>NW_024412401.1:52537340-52594347 GCF_014898765.1 Herpailurus yagouaroundi | reverse complement strand
GGGAGGGGGGCGGGAGGGGGCAGCCAGGAACGGGATCGTCAGCGGATTCTGGAAATACTCAAGGCAGCTCTCTGGCCTGGACCAGCGTGGTACTTATTTGAAAGCAATTTAACCGATGGGATTCCTGACTCCCAAATCAAGAAGGTTATTAAAATGGAGAACAGAGGCAGCTCGGCTGCTCATCGGTACCCTAGTCACACCCCCGTGGGCTGTGGACTGCTGTCCCCCCATCCCTAGTCACACCCCCGTGGGCTGCGGACTGCTGGCCCCAGCCCCCACCCCCCAGGAGCAGCTGGGGCTCTGGTTCCCCAAGCCCCCACGGATCCCCGGGCCCAGGGCTTCTTATTCCGGGGGGAGGGCATGCATGGCTCTGGCAGAATCATTTTGCGACACGGAGCTCTGGAGGCTTCGGGGCATGTGTGTGGGTGTTCTTGGTTTTTACCAACTCGAGAATGGATTTTTTGCTGTTTCCTTTTGACCCCGGGGAAAGATACTAGGGCCCTTGCCCACGATTCTTATTTGACCAGTGGGGAAACTGAGGCCCAGGCCCGGGTGGGGCCAGTCCAGGGTCGTCCAGCAAGGCAGCAGAGGTGGGCCCGGAAGCCAGGGTTTCGGCACCCGGATCTAGCAGGATTCCTTCCTGAGGGGCCATTTTGGGGGTCTGGGGGCATTTAGTCTGTCCCACCTTGTGCCACCATGAAGGCCCCTGGGTCCCTGCTCTGCTCTGGGTCCCGTGCCGGGGGCGGGGAGCCCGGCCCCTGCCCTCCGCAAGCAGGCAGGTGGAGGGAGTGCCTGGGGCCGGGGACACGTCGGGGTGGGCGTGGGGGGGCCCGGGGGCTGTTGGACCCAGCTCTCCATCCTTTGTAGGTGTTTCAGCGCCGGGAGGACGGCTCCGTGAACTTCTTCCGAGGCTGGGAAGCGTACCGGGACGGCTTCGGCAAGCTCACGGGGGAGCACTGGCTAGGTGAGGGCCGGGACACCTGCCTGCCCAGGGGACGCGCCCTCCCCGGGTGGCGGGAGGTCACGGTCTCCAGGGGCCTCCACACACCCGAGCCAGCTCCCAGGTGTTGCCCGGAAAGGCGTTCCGTGCGTTCAGCGTGTCTGCGGTCGGTGAGCAGGAGGCCAAAGGAAGAAGGGGCGCGGCGAGACGGGGGGTCCCTTGGAGGGGTGTGTGCGTTTCCAGCCGGGACGGCCGGTGGCCATCCTGGATCCAGAGAGCTGGGGGCAGGGGCAGGGCTCGGTTTCGGGTACGGGGAGGGCCAGACCAACCCCCAAACTGCCCTGCCCTCGGGGGTCAGCAAACGCCCGAGGTGTGCTTGGGGCACCAAGGCCATGACTCCCAAAAGAGAGGCCACAGTTCCTGGGGCCCCAGGGCACGGCGTTTGTTTCCCATCTTTGGCACACGGTCTGTGCGGAGCAGAGTAAGGGCTTAAAAAGCTCGTGTCCATATTATGTTTAGATACTATTTATCTTTAAATTCACGCAGCATTTAAACATTGGGGTATCTTACATAATGTCATTCGGAAGCATAACATCCATAAAATCACAGGTCTGAGGTCTTATATATATTTGGGAGGGAGTTGGGACTCGAGGTGAGGTTTTCTTTATTATTATCTGAGAAAGAGAGAGAGAGAGAGAACTTGAGTGCGGAGAGAGAGAATCCCAAGCAGGTTCCATGCTCACTGGGGAGCCCGATGCGGGGCTCGATCCCACAGCCCCTGGGATGGTGACCTGAGCTGAAATCGAGTTGGATCCTCAAGTGACTGAGCCACCCAGGTGCCCCTGCTTTATGTATATATAGTTCACTGTTTTAAAGTGCACAGTTCAGGGTTTGTTGTTGTTGTTGCTGTTTTTTGAGAGAGAGAGAGAATGCAAGTAAGAGAAGGGCAGAGAGACAGGGAGACACAGAATCCGAAGCGGGCTCCAGGCTCCGAGCTGTCAGCACAGATCCTGACGTGGGGCTCGAACTCGCGAACCGTGAGATCATGACCTGAGACAGTCAGATGCTTAACCGACTGAGCCAGCCAGGCACCCCCAGGGGGGGTTTAATATATCCAGAGTTGTGCAACTCTCCTAATACCAGAACGTCTTCTCCACCCCAGAAAGCTCAGAGCCCTGTGCCCCCGTTAGCAGTCACCCCCATTTATGTTTCCAATATATATGAAAACGGAGGTGCCTGGCTGGCTTAGTCGGAGGAGCGTGTGACTCTTGATCGCGGGGTCATGAGTCTGAGCCCCACGTTGGGTGTAGAGGCGGCTTAAAGACATAAACTTTAAAAAACAAAATAAACACACAGCACGGGAAAGACACGCCATGTTTGAATGGCCTCACACACCCCAGGGCACACCGGCCCCACTCTGGCCTCCCCAGGCATGGACATCTGGGAACGTCCCCCCTAGCAGGGCTGGGGCAGCTGGGCAGGAGGGAGAGGAGGTGAGAACAAAGGCACGGGGCGTGTGGCTGGGCTCCAGGTGGGCGTCAGGAAGGTCCCAGGCCTGTAGGGCTTGCTTTCAGGGGACCTTCTGGGGGGAAGGAGAGGGCCAGTCCCAGAGGTGGGACCGGGCACGTGCCCGCTCGCTGTGTGCGCAGAGGCACCCGGCTGGTGATCTACGCTGTCATTTGCCTTATGTCCGTCTCCCGCCTCCATGACCCTGTGATGCATGGGGACAGGACCCTCTCTGTCCTGACCTGCCCTGTGTCCCTGTTACCAGGAAGGGGCTGGCTGCAGGAGAGGCCAGTGTGGACTTCATCACCACGGTCTCTACTTAGGGCCCAGCCCACCTTATACACTTCAGCCTTGACCCCTCACACCCACCCTCACAGCTGCACTGCTGTCCTCCCCTTTTATGGGTGAGGAAACCGAGGTCCAGAAAGAGTGGGGTGTGTGTGTGTGGTGTGTGTGTGTGTGTGTGTGTGTGTGTGTGTGTGTTGGGGCAGAGGACGCCTGGGCAGGATTCACGAGCTTTAAAGTATACCCTGAACTGAGTGAATGAGAGCAGGGGCGGCATAGGGGCCGGGGGAGAGAAGCTTCTAGGTGGGAGACCCTTCCCCGGTCCCTCGGCCCCGCCCCCAGGTGGGTGCGTAAAGACAGAGAGAAGCTGGGGGGGGGGGCTGTTTCCATATCACCACCCACCCCCTTAGAGCAGCATTGGTGACCCTGCCACTCACGGCATCTTAATTGAAATCTATCAGCAGCCACCGAAGCTTCGGGAGGAAGCATTTAAGCAGGGCCTTGATTAGCTCCTGGCAGACAGGAGGCCCTGAGGAGAATGTCAACGTAGCCCTCTACCGCCCTGGCTGTTCCCTCCCTCTGCTTTTCCACAAACTTTTTTTCCCTTTCATCCAGGGTTTTGTCTTCTCCTATTGAGTTATGGGAGCTCTTTATATATTAAGGTTATTGATTCTTTGTCAGATGCACATGATACATATTTACTTCCAGTCATTTGTCTTTTGGCTGCTTTTTTGTTGCTGTTGTTAAATTATTGCTGATTTCCTAGATGTTTTAAACTTTTATGTAGCCAATTCTTGCCAGTTTTTTCCTTCCTATCCTCTGGGCTTGAGGCCCTGCTTTCCCCTCCCGGTTTTCTAAAAATGTCTCCTATCTTAACAAAAAAATTTTTTTTCTTTAGTGTTTATATTAGGTGCGGATCCATAACCCATCTGGGAATTTGTTCAGGGTGACGATAGGAGGGTTGGAGGTCTGAGTATTTTTCCTCTCTTTTTTTTTGTTTTTAATTTTTTTTTAACGTTTATTTATTTTTGAGACAGAGAGAGACAGAGCACGAACGGGGGAGGGTCAGAGAGAGAGGGAGACACAGAATCGGAAACAGGCTCCAGGCTCTGAGCCGTCAGCACAGAGCCCTCCCTACGCGAGGCTCGAACTCACCAACCGTGAGATCGTGACCTGAGCCGAAGTCGGACGCTCAACCGACTGGGCCCCCCAGGCGCCCCTTCCTCTCTCTTTTAACCCCCCAGCCGCCCCTTCCTCCAGCTTTGATGGCGATGGGGGCCCCGATCTCAGCTCACCATCCAGGGGCCCACCGAGGTGGCGGGGGGCGGGGCAGGGGGGTGGGA
Organism: Herpailurus yagouaroundi; assembly: GCF_014898765.1. Taxonomy (NCBI): domain Eukaryota; kingdom Metazoa; phylum Chordata; class Mammalia; order Carnivora; family Felidae; genus Herpailurus; species Herpailurus yagouaroundi. Next base: position 52,590,273 of record NW_024412401.1, on the reverse strand, counting down.
GTGTCCTGGCAGATCAGGATTTCTGCAGGGGCTGCAGAAACACAGAAAGTGAAGAGAGAGGGAGAGCAAAGGGGTGGAGACGGCAGAGGAACCCCGCAGCCCCCACCCGGCCCCTCCTCCAGGGCACCCTGCCCAGGGGCCCCTCGCGGGCGCTGGGATGGCCCGTCCAGCTTAGCCCAGAGGAATGATGTGCCAAATGTGGGCCTTTGGGCACCAGCCACCACTCAGTGATGGGGAAAAGGGATTCCCCAGCGTCCCTGCCAGGCTGGTCTCCCTCTTGCCCTGTCCCTGGAGCCGATGATCGGTCTCGGACAAGAACTGAGTAAGGGCAAGGCGTCTGGGCCGGTCTGCCTGGGTTCAACTCCTAGCTCTGCCACTTACCAGCTGGGTGACCTGGGCCCGCACCTTAACCTCTCTGTGCCTCATTTTTCTCACCTGTAAAATAGGGATAATGAAGCCCCTGCCTCGTTGATCATGACAGCAGGAGCAACAGACACCCGGGTAACGTGTGCAGCGGGCCAGGCGCTGTTCTAAGAGCTGTACAGGGATTCTTTAATTAAATTGGACTCATTCTAATTCTGCTGGATTCATTAACCCCCGAGAAGGGCTCGGAACGGTGCCCGGCATTCGTAAGTGCCGTCCAGCTGGTGGCTGTTGTCGCCCCTGCCCTTACAGCTTGCGGAACCCTCCCGGCCCTTCATCTCAGCCCCGTGAGGCCCACTCCGCAGGTGTACAAGCCGGGGCCCCGAGAGAGGGACAGCGGCTTGCTCTGAAACTCCAGCCCGGGGCGGGGGGGGGGGGGGGAAGCAGAGCAGAGCAGAGAGAGGCAGGGAGACGAGACCCTTCTGCTCTCAGACCCCGGTCCTGGCCAGGTCCCGGGAGAGTAGGGCGGGCGGGGTTTGCCGTGGCCCCTGCGACGTCACAGCGGCTTCTCCTGTGCCCCCGACCTAGACCGTGGGACCCAGGCTTCCCTCCGGCCTCGCTGGGGGAGGGTCCGCACAGCCTTCTCGCCCTATTAGCTTGCACACCCCGGCCCCACCGATGGGTTTGGAGCTCAGGAGGGAGAGGCTGATGAAGTGTCACTCGATGCTGATAAGTTGTAATTTTAATTAAACGCCCTCGTAATCAAGAGGTAATCAAAGTGGCAGGGAAGCACCTTGAATGTGAGTGTGTGGGAGGGAGGGAGGGCGCGGGACGATGGGGGTGTGGGGGCAGGTACAGGGCCAGGCCCTGGAGACAGCAGGAGACTCAGCCCTCCCACTTCTCCGCTCAGCCGCTAAGGCAGCATTTATCGAGCACCTATGGTGGACGGAGCCCTGCTCACATGCCGGGATTCAGCGTGAACGGGACAGTCCGTTGCTCTCATGGAGCTTCCACGGTGGGGGGCAAGCCTTGGGGGCACAGAATGATACACACCAACGGGGGGAGCAGCTGGGTTGGCAGAGGTCCTCGACCCAGACAGGAGGCCAGGCAGCCTTCCCCAGGTGCGGCCTGAAAACGAACAGAGCATAATGTGGGGGAGTAGGGACAAGTGTCCCAGGCAGAGGGAACAGGATGTGCAAAGTCTCAGAGGCCAGGTTCAGGGAGATATATACGAGTCCCAGATCCTTTCCGGCCGGAGCCCTGAGTGGGAGAGAGGATGAGGGGGGGGTCATCACCCCCAACCCAGATTTTCCGGGTTCCTTCTGAAACCTACAGTCTTTCTACTGACCTTCCACTCAAACGTTTGGAAAGCAGAGCCCGACTTAAAGCCCGACAGAGAAAACCAAACACGAGAAATGGTCGGTCCTCGGTTTGTTGCCAAACACAGGCTGGCCCGAGCCGTGTGCCCTCGGCTCTCTGGTCGCCCCAGTTCCCTCCCGCGGGGGTCACCTTGTGAGCCCCTCCCCCCACGTCTGCCCTTCCCTCCCCGACTCCAGGGCTCAGGAGGATCCACGCTCTGACCACGCAGGCCGCCTACGAGCTCCACGTGGACCTCGAGGACTTCGAGAACGGCACGGCCTACGCCCGCTACCGGAGCTTTGGCGTGGGCTTGTTCTCCGTGGACCCGGAGGAAGACGGCTACCCGCTCACCGTGGCCGACTACTCGGGCACTGCAGGTGGGACCCCGGGGCGGCAGCGGGGAAAAGGGAGGGCAGGTGTGGGGGGACGCCCACCAGTCTCCCCACTCAGGAGGTCAAAGAAGCCCCAGGCCCAGTGCTTCTGACCTCCACCTTCAAGTCCCACCTGGCCCCCATCCCGGCAACGCAGAGCACCGGGGCCCGAACTGTTCACCCATTTGGCAGACGGGCAAAGGGAGCCTCGAGCCAGGCAGCAGGACACCCGGGGCTTGTGTTCTGCTGAGCCTCTAAAGTGTGGTGGCTGCACCTCTCTGGGCTGGGTTTCTCTTCTGAGGCGGAGGCAGGAGGGCAAGGAGAGGGAGCGCGTGAAGAAGCTGGGAGAAGGGACAGAGACGGCCAGGACCCAGGGACAGCCCGGGGACCCCCCGGGCGGCACCGTGGGCGCACGCGAGCCGCACAGGCTCCCGGGTGTGGTGGGACAGACGTGCGCGCACAGCGGGGGCACACGTGCGCCACCGCGCACGTCCAGGGGAGGCGCCCTGAGGACGCAGCGGCGTGCGTCTGTGTCTGCGCCTGCGCAGGGGACTCCCTCCTGAAGCACAGCGGCATGAGGTTCACCACCAAGGACCGCGACAGTGACCACTCGGAGAACAACTGCGCGGCCTTCTACCGCGGCGCCTGGTGGTACCGCAACTGCCACACGTCCAACCTGAACGGGCAGTACCTGCGGGGCGCGCACGCCTCCTACGCCGACGGCATCGAGTGGTCCTCCTGGACCGGCTGGCAGTACTCGCTCAAGTTCTCCGAGATGAAGATCCGGCCGGTCCGCGAGGACCGCTAGCTGGGCGCTCCCCACCCCGGCCCCCCGCCCCCCCCCATCCCCGCGCCCCCCCCGCCCCGCCCCCCCCCTCCCTGCCTCCCCCCCCCCGACGCCCACCTGCCCGCACGTGGCCGGCCTGCTCACGTGTTGGGGGGGGGGGGGTTGTGCGTCCTCTTCACGCTGTCCTCACCCCTCAGTTCACCTCTGCTGATGTGGGGGGGGGCGACTCGACACCCCCAAATTCTGCCCGCCCGGACTTTGGCTCCTGGGCTAAGCGTCTTGACTTCCCGTGCTCAGCAGTCGGCCCGGCACCCCGGCAGACCCTCCGTTTCGCCCGTCCAGACACCCGGCGTTATGGGGGCACAGGGCAGGGGCCGGCAGCACCCCAGCAGCCTTTTCAGGAGACGGAGGGAGTGTCTGGTCTTTCTGAGTCAGGTCTGAGGCCAGCCGCCTCTGGCCTCGAAATTTCACTTCCCTGGTGCCTGAGGATCCGGCCTCTCCCCTAAGGACCAGACAAAGGCTGGACAGCCATATGCCAACCCTTCCCCCAGGCCAGGCCGGGGTGCGGCTGCCCGTGGGGACTCCTACCCCGAGGCCAGTTTCCTGGAGCTCCCACCCCCACCCCCACCCCTGTGTTCCTGCAGGCCTGGGAGGTCCTCAGTCCCTTTGGCTGCTGCGCCCAGCCTCCTGCCTTCCTGGGGCGGCGGAGCCCCACCCCACCCTATCCTCTTTCCCGCGGGAGGCTGGGGCAGGTCCTGAATCCTCTGGGCCTGGCCAGTGGGGATCTCTCTTTTCTGGGCTGCCGTGGGGCGTGTCCCACCATTCCCAGGGACTCCGGGATCCTAGGGCCCCCTGGCGTCAGGCCTGCAGAGGGGAGGGTGGACCAGGAGGGGTTGGGTGGCCGTTAGCCCTTCAGCCCCGAGACTGCTGTCTCAAGTGGGGGCGGCTGCCCCCTGCTGGTGACTCTGGGCACTGCCAAGACTTGCTGGGCAAATGGGGGAGACTGAGGCACCACCAGACGCTCGAAACCATCTGTCATTGAATCCTCCCAATGCCCAACATACTATCACTCTACCCCTCCCCCTCACCCTCCCCCTCCCCCTAAGAACTGGCCAAGATGAGCAGCCCTCAACCTGATATCAACCCGCTGGGACCCCAATGCCTTTGCCCTCAGAACCAAGCACCAGGCTGTTTTTCTACGTTCCTACCTGTGGGGATTTGATGGGGACGGGGGGGGGGGGGGGGGTGGGGGGGGGGCGGGAGGTTCACCGGGGGGGGGCTGCCCGGAGGGTGGGTGGGAGGGAGGGAGGGGGTGTTTCCTTCCTTCACTGGAAGGCAGATGAAGACAGGCACATAGGGGAGCGCGGGCTTTAGCTCTCCCTTCCCCACCCACCCAAGTTTGCGGTTCGGTAATCACGTGCCACGGACCCGTGTGCAACCTGGCCGGTCCCCTGGAGCTCCACCTGGTCGCAGCCTTCAGCAGAGTTTTGCAGGACATCTGCCGTGGGCCGGGGCCTGCCTGGGCGCTGGGCGACACCGCATCCTGCCCTGTCGGCCCCGCAGCTTGAAGCGAACATGGCCGTGAAACAGACGGCTGCAGCCCAGGGTGAGCAGGTGCTGGGGAGCAGCCCGGCTGCTGGAGGGGCCGGGGAGCCGTGTGGGGTGGGGGAGATGGGGGGAGGAGGGCTCTCCCCTGCCAGTCCCCTTTCCCGTCCTCTAGAAGAGAGCCAGCCCCCCACCCCACCCCGAGCTGCCAGGACCCGCGGCCACAGTGCAGACTCTGGCTGGGTGGGACCCCAAGTCCTCATCCCAGGGAGCCCCCTTCTCCCCCACCAGCCCCAGGCGAGAGCCGGCTTCTGCCGCCAGCCTTGCAGTGCCAGCCGCCGTTTGGAAAGTGTCGAGCGCTTTCTGATCTGTCATCACACAAACTCCTGGTGAGTGTGATGTTAACGGATTCACAGATGTGCGTGCGCGTCGGGAAGCTCAGGGGCACTCCTGCCAGGGCTTGGCTGCAGAACAGACGTGTGCCGCGGCTCCAGCCTGGTGTGGGGACAGGTGCGGGTGGCCTTCAGGAGCATCCGGCCGACCTGAAGACACCCGTTCCTGCCGACCCGAGAGCGCCAGCCCCGCTCCCGGCCCAGGACTGGCACAGAGGGCTGTGGCCGGCTCAAACACTGGCTGAGTGGGCATTAAAGCCGTCACGGTGGGCCAGCGCACCCCCCTTCCTAAAGGGCACCCTTTGAAGGCTGGTGAGGAGCACAGAGGGTCCCTGAACACCCGCTCTGGGCCAGGAGGCTGTGCTGAGCAAAGCAGGCTCTGGACCCCGGCCTCCAGGAGCCCGTGGTGTGAGGTCAGCGTGGATGGCCATCGAGTGAGTGATCCCAAGAAGAAGAGGGTGTCAGGAGAGCAAGTCGCAAGACGCAGCTCCACTGAGGATGGAGGGATGACAGATGTGTGCAAAAGGTCACCCGGGACCCAGGCTCATTGCACCTGAACTCCGTCTCGAGGGGCCTAAGCTGATGGTTTGACAGTGGGGGGGTCTGTGACCTGACCAACCCTCCCTCCCTTTCCTTCTTCCACTGATGAGGGGAACGATGAGTCAAGCAGAGGAGGGGTCTCGATACGGGGATCTCGGGGGGCAGTGCACGTGGCTCCAGAAGCTGCCGAAGGTTCCCTTCCCCCAGCACGGGTAGGTTCTGTGCAATCAGCCAGTGGCCTCACTCATCCTGCACCCCCCTGCCCCAAACTTTGAGAGAGTTCAACCAGAGGCCGCCTGATGGGCCACCTGAGCTCGCTGCGTCCAGAGGGTGGATGGTTCCTGCACTTCTGCCCTTGGTGGCCTCAGCACCACCCACCAGGGGATCAGGACAGCGCCGGGAGTAGTGCCCAGATTGCATCATCCCCCTGTGGCTGTGTGCAATTCGGCTTGAGAATGTTCGTCTTGGGGGCAGGAATGGTATCACAGGCCTGCCTCTTCCTGACCCCCTGCTCGCCCCACCGGCCACCCTTGGTCACACGGGCCTCTGGCCGGCCGGTCTGGGGCCCGAGCCCCATCACCCAGGATTCGGAAGGTCGGTCAACGGGATCTGCCCCACATCATGGCGACAGGGGAGGCTTCGGTTAGGCCCGTGGTCACACCTCTCTCCCGTGCAGTCTGAGGAGCAACGTGCCTGCGGGAGACGTGCTAAACCTAGAACAAAGGGCGCCAGGCTCTGGTCCATGCGGCCGGGGGCCTCCCCAGGGCCTCTGTCCTTACCTGCCTGCAGGGAGAGAGCTATCCCCAGACCCCAAGAGGGCCAAGCGGCCGGCAGGACTCAGCAGACCCAGAGGTTTGGGGCTGGACACGGGGGGGTACTGCCCGACTGTCCACACACGGCTGGCAGGCTGTGTGTGGAGGTGCTGGAGGACCAGCACGGCTGCCGATGGACAGAGCGTGGTGTGGGACAGAAGCTGGTCCGGGCTGCGAACCCTTGGCGTCGTGTGTCCCTGTCTCTAATAAAGTCTTGTGCTGACCCGGCTGCCTCTAACCTTGCTCGGCGCCCCACGTCAAGGCCGCCTCCTGCCCCATTTCCCCAGACTTCCTCACCGTCTTTATTTCTATTGAAGAAACGGTGTTTCCCAGGTAGCCCTGTGTCCCCAGAGGCCGCCCCAGATCCTTGAGCAGAACCAGCCGCACACCGGCCAGCAGCTGGGCCACCTCCCAGCGGGGGAGATCCTCCTGGGGCCAGGCGTCTGGGGACGGGCCCGTGCATCCCACGGGGGTCCCCAGGGTCTCTCTTGTGGCCGAGACTGGAGTCCCGAGGAGCTGAGACTTTATTAAAAACAACGGTCCCTAGTGGCTATTCATAAAACCAGTGTGAAGCTTGAGGACAAAATTACCCCCTGAGCTGATTTAATGAAGTCCAACGTCTATCAAGTGCCCGTATCAGAGACCTGGTGCGGGGCCAGAGCCGGGATGTGCTGGAGCCCTGCCTGAGGCCCCCCGTGGGGGCAGCTGGAGGGTGTCTGCCCACCGGGCCACACGGGGGACAGAGGTCTCTGTCCCGGTGGCTGGAGGCTTCTAGAACGTTCACAGAACGCTATCCCCCTTCATAACGTGTCCCCGGCCAACGGCGTGCGGTCTCGCCTTCTCAGTATCAGACCCACAGGGACCCCCTGGCTATGTGGCTCCCGGGCCAGGCCGCAGGAAGTCACTGAGTTGATCACGGCCATCTGCCTCCCCACAGGCTCACGGGGCCGACTGCCAGGCTGTCACCCCAATGCATCCCACTCTTGCAAGGTCACAGCCCTATGCAGAGAAGCAAGGGCAGGGGTGTCTTAAGGAACTGAGGCTGCTGTGAGCTTGGCCATCCTGGGATTTGGCCCTGATGTTCTAGGGAGGTTTCCCGGGGAACCTCAGTCCTGGTGGAAGAAAGCAGGACCCCCTGAAACCTCTCTCCCATTTTACCCTGACCCCGTGAAAAGCCTCTGTTCCAGGAAGCTGAACGGAGCCTACTGCTCTCTGGCTGACAGCCTGAGCCGTCCTTGACCTTCCCCCAGCCCAGAGCCTGTCGATCTGCTGCTCTGGAGGCCCAGAGGTCATCACCTCTCCCAGTGCCCATCCCCTGGAGGGAGTCCAGGAAGAGTACTTGAAAGCAATCTTTCGGGCCGGCTGTTCTCAGGGGGACACCTGGGGACCTCCTCCTACTCACCCCCAACCTCACCCCCACCCCAAGCCCCAACACTCGGGACTTCCTGTGGCCTCTTTTCAGAGCTGCGGGCACCAGCCCTGAAGGGACCTGGGTCATGGCGGGCCTCACAGCAGAACCTCTTCTTGGAGTTCGGCCTGTCAGACAGCCAAGTGGAGATTTTCTCCGGGCGGGAATGGGGTAGCCCTGGGGTTTGACCCCACCCCTGCCCTCCCTACACCCCCCAGCTGAGAAATTTCACAGAGCGCAGCTTGGGAACCCAAACCTGTCTTTTTACACCCACAAGAACTGAGGCACAGAGGAGGCAAGCATCTGGCCCAGGCCTCACAGCATGGTAGGGACCCACCGCGGGCCGCACCCCATCACTAAGCAGCACCCAAGGTCACAACCAACCAGCACTAAGTAGGGAGATCAAATGACACCGCTCCTCTGGTCTCCCACGCACACGCCAGCCCCTCAGGGGACGGACGCCAGCTCTGCACCTGCTCCCGTCGGCACACGAATGCACCCGCCCCCTGCACCTGCCCATGGAGAAGCCCAAAGTCAATCCACACGGCTCTTTCTTGACCCTGTTCTCTCCAGACAAGACCGGGGGGGACCAAGACTTCCCGCTGCACATGGGGCTGCAGACAGCGGAGGATGGGGGTTGGGCCTGCTCCCGCAAGGCCAAGTGCTCTGACCCTCTGAGCCTCAGACTCCCCTCTCCCCCTGCAGAGGGGCAGTATTCTAGCCCCTTCCTCAGGTTGATGGGGGACAGTAAGTGTCCAAGAGGCCGTCTCTATTCCCCGTGTGAATGGCGGGGTGGCTCTCCACACCCCCCAGCACCCACAGGCAAAGGTGACGGAGGTCAGCGGGGGTGAGGGCCCCGGAGACTGGGGGCACGCCTCTGCGCTTGGTCCCCAGCCTTGCCGGAGCAGCCGGCTCGGGACAACGGCAGGGCGGCCTAGCCTCACCCGGCACCTGCTTCCCCCGTCGCCCTGCTCACTCTCAGTGGAGGGCGAATCTAGGCCAAGAGAGGAGTAGAGGCTGGGGGCCTGGCTGGGCCCTTCACACCCCCTGCTGGTCTCCCCACAGGTGCTCCGAAGACACGGTGCTGGGTCACCAGGCGTGGGGACGTGGGCTCCTGGGGCTGCAGGATGCTGGACCAGTCAGAGTGCCGGCGCCCACAGGCAGGTGCTCCCCCTGTGGCGGGCGGCCTGCCGCCCACCTTGGCCAATGCCCGGAGAACACTGTAGCGCTCTCCGCCCGACCGGGAACCGCATCTCGGCTTAGCCGAGCCGACCCTCGCTCCTGAAGCAGACCCCGGGGTCGCTCTGTGATCAGACGCAGCGCAGGCAGAGCGAACAGCCGTGGGGTGAGCACCCCAAGTCGTGAGCGAGGTGTCCAGTCAGTGGCCATGCCCGGACCAGAGGGATCCTGCAGAAACACGTGGCCCGCCACGCAGCACCCCCCCCCCCCGACCCCACGCTCCGCCGTGGGGACGTGCGGGTGACGACGTGGGACGCTCCCCGCACTGATCTGTGAGCCCACCTGGGGAGGAACCGCCCGGGAACCAGCGCCCGGGGAGTGACGGACGCCATGTCCCCCACTGTGGGTGCCGGTGGTGCAGAGAGCCGCTGCCATGACCCTGACGACCCTCCCCAGCCCTTGCCGAGCCCCACACTGGGCTAAGGGCCTCACCGCCGAGCCCTGTCACCATGGCCACTCTCCGCTGAGGCTCAGAAAGCGAGGCCCTGCCAGCCACCCAGCAGACAGCCAGCGCGTTTTGAAAACCTTTGCTGGTGGTTCCGTCTTTCCCCAAATGGGAGTCGGGCACTGAGCTGGGCGCTGGGGTTGTGGGAAACACCGAGCTTCCTTTTTTTTCCCTTAAGCGGGCTCCACACCAGCATGGGACCCCACGGGACCGAGATCGAGAGTCAGACGCTGAACCGGGCGGCCCCACTCAGCTTCCCTTCTCAGGAACAAGTGGACCGTGGTACAGGGGACACGGGCCAGGGCGCTCCGAACCCCTTCCGCATTCCCCCTCGTAGGAAGCAGCCCTCCCTCGTGAGGCCCACGGCCACGCCACCCAACACAGCTGCCCGCCTGACCGCCCACGGGAGCGGCTGTGCGGGTCGGGCGTGGGTGGGCGAGGGGTGGACACCGCCCCCCTCCCCCACCCCCCCCCCGACCCTGCTTCTCTGAAGAGTGAGGCAGACGCGACAAACGCAGGACCGTGAAGGGTAAGGGTGGGTGTGCCGCTCACACCTCTCCCGAGGGACTCGAGGGTCTGTGCCCTCGATGGCTGGCTAACGATGCTGGCTGCTCCGCTGGAGACCAGGCCTGGGCAAAGGGCGGCCCCCTCGGCTCCCGTCATCAGACCGCATCCTGTTTGTGTTGGGTCTTTCATGGAGGCCGGCAGCACTGCCCCCTCCTTCGCCACCAGCGTCCCCAATGGAATCCCAGGGTCAGGAATGTGCGGCAATCAGACCACAGGATGGCAAATCTACCCCGGGGGCCTATATAAAGCAGGAGAAGCCCGGAGCCGCACCTCCCAGACAGGAGCCCGGAGGCGCCCTGCCCAGCAGCCCTCCTGGGGGGCAGGCCCGCAGCACGGTGAGTACAGCCACGCCATCCCTAGAGGGAACCCTGCTCGCTGGACCCCTCCTCCAGGTCAGGGAGGTGGCGACCAAACACCTACTCTCGTGGCCCGGAGATTGGCCACGGCTGCCCTCCGGGGCTCAGCCTCCGTCTCCCCCGGGTGCTTTTTCTGCCCCGTCCTCAACGTCGGGCACTGAAGTCCCGACTCGTGCTGGGGCCCATTTTCGGTGGCGGATGTCCCAACTTCCACCACCCCTGTTCTCGAAGGGTTCCGTGCCCGGCCCCCCCCCCCCCCCCGACGAGGGGAGAGAAGCCACTTCCTTCTAGGCATCGACGCACCCTTTCTCGAGACCCAGAGGCCATCTCCCGGCAGAGTCGTCCCCCAGATGGGATCCCGCCCGGCCCACAGGGCTGCCGGCTGCCTTGTGGAAAGCCCCCCGCCCCGCCCAGGCCCTGATGGAGAGGCTTTCCCGAAGCAGGCGAGACTTGACTTCAGCTCCGGGGGGAGGAGGTGATAGAAGTTAGGAGGGCTGGATTTGGGTAGAGAGGAGGCTGCTTTTATGACTTTTTCAAAGCTTTCTGGCTGAGTTCCCTTTGAAATGTCTTCAAGGGAGCCATTTCTGGAAAGAGCTCTGGGGAGCCCGTGCCTCTTCTCCAGAACCGGCTCTTTTTTCCAGCCTCAGCTCTCCTCAGAGGACCAGCCAGCCCCGACTCACCATGGTCATCACCAGAAAGGCTTCCTTTAGGAGGGAATGAGCAATTGCTGTCGAAGCAGGGGCGTTTTGGGAAGCTCTATTTCTGTTTCAAATCCCCCCATGGACTGCCATCCATGGGGCAGAGTAGTGGCTCTGAGTCACTTAGACCTGGGCTTGAATCCCGGCTCTGTCACTTATAAAGCCGTGACGTCTTGGGCACGCCACCTGCTTGAGCACGGCCCCCTCTGTCAAAGGGAGTGAGACCCTCCTGCGGGAGGGACGTGAGGGCGGCACCGGATGGACAGGGCCACAAAGCACTGCCCACACACCCGGTGCGCCAAGCTGTCGGGCCATTAGAATCACGAATCTCAGGGCCTCCACTTTCTAGTTGTGGTCCAGTCTCAGCCTTCTTGACCGTCTTCTCGGCTGAAAACATGCTTACCGTGAGGACAGTCTGCCGAGGTCACACGGACGGGGCTCACAGGTTTTAGCTCAGGGCCTGGCACGTGGGTGGTGCTCTGTAGGGATCACTAACAGCCCGGCCACGTCCACATGCTTCTCCCCAGGTGGGCGTGTTAGGCCAGGAACATCAAATCCATTCCAGCTTCAGGGAGCAATTCGTTTCCGTGGTAAAGAGACATTAGGTGTCCCAGCTACGCGGCTTAGCTACGCCCATTTAGTATCGAGTTGAAGACTAAGACAGATCGATGTTATTCATTCCCTACCTTGTGGCTCTGAGATGATGTGGCCCAAGAGTCAGTAATTATTCGGGGCTCCTGGATGGCTCAGTCGGTTGAGTGTCCGACTTCAGCTCGGGTCATGATCTCGCAGTTTGTGAGTTCGAGCCCCGCATCGGGCTAAGTGCTGACAGCTCAGAGCCTGGAGCCTGCTTCAGATTCTGTGTCCCCCTTTCTCTCTCTGCCCCTTCCCCGCTCATACTCTGTCTCTCAAAAATGAACAAACGTTAAAAAAAAATTTTTTTTTTAATTGTAATAAAAGGAGACCGAGCCCAAGTTTGTGCAGCACTCGGGGGCTACGGGCACCCCCCCGCCTCCGCCCGGCTGTATGCCGTCCCAGCAGTGGGGGGTTATCCGAATGCTAAGCTGCCAAGGCCGTCAGATCCAGGGGACCACGGGAGAGGAGACTCAGCCTAATTGGTACAATCAGCTCCTGAGCCTGCTAAGAAAATAAAGGCCTGCTCCCCCAGCATAGTGACACTTCCTCAAGCTGCCTGCAAGTTGGGCTCAGCTGATCTCCCAGCCTTTGATGGCTGCCCGGGCCCTGGGAAGCACTTGACAGGTTGTCATGCAAGGCCCACGCGTGCAGCCTGTAACTTGTTCCTCTCTTTCCTCCGGGCCAGATGATAAGCCCTTACTGCCTGCTCCTCCTGCCGCTGGGCGCCTGCTTTCCTCTGCTGGGCACAGAAGAGGCCGCCGCGGGTGGCGTCAGAGGCGAAATGGGCTGGGCCCACCTGCCCGGGGGACACCGAGTCTCCCTCCCACGGGGCTCCCCCCGGCGGCCGAGAGCTCCGCACCCACTGGGCCTGCTTGTCACGGCCAAGGAGCTGCAGACGTCCGGCAGGCAGCGTGCTGGCTTCAGGGTCCGGTTTGGGAGGCAGGATGATGGCAGCGAGGCGACCGGCTTCCTCCTGGCGGATGGCGACAAGGCTAGCAGCCCGTTGGGGACCCTGGCTGAGGAGCTCAGCGGTTACAGCAGGAAGAAAGGCGGCTTCAGCTTCCGCTTTGGCCGGCGGTGAAGGGGCCAGGGCATCCTGGAAGGGGCTTCTCCGTGGACCCTCCCCGCTACTGCTTCCAACCCCCCCTGCCCTGTCTTCTCCTCGAGCCCGAAAGACCAGAATACTAAGAAGGCGTGAGGAATATTCTAATGAGTTCTTAGCAGTAGGATGGCTTAGGTGGGTGCTTCCTTTTGATTTCCAACTTGGCTGAGGCCAAAACCTGGACGGGATCCAAAAAAGGAAGCAAGCCGCATCCCAGCAAGCACCGCCCTGATGTAGCTCACAGACCACCGTCTGTTCCAGCCCCCTTCCCGGGTGGTCGGGTCTCAGCAGTCCCCTGGCCGCGGCGGCCCAGAGGCTGGGTGGTGTCAGCTGTGCGGTGGACGCGGCTGGGCCATGAATATGAATAAGCAAAGCTGGCTAAGCCGAAGGCAGGTGGGCTGATGCTGACAGCAGGGTAGTCAAAGCTTTGACAGTCTCCACAGGGACGTCTGGAGCTGACACCCATCCATAGTGGGCCGTGACAGCGTGTTCCATCGGGTGTAGCGTGCGGTTCTGGAAGTTAAAAAACAGAAACAGAAACAATCTTGCTCTGCGTCCCATTAACACACGAGCCCCTCTGGCAAGAAAACCCTGCTTGTGGTGTCGAGATGTCGTTCGGACCCGGCTGCCCATTCCCTTCTGATACCTGTGCTCGGCGGTGTACCCGTCTGGTGGGAGATGAACAGGGCAAGAATACATTTTTGCTCTGGCAAGGCTGCCCCTCGAGTGTTCAGGATATGAATGTGCCGTGTGTGTCTTTTGAAATAAAGCTTGTAACTGCAAAACCGTAATGGGAAGCTAGCTCACCCGATTCTTGCCTACAGGTCCTCTGTGCCCCCAGGAATCTGGGTTTTTCCTGAGCTGCAAGTGCCTTAACTCTGGGGAGATGGAAATCGTGTTGCCGGCACCCGCACCTGTCCCAGCATCCCCTTAATTGGCAGCTGGTAATACCAGTGGTCAAAGGCGGAGGGAAACGCGACACAAGGTGTATTTTCCTGCTGCACTCGATTGCTCCTTCCGAGGCTTTCTCAAAGCAAAGAGCGTTCTGAGAACAACTTCTCTCCCCCCAGGGGAAGCCAGAGCTCAGCCTGGAGTGGCTGCAGGCCCGGGGCAAGGCAGAGCAGGTCTTTCAAACGCTGCTCTGCCGTGTCCTGCAATCCCATCCCCTGTCAGATACGGCCGCGTGATCCTGCTCCCTCCCAGGCTGGCTTCGACCGCCTAGATGAGAGCCTGGATTGATGTTACTATGGCAACATCTCCCCTCCTCCTTTCGAGCTGCAGCTTGGCCCTGTTCACAATTGAATAATTTTCCATTGAGCTGTCACAATTAATTGGTGGATTTTTATTAGCCTTTTAGAACCACACTGGGTTGGGCCCAGCTTGGCACCTCGGAGCATTTCACAGTGTTTTCCATTCTATTAGTGACTTAGATTCCCCAGCAGCAGCTCTCAATCCTCGGCAGCCAGAAAGCCACTTCATTAGGGGGTGACAGATCTGAGCCACAAAAGAGCCAAGCTGACTGGGGCGCGGAAATTGGGTGGCAGGGTGGGACAGGAACGCAGGAATCCAAACATCACCTTGGGTTAAAGTGAGCTGCCTTCCCCTGGAGCTCCTCGCGGCTTCTCCCCTCCGCGTGCCCCGCCGGGACAGGCGCCAGATAGCGACACGGAGTCTGGGAGGCACATCGTACTCCCTTTGGCTTCTACCGCTGTCCAGGGAAGGGATGATCCGGGATGCGTCCTGCTAGTGTGACAGACTGGTGGGGATGGAACACATCCCCCGGGGTCTTCGTCTGTTGGTAAAGAGAGGCAAACACTCAGCCCTCAAGCCACAGAGGGTAAACCTCAAGAAAATGAGTCCCAGCGTGTCCAACAAGGACAGTTCCGGAGCTGAGAATAGACATCGCAGGGTGGCCACGTGAAGGAAGTGAAATCCCAGCCCAGGCTCTCGCCCCAGTCTTGGCTCATTTCCACTTCGTTGGGGCGGGGGCGGGCAGTAAGCTGGATCCCTCCTCCCTTCACTCACTGACACATGCAGGGAAGCCAGAGAACATGCTTGTGAAAAGACCAGGTGAGACAGGACAGATCGAAGGCCAAGGGCAGAGGACCACCCTGCAGCCAGGTGCCCTGGTGACCCTCACTTGGCCAATTTCTACTCTTAGAATGAAAGGAGCCACCTCCATGGTCACTAACTGCAGGAACCTGGAGGTCACCGAGGCTGAGCTACTCCCGCATGTGTTTACCACACAGTTTGGGAACATACTGGCTGGTTTCTAATTTAGTAGGATGAGATTAACCTCAGAGAAATCGGAGATAAAGAGGGGGAAGGGGAGGGCCTTCAGAGGGGTGGATATCCCGTCATCACTTTCACCCTTCAACAACCATCAGCAACAAAGGTATTCTTTCCAGTTGCTTGTACATTCGAGCGCAATAAGCCCGAACATCTAAACGATCAAACCGTTAAGGGCATTGCTCTGTTCAGTCCACTCCCGTGCTGTATCTGGCGATATCACCTCTTCAGTTCCCCGCCCCTCGCTCTACCCCCCGGGGCTTGGTCGAGGTTCGGGGGGCTTTCACGCCACCCCCCGTGCCCTCCTTGGCGGGGACGATCACTCTCCAGATTAGTGACGGTGAGGTTCTTTGGAAAACATTGACTTTGCAAGCAGAGATCAAGCTCCCTGTCTGGGTTTGCTCTAGCTGGCGTGATGGGATGGTCTCCTCCAGCCCAGGCACCTGTCTGCATCCTTTCGGCGTGTTGGTGCAAGACGCACACACGAGAGCCTTCAACTTGGGCGTCTAGCTAAACACCGGATGGGGAGTATTTTTGTATTTTCCCCTATGTTTCAAACATTAATAAAAACGTTTTAAGAGAAAAGGAGGCTCACGGGGCAGGCAGCGGGCCATCCAGCAGCTGCTGAAGTAAGTAAGGAGCCACCCTGTCCTTAACTTTGCCCCAGGGCCAGAGACGCTGCAGGACAGAGTCCCTTGAAGACCCCAAGTCAGGAAAGGTGGTTTTACCCTCTGAGCAGGGAGCTGGGGCCCTGCCCACGATGTCGGGTCGCCATCAGGGAGGTGGGTAGGCATGACAGGGACACCGTGGCCGGTCGGTCTTGTCCCACCTGACGCCTTCCGTGCCAAGGCAACACTTACAAATTGATTCCCCAGGACACTCCATTTGGGAATGCCT
This sequence comes from Herpailurus yagouaroundi, assembly GCF_014898765.1. Taxonomy (NCBI): domain Eukaryota; kingdom Metazoa; phylum Chordata; class Mammalia; order Carnivora; family Felidae; genus Herpailurus; species Herpailurus yagouaroundi. The sequence continues at coordinate 52,574,467 of NW_024412401.1, read as the reverse complement.
CCCGTAAAACATCCCAACACCTGAGAAGCTGGGTTGGCTGCAATCCTGGACCTCTTTTCTTCCACGACAGAGGGAGGAGCCCGACTGGAGCCCAGACCTCTTCTGTTGGCCACGCTGGGGCCACCTACCACCATCAACGAGTTAGTCCAGCACAGTATGGCAGCACATGCTGTGTGACCCGGGGCAAGCTGCTCCACATCTCTGAGTCTCAACTTCCTCACACATCAAATGCCGAACAGCAACAGAACCTCCCTCGTTAGAAAAAAAAAAAAAAAAGGAGAGGCTGTCACGTGGTAACGCGTGGCGCATCTGTAGTGGCAGAGAACGCCCACGTGTGGGCTGTGATTTTAAGAAAACTCCCACTGGAATAGGACACACATGGAGAACGGGCTCCCACTCTGCGCACAGTTCCATTTTCACCAAGTGACAGGCCCGCTGGCCGGCACGACCCAGACTGAGAAACACGGTGTCACCTGCCCCCCAAGAGCTCCCCTGCACCCCAACCAGGCGCGGCCCTCTGTCCCGACTTCTAACACGACACCACAGGCTAGCCGTGTTGCCGTAAATAAACGGAAGTTTCTGGCATCGCTACTGCGTGTCTGGCTGCTTCTGTTCAACGTTACGTTCGCATGACTCGTGCCCACGCGGGGTTGCGGCCAACAGTGTTCGTCTCCGCTGCTCCGTAACATCCCACTATGTGAACACATCGCAACGTTCTGCTCCTCTGTGCTGACGGCATCTGGACGGTTTTCAGTCTGAGGGTTTTTCCCTGCGATCCTCACTCTGACGTTTGGGCTTGGATTTTGTGCAAACGGCATCAACGGCAGCTGCCGGCCCTTCTGACAGGCTTGACCCTCGGGCGCTCCTTGGTTCCGGACCTGGAGGGCAGGCCTCGAAATTACCCGAAAACCGTGTGTGCACGTATGTGGGTTTTCGGGGGCTCGATCCAGGTGCGCGAAGTCCTCAAGGGGCTCTGTGACCTGACCAAGGGCAGGAACCACGGTCCTGGAACAGCTAGACCCAAGTAAGTTTCTGAAGCTCGGGTGACACACGGAACGTTCTTATTTGAGAAGACCTGTATTTCCCCCTGGAACAGCCACCGCGGTGACAGGCACGGGACACCAGGCGAGGGCCGTGCCCGGCTGCAGCCTCACTGCTGGGTGTCAAGGAAACGGGACAATGTGCTCTAAGAGGGCTCCGTGAAGACTCTGGGCCGGGCCCACGTCCGGCACGGAGGAAGCAGCCCGTCGGTTGCGGCCGTCACTCCAAGTCACTGTCTTTCCGACGCCAGAGCTGTCCCTCGAGGAAGGCTCCCTGACTTGGGAGAGCTGGGGCCTGGACACGGCGTGGCCCGGGCCTCCGTGAAATGAGGGAGGGGCTCCTGCAGCCCCCGGGTGCGGGCACACCCCGCGGTCCCACCAGCCCTCGCCGCAGGCCGGCGGCCTCACCTCCGGCCCGAGACAGGCAGCACGGCGGCCGCGGAGGGTCCACTCAACCGTGGTCCTGCACACGCTCTGGTGAGCAGGACCCGTGTCCCCTGACAAGGCTGCTGGCTTAATAAGTATCATTATCAGACAGCACCACTCACTTCCCCGACTGCCACTTTCCAAGCTGTCAGCTGGCGTTAAATGCAGGCCAAGACGAGGAAACAGCCGCACGTGCCCCCTCGGTCCCCTCGGTGGGGGGCTGGGAGAGGCCACGGCACTGCAGGTGGCATTTCCAGGCCCCCTGCCCCTCCTCGTGCGCACAGAGAAAGGAGACACGGGGCGGGCGGGCCACAGCACGCGAGGGGCGCTTCGGGGGCCGGCGGGGAGCCGAGGCGGGGTCACAGGCAGAGGAAAAAGGCGCACCTGCGGAGGGACTATCGCTTCCAGGCCAGTGGAGCCCAGGACGTACTTCCTCCCGATTCAATGACGCTGTGACGGCCTGACAGCTGGAACGGCCCTTGGACTCCTCTTCCTCCCGATTCGGAGGCAGGGCCCACGCCCAGTGCTGCTGGCAGATCCGTGTCAAGGGCGCAAGAAGGGCCGGGGGCCAGGGCAGGGAGGGAAACCGCATTTGGCAGGCCGAGGAAGACGCCCGGATGCGGGACTCCCACTGCACTCCTGTAAAACCCACCCCGGAGCCTCCAGCCCCTTCAGGGCCACGAGGACCCCCTCCCTCCCGTCTGCACACCACAGCCCGGAGGGACAGGGAAATTGACAGACCAGACCCATCTGCCCAAGTTCTAACATTGTAAACATTTATTTAAAAAATACTACGGAGAGATGTGGATTCAAAACACAGAGTCATATACAGAAACAAAATGTACTGGACCAAAAAAAAAAAAAAAAAAAAAGACACCATAGGCATTTGAGACGGGAAAATAGTGGAAAACTATTTACATGTCATTTATAAAAGACCAAGTCTATAAAAGGGTGTAATACCAAGATATAAATGCAAAATATAGTGGCACGTCATGTGAACAAAAAAAAAATCAGTACCTTATAGAAAGAGGCGGTCGAGGGGACCTGGGTGGGGTCGGTTTTGCTTTGTCTGCAAGGCCGCTGGTGGTGTTCTAGCACCTCCCTCAGTCTGTGTGACACAGAAGTCTGGGGGGTGGGGGGAGGGGGCAAAGAGGTGATGAGCTGTGAGGACAGCACAAATCGATGCAGAGGGAACCATCTCTACCAGAGGAATAAAGAGCAAGTTTGGGTGATGAGGCCGGTGTGAGGTCACGGGGGTATGGGGGTGGAAGGTGGTCGCGCCTGGGCCCGGCAGGAGGCCCAGGCAGGTGCCTGCCCCCCTCCTTCAGCAGCTGCTCTAGGTCAAGGTCAAGGCGGCCTGGGCCCCTGGCTGGAGAGCCTGGTCCTGGGCAGCCTGGGGAGAGGAGACCGAGGCCTGCTCTTGGAGACACTTCCTGGGCTTCATCCGTTTGTGGTTTTCTCCATCCCTGAAAACCCCAGCAGAAACAGTGGGCTGCGTGTTGTTGCTCGTGGCGATTCAACAGGACATTGGCCTCTTAGCACACAGCCAGCAACGGTTGGGGCTTTGGTGCCACAGTCCTCCTCCTCCTGCGCGCCAGCGGCCGGTCCTTCTGTGCCGGAGGCGACTGGGCTGAGCTCAGAGCCATGAAATGCTCCGGAAAACTAAAGGTTGGCTTGTCACACAGGAAAGAGCTCTGCATGAATCTACTTGGTCTCAGAGGAGTACAAGGGAGGAGAAGGAGACCGGTCAGAAATCAAGACCAAGTGCCTTCTCTGGGCACCTGGAAGCCTGAAAAGAAGGTAGGCTGGGCCCAGCCCCAGGCCATCTGGGTACCAGCTGTTGCCCCAGCCAGCCACCCTGCCTGCCTCCCCTGACCCTGCACGCCGGACCGCGACCCTCCTACCCTTCAGACTCCAGCTTTCCATCCAGGCCGAGCAGTGCCACAAGACAGCAAGGACCCAAGGGCCGGCTGGTTTTAGCACCCCGTTTCACCCCCCAAATCAAGAGCTGTCCTTCACGCGAGGCAATGTGAGGGCACCAGCCCCCGGCGGCAACGGAGGGCAGAGTGACCAGCTGGCAAGCGCTTCCCAGGATGTAGTTCTGGAGACGGGTCTTCTGCGCCGGCTCCCCCCCATGGGGTAGGTGGGGAGGACAGTTCCTCGGGCCTCAGTGACAAGGCTCCCGTGCAGGGCGCTCGTTTCCTGCGGGAAGCGGAGGAGAAGGCATCCCCAGAGGTGGGCCTCCAGAAAGACCAGCAGAAAGGAAATATGCTCATCTGCTTTCACCCCTGGCCGGAAGAGCTCAGTTCTGGAGCACTACGTGGGGAGGAGGCCGGCGGGCCGACCGGAGTCCACAGAGCAGGAACTCCACAGATAGAACTCGGGACAGAGGCGACTCAGGGAGCTCGGGCTGGGGGAGGGGGAAGTGCGGGACAGTTGGCACAAAACACAGGTAGTCAGGCTGTGTTCCACAGTGGCCCTTGGCTCCGTGTGGCGCAGCGCTCCCGGGCCAAGGTCCCAACTCACTGGTCTGGTGTCGGCCACTGTCGCAGGCACGGGGAAGCCTTCACGCACTGCAGGCGGCTCATGCCCGGCTTCTGCTACCTCTGTACGATGTCACTGATCTCCTTCACGGAGCTGAGGAGTTTGCTGAAGTCCTGAGTGGCCGCCGGGCCACTCCCTGCTGTCGCCGGGCAGATCTGAAGCTCCCGGAGATTATTCTCCAGTTTGTTGATGGCCTCGCGGAAGGCGAATTTGTTCCTCATCTGCTGGATGGAATCCACATAGCTCACGCAGAACGTGTACAGGTTTTTGCCGGCTTCCAGCACGGCGCTATGGCTGGCCATCTGCTCGGAGTTCTTGGAGATGGCCAGGCACAGGGCCTCGGTGCCGTCCAGGACCACGCTCTTGGTGATGGTGCCGCTGGCGATCCGCTCCGGAGGCTGGCGGGTTTTCCGAAGAGAGACGCGGGTCGATATGAGAGGGATGAAGGCAGTAGACGCGGGCTGGTCCCCGGCCAGGGCGGAGGCTGCTGATGGCAATGTGGAGGGGGCGGGCGCCGCCCCGGCTGGGGCCCCCGCTGGCTTGCTGGACGACTGCGGCTTTGGCACGGATGGGAGCGTGGGCTTTTTGACGCCCTCTCCCAGCGGACTGGGCTTGATGGCGTCACTGTTCACAGCATCCACGACCACAGCCGCCGCTTTCATTTTCCCGCCAGTGCTGGCCTCCCCGGCCGCTTCCTGGGTCGGGTTCTGAGCGGGCTTCCCGGCTTTCCCCACGGAGGCCGGCGGCGGCGGGGGCGGTGGGGCAGGTTTGAGCTTGGACAGTTTCCCCTTGTCTCTCCCTGGGGACTCGGAGGAAGGCTTGTGCCTCCTCGCTCTGGGCTCCTCGGCGGGGGCCTTGCCGGTCCCTCCGGACACACCCGGCCCTGCTCTGCTGGCGGGGGGCACCGGCTCAGCTGCGACAGGTGTCCCCAAGGCACCGGACTTGGCGGTCTCGTCCTTGTGGGGAAGGCCAGAGGAAGGAGCCCCCGTGACCTGCCTGCGGAGGAGTTTTGGAGTCAGACTTGGGGGGCTGGAGCCCGGGCTGGACTCCCCCGCGTCTCGAAAGACCTCATCGGCTGCCTCCTCGGTCTTTTTCACCAGCCTGGGTGGGGGAGTCACCGTGCCTCTGGTCGCCTGGTCGGACCTGTTCTCACTCGCCCGCTTCCGAGGCAGAGCCGGCTTCTCGCTTTTGTGCCCTCCAAACGTGGACGAGTCGAACTGCCTGCCCGTGGACTGCAGGTCCCGAGGCAGTGTGACGGACCTCCACTCGGTGTCCCTGGCTCCGTGGGGCACGCAGGAGGCCGAGCAGGACCGCAGGAAGCGCTTGCTGGAGCTGCTGCCACTCTCCTCCTCGCCGGCGGCTAGGCGGCTGCTGGTCAGCGTACTGGACTTTTTCCACAGGTGGGGAGACCGGAAGCCTGCACCCCCGGACTCCCGGAAGGCTCCGTTGGGGACGCCAGCCCCGCTGCTGGGCTTTGGGGACTTGGCTGGCTCGGCTGCGTCCAAGGGTGTGAGAGCCGGCGCCCCGTTGCTGGTTTCTCGGCCCTCTTCCTCGCCGGCCCCCTTGCGCTCGGGCTGGCCGTCCATCTCCCGGAAGGAGCTGCTGCGTTTCGGGGGCGTTGGGGCCGTTTTCTTCTTCTTCTTGATCAAGGCACTGAACAAGTTGGTCTTTTTGTCTTTGGGAAGAAGGCGCTCGTCCTCATTCAGGCCGCCATCCTGGGGACCTCGTTCTTTTCGAGGGAGCAGTGGAGACACAGGGGGCTCGTGGTCGAGAGGATCTGAAATACAGTGGCAAGAGTTTAACAGCTTCAGACGAGAGGCTCCTTTGTGAGGGGGAACCTGGGGCTGGCCACCGGCTCCTCAGAGGACCAGCCACGGGTCCGGGCCCGGACAGGCCTGCGCGTGAGCACCAGCTCCGCCGCCCTCCCCCCTGCCCCCCGCCCCCCAGCCGCGAGGCCTAGGCAAGGGACGCCTCTCCACACATCCTCAGCGTTCTCCTCTACGAAACGGAGAAACGAAACCCACCCGTAGACGGGGCGCCTGGGTGGCTCAGTCGGTTAAGCGTCCGACGCTTGACCTGGGCTCAGGTCACGGTCTCGTGGTTTGAGGGATCGAGCCCCGTGTCGGGCTCTGTGCGCACGGCACGAAGCCTGCTCGGGATTCATATTCTCTCTCTCTCTCTCTCTCTCTCTCTCTCTCCCTCCCTCTCTGCCTGTTCCCCCTGCTCACGCTCTCTCAAAATAAATAAGTGAACACTAAAAGCAAGAAGAAAGACCCACCCGCAGCGTGGCTGTGTGAATACAAAGCAATAGGAGGAGGATCTGTCCCAGCTTCTGGCACGTAGTGGCTCACTGTTGCCCCTGTCGCTACCGGTGTCATCAGGAAGAGCACGGGTCTCTCTCCTTGAGGACGGCAGCACAGAAAGCACGACACTCGTCCTCACCCCTGCACCGGGGCTTCCTTTACAGCACAGAGCCCCCTCCGTGCCACTGTCTGGTGCGTGAAACCCACGACAAGGCCGAGCAAAGGGTCAGGCCCCGCGCCCCACGGACCTGCCGATCACGGTTCCTCGGAGGTGGGGCCTGAAGGGACGGGGACGCTCACCACAGCAACAATGGGCTATTATGCTTGGCAAACAAGGACTGACCTTTACAGATGTTTAAATGGGCATTCTTTACACACGAATAATAGCTCCTAAGAAATCTTTCTGGTGTTGCCAAGCTCGGGGCCAGTGAATGACAGAAGTCGCCCTCAGGGGGCGGCTGTGAGGAGAGCGGTTTTCTGTCAGCACCCGAGCAGCACAGGGGGGCGTCCTTAACGGCAGCAGAGGTACAAGGGGGCGCCCCTCAGGACACCGGGGGGCACACAGGACACCCGGCTCGGGGAAAGCTGAGGACCTCCCCAAACCTCAATCCAGCAGGAGGCGGCAGAGAAAGTGAGATTCTAACGACCCGTGCGCAGCCCCATCGCAGGACCCAAAAGCCGACACTCTCGGCTCACCAGGAGACGACACGCGAATCCCGACGGCCGTAAATAAACAGGGCTGTGTATCACCGGGCTACTAGTAAGCCTGAAGTTTCCACGGTGGCCTCTCCCCACTCCCACCACTGAATTGCCGGAATCATGACACCTGACAGAAGGACAAAGGTCCAAGGTTCTGGATGGTCTCTACGCCACGGCCTCCAGGGTGGGTGAGCAGGGCGACCCAGGGGGTATGGAGGGAAAACATCGTAATTTGGATTTCTTGTCTTATATAAACCTTCTAAGTGTACGTTTTTGGTATATTTTAAGTTACACATATTTGCACAGTCGTACACATCTACACCCAGGCTTCCCATCTTTTTTTGTTTGTTTTTTTAACTGACATGGGTACACAATATAAAAAAAAAAGGGTGGGGGGAATCCTGGGACTACAGATCCTGCTATGGCTAAACGTTCCATAATTCGGGCTTTGCCGTGCCCCTTCCCACTCGCTCGGTCTGTGGTCCATCAGAGCATCCCCTAGGAGCCTCTATGAGCCCAGATTTCTGGGGCTTGTGGGGGGACAGGGTGGCAAGCGCTCCACAAGCATGTCCTAACTCAAAGGAGAGCACAGCGCACGGGGCCACCAGGTCCCCATCTGCGAGCAGCATTCCTGCGAGCATCCTGAGACCCCCGCACCACCCCCACCTCGCTGGCTCGTCTAGGGAACGGTGGCCGACAGGTTTTTGTGTCAGAGACCAGGCGCGGACGCCGACTCTGTGCCACGGGCGTCTCTTGGCTCCGTCCGTCCTGGGGAGCTTTTCGCACCAGTGTTTTTGCCACAAGCTGCTCTCTACCTGGTTCGATGTTTATTATTGCTGTACCTGCCCTGCCAGAGGAACCACAAATGCCACGAATAATCCACGAGAAGGCGGGTTTGTCTTCCCCATCGGTTTCATCAGCACCTGTGCCTACCTGACTGAGCTAACTACCGAAGCCAATGGTTCCTGATGATTCCCAGGAGGAGGGTGGGCCGCTGTGGGGAAACTTCTTTTCGAGCTGGACCACTGACAAGGAATTAAGAGTCAGCCCGCCCGCCATGCAGGCGCACTCACTGCTTCCCATCCGCCTACACTGGCCCTGACGGCGCGGACCCCTCCGGGCCGGGTGGGGGTGGGGGGACGTACCGGTCTCTCCTGGGCCCTTGGAGTGGGGCATCTCGGGCACCTCAGTGGGGTCTTTGTGCTCCGCGGCTCTCCTGGACGTTCTCGTCTTGGTGGGCAGCTCTGGGGCCTGCAGCAAAGTACTCGCAACCCCTCGGACACCTTTTTTCCCCAGTTCCTTTTCCACTTCTAAGAACCACCGAGAACAAAAACAAAAATCAGCGGCCGTTAGTAATGGCGTCGGTCTGGCATTCTTTGTTTCTCAGGCACGAGTGGTCACCCACGCGCAGTTACAGAAAAAGAGACGCAGATGCGGAGAAAACCGCACTCGGCACTTTCCAGAAAGGTGCGTGGCCACAAGACAGAGATCTCCACGCCTCTGCCCGGCCCTCTGGTCTCAGATAACTTGCTGGGCTGGGGCTCTTCTAGCCGGAAGTGAAGAGCTCCACCGGGCTGGAGCCCCGCCCGGCCGTCCCTTCCATCCCAACCTCTCGCCCCACTGCAGGCACCCCCAGGAAAGGGCACTTTACCATCTGATATGCTGGACTCTTGGAACATGGTCTCAAAGGCTTGGTGGATTTCAGCAAAGGAGGGCCGGTCGGAGGGATTCCACTGCCAACCTGGACGGACGAGACCCAGGCAGACCACGCATGAGGCCCTGCTAACAAGTGTGGGGCTAGTAACTCTCAAGGAAGATCTGGTGATGAAAGAAGCACCCCAAATCTTGCTAGCCATCTTGTGCTGGGACAAGTGACAAATGTCACCGTGTCCTGCCACAGACATTAAGAATGTGCAAAGACCTTAGATACTGGCAGGAATATGGACTGTAGAGCCCCAGAGAGTTGTGACAGCAGGAAGTGCATTTATAAATCTTTTCCCCGGCCCCACTCAATCAAGTGCAGAGAATCACGGAGTCACGTGGCTTCCATTTGACCCTCACTTCTGGGTTATCAAAGTCTAAAGTCCTCACCAGTACAGAAAGGCTAATTAAAACAAGGTTAACATGAGGATTATGGACTGACGGAAGCTCGTGTTGGTAAGGATGCAGAATTAACTCTCCTACACTTCTGGTGGGAATATAAATTGGTACACCTTTCCTGGAAAACAATTCGGTAAAATCTTTCAGAATTTAAAACGCAAACAGCTCTTTGGACCAACAGGTCAACTTCCACAACTACCGGCACAATGTACGGACGTCTACGTAGGAGGGTGTTCATCCTGGCTTTGCTCACGATGGCAAAAGCCAAACACAGGTGTAAAACAAGCAAAGGTCCATCAAAAGGGGAAGAGATGGATGAATACATCATTTAACGGCAAGCTAAACAGCTATATAAAAATAAGGGGATGGAGGGGCGCCTGGGTGGCACAGTCGGTTAAGCGTCCGACTTCAGCCAGGTCACGATCTCGCGGTCCGTGAGTTCGAGCCCCGCATCAGGCTCTGGGCTGATGGCTCAGAGCCTGGAGCCTGTTTCCGATTCTGTGTCTCCCTCTCTCTCTGCTCCTCCCCCATTCATGCTCTGTCTCTCTCTGTCCCAAAAATAAATAAACGTTGAAAAAAAAAAAAATTAAAAAAAAAAAAAAAATAAGGGGATGGAGAGAGGACGGGATCTTTGAAATATGGACATGAAACTGTCGTGAGCCTTACGGCTGTGTGCAAAAAAAGTTGAGGAAGTTGTTTTACACACACACACACACGAAATAAAACCAACCCAGGTAAATGTCACCGGGAGTATTTACCTATTACAGCAGAATGTTTGGAGGCAGGGCCCAGGAATTTGCATTTTTAAATAAGAAATCTAGGGGCGCCTGGGTGGTGCAGTCGGTTAAGCGTCCGACTTCAGCCAGGTCACGATCTCGCGGTCCGGGAGTTCGAGCCCTGCGTCAGGCTCTGGGCTGATGGCTCGGAGCCTGGAGCCTGTTTCCGATTCTGTGTCTCCCTCTCTCTCTGCCCCTCCCCTGTTCATGCTCTGTCTCTCTCTGTCCCAAAAATAAATAAACGTTGAAAAAAAAAAAAATTAAAAAAAAAAAAAAAGAAATCTAAGTTTGGTATCCATCCATCCCATTTTTGCACAAAAAACAGAAAGAGCCTCACACATAAATACTATGTATAAATAACATGTACAGAGACACGGAATCTGAGTAAGTATGCATCTGTTATATTAGTTGCTTCTGAAGAATGTGAATAAAGACAGGAAGGGAAATACTTTTTGACTTTAGGAAAACACTCCTGCACGGGAATTTCTTACAAAGCCCACACAGAAGTTTTACCACCGGCTGGGGTAGACTCACATGCTCGCATGAGTTCGTAGACCTTCTCTGGGCAGCCTTCCGGGCGTTCCATGCGATAGTCTTTCTCTAGCAGCTCGTATACCTGGGACAGGTCAATTCCTGGGTAAGGTGACATACCGTAGGTAGCAATTTCCCAAAGCAGTACTCCAAACGCTGCAAGGAAAAAGAGAGGAAGGTTGTTCAAGATGTGGCAAATTTAACTATCTTGCATTTGAAATTGGTTACCCGTGTAGTGGACATTATAAGCACCTACGCCCTCAGGGGGCGCCTGGGTGGCTCAGTCGGTTAAGGATCCGACTTCGGCTCAGGCCATGATCTCACGGTTCGTGGGTTCGAGCCCTGTGTCGGGGTCTGTGATGACAGCTCAGAGCCCGGAGCCAGCTTCGGATTCTGTGTCTCCCCTCTTCTCTCTGCCCCTCCCCAACTTGGGCTCTGTCTCTCTCAAAAATAAACATCAAAAAAAAAAAAAAAAAAAAAAAAAAGCAGCAGCCACCACACCTTCAGAAGCACGCCAGACACCAACATTTTACCAGGCCTTTAACGACCAACAGCCCAGGACAGAACCAGACTAAAACGCACCGCAGGGGAGAAGAGACTGTACTGATCGGCCTCTCCGGGGTCTTTGAGGTAAGGTGACCATCTTTACTGGGATTTGTGATGCAGGGAACCTAGGGCTGGAGATCAGGACGCCATTTCTACTCCGAGTTTTGAGACCACCTGGCTAAGTGTCTCAGACGGGCCACGTCTCCTTTCGGGGCATATGAGAGTATCTCCAGGGCCCCTTCCAACTCTAAACATTTCATAAAAATCTTACAAAATCTTTGAAAGCCCAGATTGTAGCCTTGAAATCCCAGATCCCACTGAAGAGATCCAAGGACCCCTTGGAGAATGGATGATTCAGGGTCAGGGCCGGAATGAACCTGCAATATCTTAATCGCTCTAGACGGCACAGACGCCATCAAAGGCTACAAGGGGTCTTGTCAAAAGGGAGCAGTCTGGCCAAACAGGAGACACTCTGCTTATCAATAAGGAGAAGAACTACCGTGGATTAAAACACATCAGATACATCTAAACACGTCATACACATATATACGTATATATCATCACAAAAGGAAAAAACCCAAAAAAACCCAAAAATGTACTTGGTCACCATTCAAGGGTATTAAAAAACTAGCTCGTTTGCGTGACCCCTGGTAAGCCCGGGCAAGGAGACAAACAACTATGTGTGTGAACCGTATCCCGAAGTAACCCCACAGCAGATGAGGGTTTCGTCTGACAGCCGTACTGAGCTAAGCCGGGAACGAGGAGTGACAGCATTCGAGAATTACCGTCTGGCAACCCCTAATAAATCAGTGGATCTCAGCACTGGGGATTAGAAACCGCTAAAGTCACAAAAAAGAGAGCAAATCGAGCACTGTGCAGCTACTGACGACAAAGCACGGCACAGCGCACCCAGTGCTCCTGCTAAAAGAAAAAAGTCAAACCCGAATGTGACCAAACTGTCCAGATCCCACTGCCCATTTAGTAGGGGTACCAAAGACAGAGGAACGCATTAAATCACAGCACGGGGTACAGCGTGGGAGACTTGCAAGGACACGTGAGGTTTCTTCCACAAGTAGCGAGCGAGCGAAAGGAAAATACGGAGAGGGAGCCTGCAGACCAGAGGGCACTGAGGGGGCATCAACCGTCCACCTTGTGTGGACAGTATCCGGATCTCAACTCAAACAGACCACAACAGCGGGACTACGAACACTCAACTGGAAATGTGAACACTGACTGGATCGTAATATTCAAAATGACGATCAATTCGGGGAGGAAGAGCGATGTGGTTACAAGGATAAAAAAGAGACACCTTTAAGAGACTCATACTGAAGTATTTATGGACAAAATCAAATGCTATCGGGGGTCTGCTTCAAGATAGTAAGGGTCGGGGCAGGGGGCGGGGTACAGGGTTCGGGAGCGCCATGAGGCGATGGCCGGTAAAGCTGGGTGACACGTACCTTGGGCTCACCGTGCAATGAGCATGTGCTTCTTCATATGCTGACTACCTGCTGTAACAAGTTCTTTAACAAAAGACACAAATAGAATACTGGCACGTGAAGCTTCAGGGGGCAATATCCTATGTAAAGCCCAAACCAAACTACAGAAAATCGTGGGTGCCTGCAGGCTTGGCTAAGTGCCCCAAAAACCCAAGCAGTAAGCTCGGGCTGGAGATGGGAAGTTAGGGGGCGGGGGGGAAGGTAACCTGAATTATTCTGGAAGAAAACTCCGCTTTTACTTCATTTTGGAGAAAACAGGGGAGCAAAGATTGTAAGGTGAGAAAGGGAAAAAACGATAAGAAAGAGAATTAAGGAATGAAGGAAAACAAATGAAGGAGTGAGAGGGAGGCAGCGAAAGGCAAGGAGACCAAGAAAACCGGGACAAGGAGCCCGCACTTGCGGGTGAGGGCCGACCGGGAGCCGCAGCGGCAGCCCTTACCCCAGACGTCGGACTTGATGGAGAACTTGTTGTAGGCCAGGCTTTCTGGCGCTGTCCACTTGATGGGGAACTTGGCCCCGGCGTGGGCTGTGTACGTATCCCCTGTCATTAACCTGCTCAGGCCGAAATCAGCCACCTTCACCAAGTGGTTCTCCCCTACCAGGCAGTTTCGGGCAGCAAGATCTCTGGGGAAAGAGAGAGAGTTCAGCCGTGAGAGTTGTGGCTATTGCGTTCCTGGCTCCGCAAATCCACCGCCACTGAGGGAAGGCGCCCTCCCGACGACCGCGTCCAGTCCCCCGGGAACCTGTGCCCGTGCCTCAGCATCCGCCCGGGCTCCCGCCGCGGGGAGAGGTAGCAGAGGGTGGGCGGGAGCAAGCTCATTACCCTGGGCCTCAGTTACCGCACCCGTAACACTTCGTAGGCTTGTCGTGAGTGGTCGTGACTTAATACGTGAAGCGCTTTAACTCACACCTGCCTATCTGCAATCACCTAAGGGTCTGCTGGGTTAGGACGGCTCTACGGCAGGCACAGGGAACGAAGGCACCAGCCAGTCCTCAACTGGGAGAAACTTCCATCGGAGGGAGTCTCCATGTGGCCTATCCAGACTTGACAGAGGACAAAATAAAATAAAGCCCATGGCACTCCGCCCCCTCCTCCTCCCCAAACTGTGTTTCCCAGTTTCCTGTTTCCTCCTGATGCGTATCCGAACGTATCCTAAAAATTCTCTCCCGTATAATCGGCTTCCTGTCGCCTCCAGATTCTCCCAGGGAGGGGGGAGTCTAATCTCTGGTTCACGGATGTTAACCATGAAATCACAAGGCAAAACGGAACAGGGGGATGCGACGAGGCAGCACCTCTAGGCGATGGCTGAAGGTAAGATCGCCTGATCGGCAGCAATCAGAGAGCAATTAAATACAGAAGACTTGTGCCTAATAGGATTTTGGTAAAGCGTTTTAAGTCTGTGAAATGAAGGGGGGACAGACGTAGCCATGCCAAGCGAACCACAAGTCAAGAAATCTCAATTTGCAGCCTCAGAGGGTTCACCGTTTGAGTGACAGGCGCATCGGAATCAGGCTCTCATGCAGCACAGGAAATCTGTCTTACAAGGAAGCGCCAATGTCTCACACATTCTACTCTCGTCCCTCGCTGTGAAATCTCATGTACGGGTCTCATACTTGAATTAATTGGGGAGGAAAGTTCAGGGCGGTGGCGTGGAGAATATCTTGTATAAAAGTCACCGGCAAAGCCCATCGGGTTCTGTCCTGCTCGGACAGAACCTTCCTTTGCCAGGAAGCCATTTCCACCAGCAAAGAATGCGAACAGTAAGATAATTGCGGCCCGCTTGAAGGTCAAAGCCCTCCAGGCTTTAGAACAGCAAAGGCGCTTAATTCAGGACCGCACTGACGCCGTCCTGACAATCGTGGACGCGTCCCCGGACCGGAGGACGGCAAGCTAAGTGGAGAATGAAATAAAGGGAAGGGGGGGCGGGCGCAGAAAACACGCCGCTCGGAAACAAAAGCCACGCGCCGGCTGTACCCGCGGGGCAGTGTGGGCGCAGCGCCAGCCCCCCTGCGGGGGAGGTCACTCCTGGTGACACTGAGCGCTCTGCCTCCCCAGGGAGCACGGACGCCTCTGAGGGGCTTCGCTGGATATTCCACTTAGTCCAAGATGCTTCCGAGGGAAGTGTTTCTTACCGCGGGGATCCACTGCCCCGTGGGCCCAGACGCGCGCCTGGAGCTGGCAAAGTCAGGAACCCAGCGTCTGCCTCTGTTCCAGCGTCCAACGTGCCGCCAGCGCTGAGGCGGGAGGCTGAGCCCTCACGCCCTGTGGGCTGGAGCTTCGTGGAGGAGGCTGCCCGGGCCCCACGCTCGCTCCGCGGCGCTGCGAGGAGGGCTGCTCCGCCAGGCCCCTACCTGTGGATGAAGTTCTTCTTCTCCAGGTACTCCATGGCTGACGAGATCTGCGTGGCCATGTACAGCAGCACCACAGCATTCACCTCCTGCCGGTTACACTCCCGCAGGTAATCCAGCAGGTTCCCATAGGTCATGAACTCAGTGATTATATAGAACGGGGGCTCCCGGGTGCAGACCCCTGCCAACAAGACAGACATTGAGGGCTTCGGGGGGCCGCTCTGCTCCCGACTACACAAGCACCAGAAAAGGACCCCTGGGGGCGCCTGGGGGGTTCAGTCAGTTAAGCGTCCGATTTCAGCTCAGGTCACGATCTCGTCATTCACGAGTTCGAGCCCCGCGTCGGGCTCTGTGCTGACGGCTCGGGAGCCCGGAGCCTCTGCTTCGGATGCTGTGTGTCTCCTTCTCGCTCTGCCCCTCCCCCGCTCACACTCCGTGCCCCTCTCTCAAAAATAAACATAAAAAAAAAAAAAAAAAATTAAAAAACGGAAAAGAAAATGAAAGAAAAGAGCCCCCGAAACACGTTCTGTGTCTGCCGCAAAGTCTGGGGCCCAACGTCTAATACGGTCCCAAGCGCTCGTGGCTTGTGATGTGTTCCTGTGGGAGGGAGGTGGCCAGGCTTTTTCTTCCTCTCGAGCCTCTGAACTCGAACAGAAGAAGACTCCACCGAGTTCAGAAGCAAAGGTCAGGTGCACACCCCACAGCCCACGTCACCCCCACGTGGCAACGTCTGCCCACGGGAGAACTGCAGCGAAGGGACTCTCGACACCTCTGGTCTCAGAAGCCGGCTGAGATTTGCACCGGACTACTCTGGGGTCTCCACTTAAAGCAACAGCCTATTCCGTCCACGCACACACCATCCCGCATCGGCCTCCTTGCCACCACGGGCTGAGTGTCGCCAGAGGACAGACGTCCACGTCAGACACGTTCACCTCCTCTGTCATAGCGCCCGCATCACCCCAGGGGGCGTAAGAGAGAGGCCGTCTCTTCAGAGCTCACTCACCCAGCAACTGCACGAGGTTGGGGTGCTTGATCTCCTTCATCACTGCGGCTTCTTTCAAGAACTCTTCCACCTCCATGGTGTCCTCCTGAGGGAGAAAAGGGGAGGAAGTTGTCTCAGCAAAGAAAGTGTTCGAGCAGGAAAGTACGGCTTGAATGGTTAGTACCAATTGGAGCCTCGACCGACAATCACCCCGGTTCGCCAGGGCCGACCTGCACGATGCCTGCAGTGGATCGATTACTGCCCCCCGTGGCGTAAAGAATTTTCCCCTTTGATGGGGCGCCGGGGTGGCTCCGTCGGTTGAGCGTCCGACTTCGGCTCGGGTCACGATCTCACGGTTCGTGGGTTCGAGCCCCGCGTCAGGCTTTGTGCTGACGGCTCGGGGCCTGGAGCCTGCTTCGGATTCTGGGTCTCCCTCTCTCTCTGCCCCTCCCCTGCTCACACTCTGTCTCTCAAAAATAAATAAACATTGGAAAAAAAAAAAAAAAGAAGAATTTTCCCCAACAGTAAATATATGTTGGCAACTTGCTTCTGGGGGCCGCTATGCAGAGGATAGTTCTATTTCCCTAAAGAAGAGCTGGTTTCCAAGGAGTCCTAAAACACTTAACATTACAAAAATATATATATATCACCTGAAGAACCAGAAATGTACCCACTTTAATGGAAGAGACCCTGACACAAAACGATACCATCCTAAAGAAGAACACCACCTCAAAACACTCTGTACCGCAGAGGATGCCCGAAATGCAGAGCTATGGGGGTCTCAACGAAGCAACCACCACTATCCACCGGGTCGATTTACGGGTTCTACAATAATCCTCCCCAGCAGCCCCCCTAACGACGGATTCACGAGTATCGTCAGAGATGTCATATTCTAGCAAGTTCACCGTATCTAAATGCCACGCGGAAACAAAGAATATTAGCAAACGCCCAGAGCAAACGTGATGCTATCTCCCCATCTCCTCATGTGCTCTGGGTGGGGGCTCAACTCGAGGGGGCCTTGCCCCTGGCCCCGCACACCACAGTTGGCCCCGTTACATGGGAGGCTTGCTGTGGCCTGCATCAGGCAAACCTCTTCGTGACTTAAAGAACCCACTGTCCTCTGGCTGCCGCGACCGGAAGCCAGCGGGCGGCAAATGGCGTGGCCCGTGTGTGTGCGAGAGCCTGGCCACGAAGGCCAACGAGACAGGCAGGACGCCACCCTCCAAGTTTCAACACGGAGTCCACGTCTGCCCGGAGAGAAAGACTGCGTGGCAGATGGGGAGTGAACGCCTGGAAAACTAGACTCGCCCAAGAGGAAAGCTTCATCGGGCTTATTTTCTTTTTATTTAAAAAAATTTCTTTTTCAACGTTTATTTATTTTTGGGACAGAGAGAGACAGAGCATGAACGGGGGAGGGGCAGAGAGAGAGGGAGACATAGAATCGGAAACAGGCTCCAGGCTCTGAGCCATCAGCCCAGAGCCCGACGTGGGGCTCGAACTCCCGGACCGCGAGATCGTGACCTGGCTGAAGTCGGACGCCTAACCGACTGCGCCACCCAGGCGCCCCCATCGGGCTTATTTTCAAGGTGGAACCTTCCAGGTTGTGCCTGCCCCTTCAGGAGGCAAAGCACTCAAAGGGTCCTGACTGCAGCCTCCCGGTGGCCGTGCCATTCTTGCCCCTGCACGTGGAGATTTCCAGAGGACAGGTCAACCTCTACTCAGCACGTTCCCGCTGCGGCCAATCATGTCTACAAGCGGAGCGTGACCGCTGAGGATACATGTCAGCCCATTATCACTTAGTCTAGGGCTCTCTGAGGCTGAAACTCAGATGCAGTTTGCTGCTCTTTAAAAATCGTGGGCTGCTCTGATGTCAATGAGACATCGTTGGTAGTCTCCGTGTCAAGCCGTACGGGGGGCAAGAACTCATCCCTGCCACCGCTCCGCTGGCTGTTCGATTCTTGGGAGTCCTCTCTGCTCCTCAACACGCTCCGCAGACCATGCCGTTGGCGCGTCTGATCCACCGGGTGACACGCTGCCGTCAAAGGCTGGGAAGCCTGCTGGAATCCGCCGAGACGATGCTGCTCACGTAGGGACCGGGGGCCTCCAGAGCCTCGCTTGGCCAACAGGAGGTTCACGACGCGGCTCTCAAATACAGCTTTCTGGGCAAGTGGAGCTTTCCTTCTTTTCAAGCACCACAATAACCAACTCCGCACAGTGAAACCATTTCACAGAGATCGTGGGCTCTGACAGCTCCTGCCGCTTTTCTAGAAGAACCGCGTTCTAGATCTTGAGAGGCGTGGACATGCGAGAACAACGATACGGCTTTCGGAGCCATCCCTCTCCTCTTTTTGCCTGTCTTTTTGTCTTCCCCCTCATTCCTACACACTCACACACACGTGTGGATGGTATAAATAATTCCTTGTTTTTTTCTTTCAGGGCAATCGGCGTGAATTTGTCTCCCCCTGGTGGAATCTGGCCGGGTTCAACCTACAGCTGCCACTACCAGCAGCACTCTCTTCTAGTAGCTGTGTTAAACGAGAAACTATCCTGTTATGCTCCTTTCCTTTCCTTTAAACACTTTTTTTTTTTTTAACATTTATTCATTTTTGAGAGACAGAGAGAGACAGAGCGCAAGCAGGGGAGGGGCAGAGAGACAGAGGCGGACACAGAATCCGAAGCAGGCTCCAGGCTCTGAGCTGTCAGCACAGAGCCCGACGCGGGGCTCGAACTCACAAACCGCGAGATCATGACCTGAGCCGAAGCCGGATGCTCAACCGACTGAGCCACCCACGTGCCCCTCCGTCATCTTTTCAAAGAGACATCTCCCATGTACGGAGTAAAATTAACACAGATAATTAGGGTGAAAGCACCACTGAGTGAACGCGGAGTTTCGGCCTTGTCCGTTGGAAGTCAGGTGGGTCGGCCGGCTCTCCTCATGGGGACTGACTGGCCTGGCCCAGATGCACACAAAGGCCTGGCCGGTACAGGGGTGGTTAAAAGGATGGCTTCACAGCTACGTGGACCAAGCCCTGCCGCTGTGTGACCACGTACAGAGCTCAGTTATTCACACGCCAGAGAAGAGAGGTCTCTGAACAAGGTCCCGTCTACACACCGGGAAAACAGCAGCATCTGCCTCGTGCGCAGAGTCCCGAGCACCGCGCCCGGACGCGGGCAGCACTCGGCTGGCTGGACCCACGTTTACTGTCACGAACACGGCTGAGAAGCCGGCTAAACACAGCGCTTGTAGGAAAGACGGGCTGGGTCTTTAGTTAAGATCGCTCCGTGTTTTCGTTTTTGTCTTTCTCAGATAGGCACTCTCCGGACCCAACATCTTCTGTTTTTCTGGTTCTCTAACCAGCTTCATTCACCCTTTTTGCTGCCTGGCCTCGCCCCCAAGTGAAGGTATTCTCCGGCATAACGGAGACATCGGCGGCTCAGTGTCCCACGGGTGCCTCCCTGAGACTCAGCAGGGACCAAGTCCCCGGGGGGAGGGGCTAAGAGGTCCGTTTCCCCCTCGCTCCCTGGTTCTCAACCAAGTGTCAGGGGAGCAAGGTTACGACCCCAGGGAAGCAGCATCCCGCACCCGCGAGAGACGGGGCTGCAGAGATGGGGCCGGGCTTCAGAGCCGGACCGAGGAAGGCGGTTCACCCACCAGATCCGCGGAAACAACCGCCCACCGAGCCCCCAGAACTCGGGTCCGCAGGCGTATCCAGGCCACGGCCAGAACAGAACCCGCTGCGAGAGCGTGCAACGGTGGGTTCCAGGTCGCGCGGCCTCTCTCCCTGACGCCCAGCCCCCTCCGAAGTCAGAGAGCCAGCGCGTGCGGCTGTCCAGGGCCATCCTGGAGCCCTGGCTTCTCTGCTCATTTCTGCAGCTCTCTAGTAGAACCAACTGCCTGGGGAAAAACACCACAAACAAAACCCCAACCAAAACAGGCTGGCGGAGCAGGGCAACGGAGGCACCCTCTCAGCACGGCTGGCCGCGTGCAAACTGGCACCGGGACAGTCTCCTCACGGCCAACGGGGAGAACCCCTGGGGCACGGTCTGTAACAGCAAAGTACTGGAAAGGACACAAATGCCCGCTGAAGGCTGCTAGACGCTGGAAGACATCCACGCGAAAGCAAGACCCCCGTACGTATATGGATGTGGAGCGGGTGCTGAGCTACGTGGGGTGGACACTAGGAGGTGCAGGGCAGTGTCCACAGCATGCTGCCCTACGGTTAGAAGGGACACCCACACGTGGACTACTTCCGGAAGGGCACAAAAATCCAGGGGGGAGGATACTGCGTGCATACGCTACCTATTCGAAAAACAGGCAAAGAATTTAAGCCTTAACATTTTTCATCAACGTTATCTTCCACTTTTTTAACGGTAAGTCTGTCAGGAGCTTAGGAGCCAATCCTAATGCCACATTAGATCGAGAGCAGCCTTTCCCCGATTCTAGGACTTCCAGAACGGCTTCATAGGAAAAAAAGGAGGGCTCATAAACAAACTTCTGGAATACAGCTCATTTGAAACGTGGGACTTCCCTGTACTGGACGGTTGTTTCTCTCAGGCACATCCCACCTTTAGCATTGATCACAGGCAGGTAAAGTTAAGCCTAGGACCTGGTGAATGATGTCAAAATTCAAACTAGCAGGTCCGGTCGGTGGCCTTTGCTGTAATTCCAGTTTCCCGCCCACAGGGGTCAGCCTAGCACCCTCCTGTCTCCCGTTTTTTGGTCTCCGGCCCTGAAGGTACAGGACCCAACGTTGCCTGGTGGATCAACACAGAGTCCGGGTTAAAGCAGGGTCTTGCTCTCCCCTGCTGCTTCAAGAGGGTCTGCCTCTGCCCTCTGAGGGGCCGGCGACACAAAACGGGCAGGATGGGACGGACCAGGGGATGGTGGAGGGCAGACTGAGACTCAGGTGCCCGGCTGGGGTCTGGTGCAAAGAGCTGCCAGGGCTTTCCAAGGCGTCCTGAAGAGCGAGGGAGATCTAGCTGCCACCCGAGGGGAAGTGGATGGGGGGAGGGGGTGGGGATGGGAGACGTCTAAGACACATGACTGTGGTTGACGTATTTTGCATGGTGTGCGAGGGGTGAGAACTGGAATGACAATTAAGGAAAGGAGGAGAAGAAAGGAGCCGGGCTTTGGGGCAGGACGTCTGGGCCGGAACCCCGGGTCTGCGGCTCCCCGGCGGGTAACACCAGGCCAGTTGCCTGGCCCGCCCGCACTGCACGTTCCTCAAGCCTGAAATGGCAGTGACAGGCGGGCCCTTCCCTTACAAGGTGCCTGTGAGGATTAAGTGAGATGCTACACACGGAGCGGGGCGCTCAGACTGCAGGCCCATAGTAAGAGCTCAATGAACAGTAACCATAACTGTCATTTGGAACCCACTCAAGGTTCTCAACCTCTCCAGGGGCGATAAATGCCCCAAAGAGTGCTATCAATCTTTACTGGACAAGCGGGAACCCTATTGTAGAGATGTGCCTTATGCGGAGGAGGAGGAAGAAGGGATAATTTACTTAGCACTTGCCCAGTGCTGTATTTCGGGTTGACGTACATCTCTAGAATCTGACGCCTTCCCTTTTCCCTAATTAGCCATCACCTGGGGTGACGACTCCGAGAAATCCACACAACTAGGTTCTGTACCTTTTTACCGGCTGTAGGACTGTAAGTTAATAAGGCTCTTGGGGAAAACCGTTAGAAGTATAAAAAAAAAAAAGTTTAGTAGTGTATCATTAGAGAAATAGACTCCAAAAGGCACCCAACTTCCCCATAAGTCTGATTTGCGGGTACAAGAAAGCCACCACCGCCAGACAAGTCCCTCCGGGAGGCGCCCTGCCCTGACTCCCTGGCGGCGGCTCAGGAACCAATGTCACAGCGTCAGCTGCTGGACTGTGTCCTCCCCACGCTTCGAGTAGTGCAAACTCTCCCTCTTTCTAACGTTTTCAAACAAGCCTTGCTGGGTGGAAACCAGGAATTTTGTGCTTTTGTTCCTCTTTGTTTCACGTGTGCAAATACTGGCGAGCGTGTGGGTGATGCCCGGGCCTTTAACGGTTTCTCAAGCTGGTCAAGGCCCGGAGGCCGGCCTGGTGTTCAGCCCTGTGCCAGATCGGGACACTGAGCACAAGCACACGCCTCTCCCTGGACTTGCCTGGTCTGGGGGTGGGGGGGACGGGGCAGCGGCCGGTGCAGCGCATATCCAATCACCTTATTCCTGCGGATCAGACCCTTCACTGCGCCCCACTGCCGCCAGGAGAATGTCCCCGGCTCCGTAGCCTCCGTGACTTACCTACCGTGGGCTCTATGCCCTCCGCCTCTGTCCAGGCCTCCGTTCCTCCACTCCGGCACCAACCCACCCTGCGCTTTCTCCCCACCACGGGGAGCTCACCAGTCCCCCCGCCACCTCGTGCCTGTGCGGTGTGAGGGCGCCTCGCTCCTGCCTCGGGCCCCGGTCACCCCACGCTGCAGGTTCTGTCATCGCCCGTCTCTCCTCCTAACTGTGCTGTTCTACCTACCTAGGCTGGCCTGAGGTGCAGAACTCTATTCTTAAAACCCTAGGGCTAAGCCCAGGGTCTGGCAAGCAGAAGCGAGGGTCTCGCTAAGTGTTTATTGAGTTTTTAAAAAATCATGTCTGGAAAGTATCCGGGAGTCCTCAAGTGACCCCAAACCATGCTACCTGCCCCGCCCCCCCCCCCCAACACACAAGCGTCAGTCCTGCTCCAAGGGCTGATCTAACGGGGTACGTTCAATATGAGCGCCACGAGCCACCCTTGTTTTCTAGAACTGCAGACTGCGAGTCTTTCTCTGAAGCATCACTTTACACAAGTCAGAAACTGTAATTTCCACTTTGCTGCACCTCTGAGTACAGGCGGCAGGTAAGTAACAGAGTCCCTGAAAGGCAAGCGATCTGGCTGCCCGGGTCTCCAAGCACGTGCCCGACGGGCTCCTGAGAAGCGTGTGCGCGCCGGGGTCCCTTCCTCCAGCCGCGTGGGTGTTTCCCTTCTTCTTGTCCAAGGGCTACAGGAGGGCCTCCCCTCAGCCTCCGCGTGGTTGTCAGGGTAATCGGTTCGCTTACAGCAAGTGCAAATGGCACAGGTCAACGCTAGGGGACGCTCTGGCCGCAGGTAAAAAGCTCAGATCACATCCTGAAGGCCGAGGGCCCCAGATGAAACCCGCTGCTCGGCCTCAAGGTTTCAAAGAACTTCAAACCCCACCCAGAAACTAAGAACACCATGCATTAGAGAGAATGATGGCACGGACCCGAGTAAGAAGCCCTGACGCTCCCTTCATGCCTTCGTCCGCTCCCATTTCCAGCAGTCGGGACTCACACTACACAGAACTGGATGGAACCTACCAGGAACGCCCAACGCGCTTGCCTTTCAGATCTGCCAACAAACATCCACTGGAGAGTCCCAACGCATTTTGGTTAAATCCCCTTCTTTCAACGTTTATTTATTTTTGGGACAGAGAGGGACAGAGCACGAACGGGGGAGGGGCAGAGAGAGAGGGAGACACAGAATCGGAAACAGGCTCCAGGCTCGAGCCATCAGCCCAGAGCCCGACGCGGGGCTCGAACTCACGGACCGCGAGATCGTGACCTGCCTGAAGTCGGACGCTTAACCGACTGCGCCACCCAGGCGCCCCTTAATCCCCTTCTTTCAAAACTCACAGCTTTTCCCCTCCTTCTCCTGCTTCTCAATAGGAAGTGATTCAAAGGCCACACGGACAGAACGGAAACCCACAGCTTTAAAAGATTCTTGCCACGGAATGAAAAAACTTCTCCGAATGACTAATCTTTTTACACCAAAAACCACAGCGTGCCTCAGCACTCACCCTATATGGAGGCACGGAGTCTGGGAGGGGGACTGAACCCATCGGAAGAGGTCGGCCGAGGCCTGCAGAGGCCCTTCCTGGGCTGCCCACCGGCAGCAACGAACCGTGTTCAGCCGCGAGCCGCGGCGGCAGCCCCAGACCTACCTTCAAGGTCTTCACGGCCACCGTCAGGCTGTATTTCTTCCACACGCCCTCGTACACCTCTCCGTACTGGCCGCCTCCCAGCTTGTGCTTCATGGTGATGTCCGTGCGCTCCATCTCCCACTTGTCGTAGTTGGGGGACACGCCGTAGACGGTGGGCTTGTTGCGCTTGGGGGCCGGGTAATGGAGAGTGGTGATGAGCCCGTCCGCCACAGTCGAGTGATGATGAACCAACTCCGCCAAAGTGTTGAAGCGGCTCTCTGAGGAGACGTAGAGCTGAGGGAAACAGAGACAGCACAGCCTTCAGCCCACGGGTGCACACACACCCAGACAACTCTGCTGAGCCTAAGTGAGTGTGCAGAAAATCACTTAGACTGTGCTCCTCGACACCTGCTGTAATTTACTTGCCGAAGCAGAAAGATACAATAAAATGCCTCAGGGCCTTTGCGCCTGCTGCTCCCTCTGCCTGAAATCCTTCGGCCACTTAATCATCATACGCCTGGGTCTCCCTTACCATTCCGAGCCCAGGGTAAATGTCATTGTCACTGTGCCACTGGCCCTAGTCATCACCCAGCACTAGTCATCAAATCACCTTCCTTCCTTCTCTGCATTGTACTTACCGCTGGCTAATCGGTCCCTGTTTATCTGCTGGATTACTTCCTGTCTGTCAACACCTTCTAGAATGTCAGCTTCTTGAGAGCAAAGCCCTAAGTGGTCTGTTTTTATCCTGGATCCCCAGTGTGGAGAACAAGAAATGAGCACATAATAGGCACTAAATAAATGCCTGTTGATTACATTAACGAAGAGCAGAACTTAGTATTTGCAGACTAAGAAAGAAAGGTTTTTTTTTTTACGTTTATTTATTTATTTTTGAGGGACAAAACCTGAGCGGGAGAAGGGCAGAGAGAGAGAGACAGAGAGAGGCAGACACAGAATCCGAAGCAGGGTCCAGGCTCTGAGCTGTCAACACGGAGCCAGATGTGGGGCTCGAACCCATGAACTGTGAGATCATGACCTAGGCCGAAGTTGGACGCTTAACCGACTGAGCCACCCAGGTACCCCAAGAAAGTAATTGTTTAAAATTACGCTTATTACCTGAAACCTAGAATTATTACTTATAGTTATATAATTACCCAGATCTAAACGGTGACCCGAGATGGAAATCACTAAACAAAACAAAAATCTCTTTCTCCTTCTTACTCCCTCGATCTGGGCTAAGGAGCACCGGAGGCCAAGGCTTGCAAGCCCCGGCTGGATGCCACCATGGGTGCCCCTGGTCAGCTCGTGCCAGGAATGGATCGGGGGTGCACAAGGGACACACAGCCTCCTCCGCCGTGGGGCAGGGACGAGAGAGGATTATAGACACGAGTGCACACAACCCGTCCACGTGTGGTTCTCGTCTGAACACACAGGAAAGGAAAGGAAGAGCAGCTGACAGACAGCAAGCAGTGGATGGTGACACTGTCTTTCTTCTTCTCCTTTTCTTGTTCGTTTCAGGGAGGCGGTGAGGGATGCTTCCACATGAAACAATTCCACGTTGTGATCCACACAGGACCTCTGGGCTCCAGGCAGACAAGGGATCAGTGAACCTACCAGCTCACGAAGGGCAGCCAGCGAGGGTGGGAAGGGGGAAAGGACACTAAAAATCACGGCTAGGTGTTTGTAAGATTTGCCCTGACTACGGAGACGGAGGAGGAACGCGGGTTTGAAAGAGCGGTGATGCCTGGGGCAGGAAGACAAAAAGGGAACAGGAGTCACCTATAGCTGCAGTGTCTTGATTACCTAAAAACAGAAGAGGGGGGTGGGGTGGAAACAGAAAAAGGAAGAAAAAGCCTGAAGCACACAGCAGCCCAAGGCCTTGGCTGTCGGTTCTGGGAGGCTCCCCACCACTTTCTGTAAGTTTGTCATAGGAAAGAATTAAAGTATTTTCAAAGAAGAAAATATTAACGAATGCATGAGTCGATGCCATTTGCAACCCTCGAGAGGGTAAATAGGATTCTTTCTCGCTTGGGGAGATGACAGAGTTTTAAAACTCAGGCGAGCCAGTGGCCAACTCTGACTTAGGGGTTTGTAATTTACAATCTTTTGGTTGCAATCCTAGCGAAACAAAATTCTTGAGCAACCCAAGAACTGTCGAGAAAGAGCCTCTAGCTCTGGGGGACTCGTCCCTCTGCAAGACGGTGCCCCTCAATGGCAGGACCTTTCAGGGTGAGGAGAAGGCCCACCAGGAGGCCCCACCGAGAACCTGACTCTGAGTGTGCTCAGGGTACACGAAGGTGTTGGGAGGAGCCAGGGAGCACAGGCACTGCCAGCCTGGGAGCTTGCCCCGAGCCGAACGTCCACACGGTGACATCCTTGGCACACTTGTCAGTGGGCAGGGCCGGGTGGGATGTGGGGACAGCCCCTAATCCCACCCCTCTCTGGAAACCTCTGTCAGTTGTCCAACTACCTCACTGCAGGTGCCAAGCGTCCCGAGCCGTCCTGTTTCAGGGCAGCTGTTTTCGCTACCATGGATTGTAGACAAGAGGGAAGAAGTGCTCCCTGGAATCCAAGCCCCCCCCCCCCCCAGCACTGGCACAGTAAGAGCCTGTCCACCTGCTGGGCTCCCCAGGGTGGGGGGGGGGCGCAGGTCACCTGGGAGCAAGGCTCATTACCTACCTCTCCCCTTCTCCCCGGCAGCTTGCAAGGAGTGCTCTCCAACCTGAGGATCGGATGGAGGATCGAGTTCCCTCAACCACCCAGAATGCTAATGGCTCCCCAAGCCCTCGTTTATGCAGAATTCGTGCTTGGTCCCCTTTGATTCCCTCACAGGCTCTTCCTGCTAGAGATTTCAGAGTTACGGGAGGTTTTGCTGCTCACACCCACTTTATCCTTTTCTGTAATTAAATGTACAGACCCTGTGACTTAGAGTTCATCTGTCAGCATAAAATTTACATACCGACGCTTATTAAATATTAAAACTACTCTCCCTTTCCAGCGCAGTGCACGACCATCTTCTAACAGTCAAGTCTGGAGGCTTCCTTCTGGTTAGTTCTGAGCTCCGCGCATTCTGCTAGTGAGCTGGGTGGTCTGCATCAGGAATTCATGGCCCGATCAAAGAAAGTGAAATTAGCATCATGAACGGCATGTCATTATCCTGCGCACCTGATCACATAAACACTCTGGCTGCTCAGCCGAGACTGGGCCTCTTCCTGACCGCACAGGAACCCCAAAGACAGGACCTGTCAAAGCAGCTCACCAGAAACAGCTTTTCCTCCTGAGAGCCACACGGCCAGGCTTATCAGCGCTTAGTCCTGTGCCCCCTTTAGGGGCCTCAGACCCCGGAGTCCCACCCGGGAGGTACTGGTTACAGGTTACAGGCAGCCTGGCCTGAGAGCTTCCAGAGTCCAGCAGAAAGGCAGGACTTACTAATTAAGCAGGACTTAATAGTGCTCCGAGCCTCCCGGGCAAGGGGAAAGTCAGCCACGTGTTAGCAGGCTTTTCCCCGGAATGCCTGCACCTGCCAAGCCACCGCCAGGGTGGGTAAATCTTAAAAACTCAAGAGGTTGCGCGGTTGGCCCGTCCTGCCACCTCTGCTAAAGCTTAAGCCCAGATTCCATTCCTGTCAACCTGAACCTGTCACTTTGGCAGACCGTGACAATAAGCGTCACCTGGGAACTTCTTTGAAGAAAAGGACAAGGGCTTCAAGGGCTACAAGGAATTGTGGATGCTGACAGTGGCATCCCACAGAAGTAAATGAAGTGCAGACACAAATAGCCAGAACTAAAAATGATCCAGGCAGGGGGCTGGTGGAGAGGAAGGCGCCTTTGACTCCACTGAGCTGGCAGGGAGCTTGGAGAAAGCCCAGAGCACGACACTCTGACCCCGGGGTACAGGGAGGTCTCCAGACTGTCAAGAGTCCTAGGAGCGGCGATGGCTCAGTTTGGCGCGGCCCGTGCAAGAGTCCAGCTCGAAGCTCCCCGAGCCCCGGGGCCGACTGGCCGGCCACAACTGCTGTCGGGGCTTAGGAACATGACAACAGCAGCGGTCCAGAGCCAAGAGGGCGGAGGCGCCAAAGAAATCTTTTGGGGCCTTGGAGAAGAGTCTGCCATATTCAGCCGTTGTGTGAAGATTAGCCGTTTGAAAATAAGAATTAAACTTATGCAACCCCAGCCCGTCCCTCCTACCGACCTTAAATTTTCCCCTCAGAAATCCAAAAAGGATTGCATCAAGGCTCTGCTATGTGAGTTCTTTTTTTTCCAGGGCCGAGCCACACGGTCTCATGCGTGGCTGTGGTGCTGCCCCCACTACCTCTGACGCTGTTCCCCTCATTCCAGGAACATGATCCCACCCCACACAGCCCCTCAAGTGCAGGCCTCACAGAGAGGCGCCTCCGCAGATGGCCGGCCCGATAACCCCGGGGGCTGAGCCGTCTCCAGGTGCTCGGACAGCTGAAGGGAGGGGTCTCTGCCAGGGAGGAAGACGGCAGGAGGCCCAGCACGCTTGGGTGAGGCGCCCAGTGACGGACACCGCCCGGTCGAATGAGTTCCCTGTGCTCCAACCCGGAATGAAAGGAGCCCCTGGCACACCCCTGGCCGGCTTTTCAACTGACGGGTTGGCATCCTCATCGGGCGCCTCTCAAATTCCCTGAATCATGTATCGCACACGCAGGCCTTACTCTCTCCCTCTGAACAGTATTTTGGACCAACCGGAGGCTAATGAGTCGTCAAACTAGATCATGCCTGCCCGAATCTGTTCCTAGGATGCCTGATTAAACAACTCCAGGGAGGAGAAACCGGGGCCCCGCGCAGCACAGACCTCAACTGATTACCGCTGGATAAACAGCACCGATGGGAAGCAAGCTGTCAGCTCCGGGAGATCACCTCCCTCACGGGCGGGGTGCTCTGCTCTTCTAATTCACTACAGAGGAACCCTTGTGGTCTGAAGGCACGGTTTCACAGGGCCCGCCACCCTGGAACGCACCCTTGCAGAATGGAAGGACCCAGCTCCACATCCGGGGTAGGGCGAGGCCCCAAGACACAAGCTGATAGGGCCGGTCTGTGGTCACGCATCAGCAAGCCCCTGTGCTCCTGTACAAACCTCTGCCGTCACAGAAAGCACCAGGTAGCAGCAATAAGGACTTCGGCCAGAAGACGTTGGGATGTGTGCGGAAGACAACAGAGAAGAATGTGAAAAAGAGAAATACACATGCATTCGTTTTGGGTGAGGAGAGCCATAAAAATGCTAAGAGGGTTAGGAGGAGGGCCCAGCCCTACCCCACACTGAAACATATTTTAATTCTGGTATGGGAAGAGAACAGAGAGCAGATCGCAGACCCAAAACGCATAAGCTATAATCTGGTATATTTCAAACATGTAGGAAAAGATAAATTTAGTAAATGGTACAGGGATCCCTCAAAACACAATGCGCATACGTTACACGTTAACGAGAGACCGTCGTGGCCCATCTGGGACAGAGGTTTCCACGAGCCTGCTAAACACAGTGTTGATGAGGCGGAGGGACACAAGCCCTCCTACATTTCTCATACAGGGTGCAGGTCTCACCAGAAGCAAGGGGAGGAAACACATTTGTCCAATTTCTATGGGAGGTAATCTAACAACATCCACATAATGTTTTTTTTTTTAATGTTCATTTATTTTTGAGACACAGACAGATTGTGAGTGGGGTAGAGGCAGAAAGAGAGGGAGACATAGAATCTGAAGCAGGCTCCGGGCTCCGAGCTGTCAGCACAGAGCCCGACGTGGGGCTCGAACTCGTCAACCGCGAGATCATGACCCGAGCCGAAGTCAGACACTCAACCGACTGAGCCACCCAGGCGCCCCAACATCTACACAAGTACTGAATGCACAGAACCTTCAATCAGTTCCAGCAACTTACTTCGCATACACTTACACCCAAAACAAAGTATGTGCGATATGTTCAAACCGCAGGATGTGACCCACTAGGGGGTCTATGAAATAAATTGAGGGGATTCTGGCCAGAACTTTTAAAGAAAATGAAACCGAACTGAATGGAATACAAAATACCAAGAGTGCATCACCTCTAGCGAGGGTAAGCAGGGTTTCAAGAATCTTCTGCTACCAGTGAGGACTGGGTGCTACTGTAAATGTTTTCATACAGTGTGCCAACATTATTTTTTTTTTAAAGGTGTGAAAGCCACCTCGTGTTATTTATAACAGCCAAAGATTGGAAACCACCTAAAACTCAACCCCCAGGGGACTGCTTCAGTAGTGAATGACGGTCCATCCGCACGAGGCAGTCAGTAAGAATGAGGTGGCTCTAAATGCACTGCGGGAAAGCAATCTTCAAAAAATATTACTAGGTGGGAAAAGCAAGATGCAGACCAGTGTGGAGTTTGCATCATTTGTGCTTTTTAAAAAAATATAAACGTAAACCTGTACTGGGGAACTCTGAAAGAAACTGGTCACGGGGGGGGGGGGGGCCCTCTGGGCAGGGGAATGGAATTAGGAGACAGAATTATTTCCCACTCTAATTCATTTTGTTCTTTTTTTTTAAAAACATGTGCACACATTACATGCCATTTAAAAAACACATCCAGCATCTAGACCCAGCCCGATAATCTGCTATCTCCACCCTCGACACTGGCAGAGTGTCTATAGCAGGGTCTATAGCAGGGCCCGAGCCTGGTTCCATCGATCACGTAGGATGTGATTCTGGGCAAGACATGTTCTCCCTCTTAAGTTCCCATCTCCTTAAGGCAAAAATGCCGTAGTCCACAGCAACCTCTGCCCCGAGGACTGAAGTGAAGTCTAAATGAGACTGAAAAATGCAGCGGCCAACAGCAGGACCCCAGAAAATGTTAATCCCCCCCATCCCTTCGTGGACTCTTAAGCAGTGTTCATATAAAGATCACAAAACCACATATATCAACTCTTCTACAAAACTACAAGTGAGGGGGTGCCCAGGTGGCTCAGTCAGTTAGGTGTCCGACTCTTGGTTTCGGCGCAGGTCACACGATCTCACGGTTCGTGGGTTCGAGCCCCGTGTCAGGCTCTGCACTGGCAGCACAGAGCCTGCTGGTGATTGTCTTTCTCCCTCTCTGCCCCTCCCCTACTCATGCTGTCTCTGTCTCTCTCAAAATAGATAAACTTAAAAAAAAAAACAAAAACAAAACACAGGGGCCCTTGGGTGGCTCAGTCGGTTAAGCGTCTGACTTCGGCTCAGGTCATGATCTCACAGTTCACAAGCTTGAGCCCCACATGGGGCTCCGTGCTGAGGGCTCAGAGCCTGGAGCCTGCTTGGGCTTCTGTGTCTCCCTCTCTCTCTGCCCCTCTCCTGCTTGCATAGTCTCTCCCTCAAAAACAAACATTAAAAAACAAACAAAAAACCCAAAAACTACAATCTGGGTTGGGAAATCTCTTGCTATGATGACGCGATCTCATTTTTGTTTAAAAACCGTGTGTGTGGGGGCGCCTGGGTGGCGCAGTCGGTTAAGCGTCCGACTTCAGCCAGGTCACGATCTCGCGGTCCGTGGGTTCGAGCCCCGCGTCGGGCTCTGGGCTGATGGCTCAGAGCCTGGAGCCTGTTTCCGATTCTGTGTCTCCCTCTCTCTCTGCCCCTCCCCCGTTCATGCTGTGTCTCTCTCTGTCCCAAAAAATAAATAAATGTTGAAAAAAAAAAAATTAAAAAAAAAAAAAAAAACCGTGTGTGTGTATGTATGTATCCGCATGTAGACACATACACACGTGATCTTATCTGTAGGAAGAATGTCATGTACTTATTTGGGGGAAGTGCTCTTAAGGGGCCTTTTACCCTAAAAGTACCTATCTATTACTGCAACTTCACCCACTGGAGATGAATTGCTATCACAATAGATTTTTTAAAAAGGAAGAGACTTAATATCTTACAAGAAGTGCGTCCAAGAACCAACAGGTAATTCCCCGTCTTATGAAACAGCTAACAACAAAACCCCAGCAGGACAGGCACAGGGCCACGCCAGGCCCATGGACTTATCACATCACGTGATCAGTCCTCGACAGAAGGTCTTTCACAGGCTACCGGAACGCCGCCTGCGGTCACTTGAAGATGTCGTCTTCGAGCGCCTTCCTGGTTGAGCTTTGCCGCGGTAACTTCTCAACCCCAGTGGCAGGAGCTCTGGGTCCTCCTGGCCAAAGACTAGCTGCCCATCCCCGCGCCCCAGCCCCAGCCGGTCAGCTCCCCCGTCTGGGGTCCCCTACCTTGCCATCAGAAGCAGTGTTGATCCTGTAGTGGTACACTCTCCCTTCGTATCTCAGCGAGATGGACCTCTGGCCAGGGCTGCTCTCGCTCTCCCGCACCAAGAAGCTGCCGTTGATCCCGCTGCTCAGCAGGTACTCGGCGGCGTTGCGGGACACGGGCCCGTGGTACCAGGAATGTTTCTCCAGACTGTTGACCGGCGTGATGTAGTTGCTTGGGACCCACCCTTGGCCATTTTTGGTTTGGGCCTCACACCATTCCCCATTGTGGTTGTAGCCTAAAACCCGGAGCTTTTCACCTTGGAAGAGAATCAAACCAGACGTCAGCTTCCGACGCTGGCTTTGTTCGTTCCCATGTATTCTTATAGGATTACTAAAAAATCTCCAAATTCCTAACTACCTGCTTCGCTGGAACAAATCCGCATAAATATACGCATTTGTGGGTCTGTAGAAGAATACAGAACATGCAGAGAAATACACAGCCTCGGTTTTCGTAAATAACATATATGCTGCGTTACCCAAGTGTTCTGTTCCTAACATAAGGAAGTTTCTTAGGGAAAAGATACTTTTTCTTAGAACAAAATAAGATAAAAATAAAAGGTGTTTTCCGTGTCTGGCCCATGTGTCCCTTTAACTATGAAATAGGGGATGTGCGTTTTCTAAGGACTTATCATATAGGAACTCTTCTCCTTTAGGAAAAGTGGCTCTCTTATAAAGATGCTGGGCTTTTTTGGGGGACCTCCCTGCATTCCAACTTTAAAGCTGCTCTTTCAGGCAGTGAAGGGGTATTCAGTCAAGCCCCAGTTTCCCCTGATTTCTGTCTCTTGCAACCCCCCGTTTGGTCTGTGGCCCTTTTACCTTTAGTGATGCTTAGGGTGTTATCCCCACTGGCCACAAAATCATACAGTGCAACAAAAAGGTTGGGGTCATTTTCACTGGGACCAGCAAGAAGGTTTTCCTTGGAGTTCCAACGAGCTGCTTCGCTCAGACCTTGGGGCTCAAAGTCAGACGCTACTGGCCTCTGAAGGGCTTCTGGAAGAGAAAAGAAGAAAGGAACAGGAAGAGGTGGGGAAAAAAATTAGTTTCATTCTCAGGAGCAAAAATAGTCTGCTTCCATCATTATACTTTTCTAATTTATTTTGTAACATCGACACGCATTTTGTATTAAGAAGAAAGGCCGTAGAATAAAAACGGACCCTTCCTTCCCCAAACCCTGTGAAAAGCATCAAGCATTTTCCTTCCAAGGTGGCAATTACTGTTCCTAAATAGCTTCAGCTTTTTAAGCTCATTCATTCAAAATGAACTCAGTTAA
This sequence comes from Herpailurus yagouaroundi, assembly GCF_014898765.1. Classification (NCBI taxonomy): domain Eukaryota; kingdom Metazoa; phylum Chordata; class Mammalia; order Carnivora; family Felidae; genus Herpailurus; species Herpailurus yagouaroundi. The sequence goes on along the minus strand of NW_024412401.1, from coordinate 52,541,208 downwards.
AAACGGAAATACTCCAGGGTGCCTGGGGGGCTCGGCTGCTTAAGCATCTGACTTGCTCTTGGCTCAGGTCATGATCTCCCGGTTCGTGGGTTCGGGCCCCACATCGAGCTCTGTGCTGACAGTGCAGAGCCTGCTTGGGACTCTCTCTCTCTCTGCCCCTCTACCCTGCATCTCTCTCATTCTCAAAATAAATAAAACTTAAAAAAAAAAAAAAAAAGAATACTTAAAAAAAAGAAAAAAAAAAAAACAGAGGACGCCTGGGAGTGGGGGGGGCAGTGGGGAGCTCAGCTGGTTAAACGTCTGACTTTGGCTCCGATCACGATCTCATGGTTCGTGGGTTTGAGCCCCGCATCAGGCTCTGTGCTGACAGCTCGGAGCCTGCTTCAGATTCTGTGTCTCCCTTTCTCTCTGCTCCTCCCCCACTCAAGCTCTCTCTTGCTCTCGCTCTCAAAAATAAACATAAAAAAAATTTTTTTTTATAGCTCGTTGTAATGAACTGCTACAACATGAAAAACAAGGGTCTTTCGATGCTAGCTTTTTGTACTCCTGACTGAAGTAAACCTTTAGGAATTGTATTTGCTAAAAGAGTAAATCCCAAATTCTGTCATTACTGTTTGGTCATCTCATTTTATGAATCATGAGGGCAAAGATCATTTCAAGGAAGAGGGTCTTGTAACACTGCCATTTCCTAGAAGCCTTAGTGATAGGCTGGGCCCCCATTCTCTTGAGTGTTCACACGGGCTCTAAAGGCACACCTAGCACAATCGTGATGGGGGACTGATCAATTAACCAAAAAAAGCTAGTCAAAAGCAGAAAATTATCTTTTTCAAAGATGTGGGATCTCCCACCCCCACCTGAATGCATGTTGGTTTGCTGGCCTTGACTCCGCGGGGACAAGGCCTGTCCTTTCGAGGGTGGGCACGTGTGAAGCATATTCCCAGCTTCAGCTTGCTGCAGGCTGGGGGAAGAATGGGAGCCATATGCCACCTATTGGCTTACGACTGGCTCGCTCTCACCCGGTCGGGTAGCAACGTTTAAAACCACCCGTCCTTACTGACTACGTCTGAGGCGTCCATCTGAAGTTCACAGGTACAATTCTCTTCTTACAACTGCATTTCACTGGTTTCATATTGAACGAGTAATGAAAACAACAAGCGTATCTGAAATAAAGAGATGTGGAAAGAAACACAAGGGGCTCTCGGTGTGGCCAAGAGCAGTAAGCGGCAGCGGAGTGGCGGGGTTGGCTGCCCTATCCCGTGGGTCCCGGGCACTGGGGAGGCAGGTGTTACAGGAAGCAAGAGCATGACGGTCAACCCAACAAGTCGGTCACGTGGAAGCGAGTCCAAAGAGCTTCCATTGTGGTTATATTAAGTAACACCATTAGCCTCAGGATTCTTAACGTGAAAGAACTCTTACATATCAACAGAACAAGATAAATCCTCCACCGGGGGAGGGGGGGGAGGGAGGAGGAGGAGGGAGGATGGACCAAAGCATGAATAAGCAATTCACAGGAAATTTAAATTACCATTAAACTTGGGAAACACGTTAAGCCTGGCTAATAATCAAAGAAAAGCAAAGTCTTCGTCAAATGGGCAGACCCATTTTCTTGAGGCTAAGTCAGTGTAAGTCTTGAAATGGAACTCTCATGCAAAGCTAGCGGCTGCTGTAGAAAGTGCTACACACGTTAGGAGGGCAACTGGAAATACAAATTGAATCTCTAAATAATTCCATAACCTTTGATCAACCTCCAGCAATTATCCCTAGACCCACATGATTATTTCTAGATACTGATTGTTTTTAACATTTTTCAAGTGTTTCTGTTTGAGAAAGAGCGAGAAAGCGAGCGTGTGCACGAACCTGAGCCGAAGTCAAGTCGGAAGCCTAACCGACTGAACCACTCAGGCGCCCCTCTATATACTAACTTTGAAATAACAGCACAGAAAAAGAGAAGTACAAGGTATCTATCAATAAAAGATAAGTTAGTTTGTGGTCCATCCGTAATACAGAATACATTCAGAACATCATTCAAGGTATCTCTGCAAAAAAACTACTACTGGCTTGGGAACATACTCATAATAATGCATTAAGTGCTCATACTACAACCTGTCATTTGCAGCGTGATCCCAATTTTGTAAAAACTGAACGAAGTACAGAAGGGACGGCACCAAACTGTGAACAGTAGTTGACAAGGGGGGGGGGGGTAGGATTACAAACATCTAACATTTGCTCTATTCTTTTCTGTATTTTGGCTCATTTCTCACAATGGATGTGGGTTGTTTTTGCAATTCAGAAAACAGTGACAAAAATAGAGACACTGCCATCGTAAGTAGAAGCCAGCTGACACTTCCACAATTGACCATCTAACCTGAAAAAGAACCCTGGGGGAGGAGGAATCTCCTCGTGCTGTCCTGAAAAAACATTTGTGCACCTCCCTCTGGAGTCCCAACCTCGTGGCCATGAGCACACAACTCTGGCAGACCAGGCCCACACAGGAAATTAAACCAAAGTCGTGAATACAGAAATGCTTTTCTTCTCAAATGCCATTTGACCTCTTCTATCAAACATTCTGCAGCATCTGGATTTGATCAAAGTTACATAATCAGGGGGAAGTGGCCTGGAAAACACCTGGAAGAGGCAGAAGGCCGATACTCGCCCAGGGTTGCCTGTGGATTTCAAGTCAGGGTTCAAGAGGGACTGTCCCCGACAGGGAGACCGATGCTGGGAATTTCTCGCGAGGGGATGAGCCCTTTGTCAGGAAGGAAAGGGCCTCCCACCGCTTTTTGATTCAACAGGACGTCAGGAAATCCAAGGCAGTCTCTCCGTCTTCCTCTCCAGTTCTTGCTCCATTCCACAAATTTATGGCCGAAGCCCAAAGGGAAGTAATGCCCACGCATGCCTCTGGATGGAGACACTGAAGTGTAGCCACAGTCCGACACCAAAACCTTCCAGTCAATTCCCCATCCAGGCTGATGTCAAAATTGACTCACGGTGCATAAATGCCAAGTTCCTTGCTTCATCTCATAGTGAACTGTGCTCGTCAACCTTAAAAATGATCACGGCTCACAAGGCCAACGCTGCAGAATGTACTTAAACCTTCCTGGCTTAACGCGGGGACTTTCTGCCAGGCCCACTGTCAGGAAGTCGGACCCTTAAAGAAGCCCCGAAGCTTCATTCAAGAAAGATGTCCAAAATAGCTCCCCTTTTCTGTTCTTCCAATGGATCTTTTGGTTATTGTTAAGTCTCGGGAAAGAAATTTCAGCGTCTGTTGGGGCGCCTGGGTGGCTCGGTCGGCTAAGCATCCAACTTCGGCTCCAGTCACATGATCTCATGGTTCGTGAGTTTGAACCCCACATAGGCTCTATGCTGACAGCTCAGAGCCTGGAGCCTGCTTCGGATTCTGTGTGCCCCCCGCCCCCCCGCCCCAACTCTCTGCCCCTCCCCTGCGCCCATGCTCGGGCCCATGCCTGCTTAACTTATTTCTAAGTAAATATTCTAAGTATTCTAAGAAAATGGCTTGGGTCTTTAAAGTACAAGTTAAAGATCTTCTTATACAAAAATAATCCTTTCTTAAAGTTGTGAGTCAGTGATCAAAAATGTTTACGGAAGATTCTCAGATAAGGCGTATCTGGTCTAGACGGCCAGGGGCTGCCCCTGCACCCACCAAGGGCAAACAGGAAGAGAAGTAAAATGTTGGTGACCTTCAGGGGCCGTGAGGCTACTTCACAGACCCGAGGGGAGGGATTTCACCTCCAGGGAAAACATCCCTGGGAAGCTTCCCACCTTCCTGTAGGTGCTGGTGCCCAAGGCCTCGGTTTGCTCTGTGAGTACAGAGCGGAGTGGGCTCTCCTTCAGTGGGGAGGGGAGGGGA
>NW_024412401.1:52524344-52534340 GCF_014898765.1 Herpailurus yagouaroundi | reverse complement strand
CAGGGTGTGTCAGGCGTGATAAACACTCCCTCTCCTTTTGCTCACATGCAATTCTTTAAACCCTTGTTGTTTATTCTTATTTCCTCTGTGGGCCTTTCACTATTACCCTCCAGTTCAAGGAATCTCTGTAATTCAGAAATCTATAAAACAGATCCCTCAAAAAGGAGGGAAGGCTTCGTGTTTTATTTCATACTCGGTTCCAACTGATGAGATCATGCTCAGACTATTCTCAAGTCAGTATACAACAGTCTCCTACAACTTTTTAGAATATGAGTTAGAGGAAAAGTATTATTTCCCACAATCTGAACTTGATGAAAGTCCTTTTACCCACTTTCTACACGGTCCTTCATTTTGTAATTTACACCCTCACCCAGAGCGGCTAAAATTATTTAAAAAACGGGCTTAGTTGAATACTGCCTTGGCCTTAACATCACACTTCACAACATCTTCCCAGCACCCCCAAACACTGTGTTAGCTGCTGGGGAGCAGGGGCAGGGCGAGGTGGCAGTGATGCGAAGAATCCCCACACGGCCTCTGCCCCTTGGGGGAAGAGAACACAGCTGGTGAAAATGAACGCGGCCTCGACAGCAAAAGTCAAATAGAAGACCAGGTGAATTTCTAAGAACGCAGACATTGGGGCGAGGAGGTGTGAAGGGGCCCGCTCACCAGCATTACACAGAAGGGGCTCCTGAGTAAGACCTCGCCTGGCAAGGGAGGCAGGATTAACACAGGGATCCAAGGCGAGCCTGACACACTGAGGCTACTCAGGGAGGGATCCTCATCCGTGCTGTGGACCCTCTGCCGATGTCTGCGGATGCCTCCAAAAAAAGTCAGGGACGCCTGGGTGGCTCAGTCGGTTGAGAGTCCGGCTTCGGCTCAGGTCATGATCTCGCGGTCTGCGAGTTCGAGCCCCGCGTCGGGCTCTGTGCTGACGGCTCGGAGCCTGGGGCCTGTTTCGGATTCTGTGTCTCCCTCGCTCTCTGCCCCTCCCCCCGCTCATGCTCTGTCTCTCTCTGTCTCAGAAATAAACACACACACACAAAAAAAAAAAGTCTGCAAATGCAGAGAATATGGAGGGCTGTAAGAGAAAACAGCTGTATGGAAACAGTCCTCAAATCTTAAACAGAAATTTATTTGTGATACAGGGCTTCCTCATTAACGCATTAAGTATCTACTTATTAATGGATTAAAGAAACAAGATCTAGTAGTAACTACTATCATTTCAAAGTTCTGATATGTGTAAGTGATAATCACAACTGTTACAGGACACGAAAACATCGGATTTCTACTGGTGACAAAGTCACCAATATTGCTAACCTGACTGTGGTTTGTTACCTACATTCTTTAAAAAATGATATACTAATTTTCAGTTAGAGGTTAGTGAAATAAAGTTCTAAAACTTTCCCATCCAAGGAAATGGAGCCCCTGAATTCTATCCCAGACCCCGAGGGCTTTCGAGGTTAACAACTCCTACACTATAGATTTGGTTCAGTAGAACCCCTGTAATCTGACAGGGAGAGGGGCCTAAAAAGAAGGCTGCTATAAATTAGTGAGAAGTCCAAATTATGCAGTTTTCTTTTTAAATAAATGCAGTTTTGGGGCGCCTGGGTGGCTCAGTTGGCTAAGTGTCTAACTCTTGATTTTGGCTCAGGTCAATGATCTCACAGTTCACGAGTTCAAGCCCCATGTTGGGCTCCATATGGACAAGACAAGAGCCTGGTTGAGGTTCTCCACCCCTCCCCTGCTTGCTCTCTTTACTCTCTCTCTCAAAGTAAATAAACTTTAAAAATAAACAAATAAGTAAACAAATAAATGCAGTTTTAGCACTTCCCACTTACAGGCATTATAAGCATTAAGCTAAATGGGTTTCTGGAGAAAACTCCTTTTAAAAATAACAAGTAAAAAAAAAATAGTAATAATAACAAATAAAAAATAAAGTTACTTAAAATTAGACCAAGGTGGGGCCCCTGGGTGGCTCAGTTGGTTGAGCTCCCAACTTTGGCTCAGGTCATGATCTCATGGTTCATGGGTTTGAGCCCCACATCGGGTTCTGTGCAGACAGCTCAGAGCCTGGAGCCTACTCTGGATTCTGTGTCTCCCTCTCTCTCTGCCCTCCCCTGTTCACGCTCTCTCTCTCAAAAATAAACAAACATTTAAAAATTTAAATAAATAAATAAAATTAGAGCAAGGTTTAAGTATTTCCCCTGGAATCTTTACATTATAATGTTCCTAAGCAAATCAAGTTTAGAAAACACAACTCTCCGCATCGTCTCTATCAGCAGTCCAAGTATTAACTTTCTGAAAGATACACAGAGCCAGTCCCCTCCATCAAAAAGCAAAAACAAAAAGAATTCTGTATCGCTTTCTAGGACTCTGTTGTCAAAGAAGCCTACGGTTACTGGAGACGGAGCATAAAGACGGAACACCTCACCATCTTCAAACCACTCTGAATACGACACCCCCACACCTCACCCCTGCCTCACCCCAGCTAAGTTTACACCCACATCGTGGCCACTTTTCCTCCTCAATCTCCCTGATGGGTCCTGTCCTGTCCGTGTGCCCCACCGTGCCCTTGACTGGTTTCCCTGACTCTGCCCACTGCGTTGTGCCTCCACACTGCCACCAGAGGGGTCTTTCTAAAATGCAGCTCCGACCGAGCGGCTCTCCTATTAAAATCCCACGGAGAAGGCTGCTGGCAGAGGCAGAAGAGATCCTGCCTGTCACTGGTCAGCCACTACGTACTAGCAGGGTCACCTGTGGCAACACAAAGAACAGGACGGTCAGGTGCCCTGCAGGGTAGACTGCGGTTTGCAGATTAACAGGCAAGACGCGGTTCCTAGCGTGTAACAGGCCCTCTCAGCATGGCTGGGGTCATCATCAAGTCCGAGCTCCTGAAGCGGGTACGCGAGGCCCAGCAGGGTCTGGCCTGCGACCAGCTTCTCCCACAGCCCCTGGTCCCCCATTCCAGCCTCCCCAAACCTCTGGAAGCTTCCCCCACCGAAGCTTGTTGCTGCCCCAGCTTGCGAGCACTGTCACAAGTGCCATTTACTCTCTCCAGGATGCCTCCCCAGCCTACTTTCCATCCTCCTGGCCTCACCCCTTCTAGTGAGCCTGACTAGTCCTCCCTCCTCCCTGCACCTCACCCCTAACTGATTATCTCCCCTTCACCTCATAGGTGAAGAATCTGTAAGCCTGGGCTCCAGGGTGGACAAGCCTTGTTTAAATTCACTCTACCATGTCTTGAAGACATTAATTTCCCAGCCTCAGTTTCTCGACTGCACAATAGGGCAACAACAGTATCTACCCAGCTGGGCTGTCAGGAGGGCTCCACGCACACCGCAGGTGGAGAATTTCTGCACAAGCGCCACGTGTGGTACCTGGCCCTAGGACCCTGCCCTGCAGGTCAAGTACTTCTTCATTTATTATTGTTCCCACAGTAATGTGAACTCTGGGGCAGAGACCAGCATTTTTTTTTAAATTTCCTTTAATGTTTATTTTTGAGAGAGCGAGAACGAGTGGGGGAGACACCAAGAGAGAGGGAGACAGATTCCGAGGCAGGCTCCAGGCTCAGAGCGCTCAGCCCAGAGCCCGACGCGGAGCTTGAACTCAGGAGCCGCGAGATCATGACCTGAGCCAGAGTCAGATGCTTAACCGACTGAGCCACCCAGGCGCCCTGAGACCAGCATTCTCATCACAGCCTTCACCCTCTACCCCGGGATAGGCAGGACACACAGCACAGCACCACCAGGTGTTTATTTAAATGAACAGCTAGGCAGAACCCCTTGCACTTGACTGGCTTTAGCAACAAAGTAAAATATTAAGTCCGGAGTGAAGAGTGTACCTTAATTATCTGTGAACCTGCAGAAACAGCAGACAGCAGGATGGAGAGCAAATGGCACTTTACCAGGAATGCTTTTATAAAGATCTAGGAAACGCAATCATTTTTTAAAAAATGGAATGTAAACCATGGTCAAGATCCCGAAACACAGCGCAACGTGAAAGTACGTTTCTCTGTGCTTTCACAAGAAACAGGACTCGTGACAGGCCGGTACGGGCAGACGGCCCCTCCACACACTTTTTTTTTTTTGTCTGTGGGGGAGGAAAGGTTCCCCAGATCCCGGCACTGGACCCGATTCAAACTGTGGGCAGTGAGCCCGCTAACCAGAGAAGCATTTACTCTGTCACAGGTCCTTTGCGGCAGACTGAAAGCCTCCCCTTCCGCCTGCCAGGCCGGGGATGGTTTGCGAGTACTCACTTCGTGTGTCCTGATCTCCCTGAAAAGGTCATCGAGGATGCCTGGGTCAGGTTAGACCCGACTCACCGAAGGGGCTACCCAAGGGCAGATGAATCCCCGAGAATGTCTTGTTTGCCATTATTCCTCCTACTGCTAACCTGAGTAACTGAACAGGACCATAAAAAGCTATCTGGGTTCCAAAAAGCAATGGCTGATTCTATTCACGGCCCACCTTTTCAATTCAGTTTTAAGGCATTCCGTGTAGGGTACTACACTACCCCCCCCCCCGGGAGGCTATTAAGCAGACTCTCATGACGGGCGTTTTGAGAGGCCAGGCAACAGAGGCAGAGGTGAAGGTTACTCACGTGCCTCTCCCACGGCTTCCCATCCATCAGTCTGCATGGCTCACACTCAGCCCCTTGCACTACTTTCAATCTCTCTCTCTCTCTGGATCTTGCTCTCTCCCTTCCTCTCCTCTGGATCTCTTCCTCTGCCCACCTTTGCCATCCTCCCCCGTCCCGTGTCCCCTGGGTTCTCCCTTTCTGGTCTCAGCCTTTCTCCTCTTGGGTCTCTGCCTCCCTCTCCTCCTCAATTCCCACCTCTTTCTCCTTCTCCCTCGTCTGTCTTCTGTGTCACCCAACACAGACAGTGTAACAAAGTACCTAGGTGTGGGTTAAGAGAGAAGGGATCTGAACGCCAATTTCGGGGACTGACAACTCTCATCATCGGGAGGGCAAAGTCAGACTCTCAAATGTCAGTAATTAGCAAGCTGTTTTTCCAAACGGCTTTGGAAGTAGAACTTCAACGAGGCAAGAAAACAAGATTGACCATAATTTGCTCTGTGTTCTTTTTTTAACCAAGGTAATCTTGGGCCCAGCCGACTATGAAAAATGACTTAATCTGCCCTCTCTGAGGCTCAAATTCGGGACCTTCCGATTAGGAGACAGACAGTCTGCCAGCTGCACTAAAAAGGACAATTTAAAATTGACCATACGTTGGGAATTATTAAAGCTGGTGATGAGTACAAGGAATTCAATGGGCTGTGTGCTTTTCCTTTAAAAAAGTAAAAAAACAAACAAATAAACAAAACCCCACAAACCCCCCGAAACTAAGAATTGATTTTATGACTCTTTCTGGGTGTTTAATTATGATCCGCTATTACAGACGGAAAGTTAAATTCTTCCCATATCCCACTTGATCTTATGGTCTTGTATTTACCTTTTCCAGTTTTATTGATATGATTTACATATCACATTGTGTAGGAGTTTCAGGCGTACAACCTAACAACTTGCTGTATGTAGACTGTGAAAAGGTTAGTTACCACAGTGTTTCGTTAACATCCGTATCACCACACAGTTGCACATTTTTTCCTTATGATGAGAACCCTTAAGATCTACTTCTCTTAGCAACTTTTAAATATACAGCACAGTGCTGTTAACTATACTATCTATAGTATAACTGTATAGTTATATCTATAGTCTAACTAACTATACAGTGCTGTTAACTATCGTGTTGTACAACGGTGTTATGTATTTTTTTTTTTAATTTCTCCGTCGACCATTTTTCCTGTTTCTATTTCAGAACAGCGATTACACTGGCAAAATTATGACGACTTTAGAACAAGGTAATGAGAGGTAGATGTTCAGTCTTCACATCTTTGGAGCTGTGGAAAGAGTAAGATGCCAATCATGAATCAAAGGGATTCCTTTTCCACAATTAAAACATTCAGCATGGGCGTAAGAAAGGATCGGGGGCGGCGGTGGGGGGGGGGACGCCTGGCTGGCTCAGTGAGGCGAGCGCAGCGTTCTTGATCTTGGGGTTGTGAGTTCGAGCTCCCCGTTGGGTGCAGAGAATACTTAAATAATTAAAACTTACAAAAAAAAAAAAAAGGATCAGGAAAAGGGAAGATACTTTTCCTTAAAACTGATGATAGAAGTATTAATTTTATGCATCAGAGCACACATGGAAACAAACTGTCTTGTTAACAAGAAAAACTATGGGTAGGTTCAGCTCGATTCTGTCATGACTTCAGCCATTGGAGAAACTGGCAATGCCAACCTTTTAGACTGCTCAGTATTTGTTTAAAGTAACAGCTGATATGTGCTAACATCCTGCTCTGTGCCAGGCTCTGTGCTGAACAATTTAAATGAAATCTCTCCCGCAAATCTCACAATTCAACGAAAGAGGGCCTACCACGAGTTGTATTTGGAAATGAGAACGCCACCGAGGCTCAGACAGCATGATGCCCAGGACCAGCGGGCAGCAGGGTTGGCATCCAGGCCCTGGCCGGCTGGCTCTGGAGCTGCGGGTGTCACACGAGAAGAGGACTCTGCAATGCCCTAGCCACGAAACTGTCTGCATTTAGGGACCTCTCAAAGGAACCTCATGCAGGTATAAATGCAAACAGTCAGCACTTTATTGATTTCAAAACCTTCACGTGAATCATCTCCTAGGTCCCCAAAACGATCCTCTCAAGGTTGGCTGGACAGAAGGATGTTGGTTCTTTCTGTCTTAGGAGCAAAGAAACAGAGAGGCTGAGAGAGGTTAGACAAAAATGGATCTCCTGACTCCAAATTCAGAAGTATTTCCAAAGGGCACAGGGGCCTTTCTCCTCCTCTTCTCTAGAAACCTCACAGCGGTGGTATGCAAATAAGGCAAGGGTGTCTACAATGCGCTTGGTGCCAGCGCCTGTCACATCATAAATGCTCACCAGTTTTAATGTCACCTCAAGCGAGGAGAACTGGCTGGCTTTCCATTAGGTTCCTGGAAGAGGCTGGCATTTTCTTTGTTACTAAACAAGGGAAGCACGTGATGAGCCCAGGAGAGAGTATTTAGAAAGAGAGCCTGAGCTGCTCTACAGAAGTTCCAACACTGTACATATCTGTGCAGCTGGCACCACATAAAGTATTTGCCAGAAAGTTAACTGCTGAAAAGCAGCATTTTAAAGCGGCCCTTAAAATAAATTTTGAAAGTTCAAGAGTTCACTTCACATTACTTTTGATTCCACACTACAGAGCTAGCATATACATGTACAATATTCATGAACGATGTATGCAAATACACACATAAACAAAGAAGAGTGAACTGGGAAAAAAAAAAAATTCAAATGACCAGTGCTCGGGGCGCCCGGGTGGCTCAGTCGATTAAGCGCCTCACTTCGGCTCAGGCATGATCTCATCGTTCGGGGGTTCGAGCCCCAGGTCAGGCTCTGTGCTGACAGCTCAGAGCCTGGAGCCTGCTTCGGATTCTGTGTCTCTCTCTCTCTCTCTCTGCCCCTCCCCTGCCCGTGCTGTCTCTCTCTGTCTCTGTGTGTGTGTGTCTCTCTCTCTCTCAAAAATAAACATTAAAAAAATTTTTTTTACATGGCCAGTGTTCATGTTTTCTTCCACATCTCTAGGGGGAAGCAATAATCAGAAAGCTGGGTGTGTGAAGTCAACCTAAGATTGTAAAGCTAAACGTGGTCATGGTGAATACATACTGCCTATAAACACACATTTTCACAAAGTTGGAACACAAAATTCAAATGTTTTAAACGCTTATTATACGCATACAATATCTCCAGAAGGACACACAAGAAAACTCCTGAGTGATTGCCTCTGGGTAGGGAAATGGGTAGGAGACACAATTACTTTTCACTAAATACCCTTTTAGAATGTTCTTTTTTTTTAATCATGCACAGCTATTTTAATATACATTTAAATCTTCTTACTTCTGCGAAAGATGATCATTTTTACCAGTATTAGTTTTCCAGAAAAGAAAGAAAGAATAGCCTCATTTCAGACGTTCTTGAAGCTGCCATTTCCACATCCACAGAGCGTGCCAAAGGTCACAGTCACAGTTGGTAAAGCACCGAATGGCTGAAACTCGGCTCTCTGGAGCCAGACGGTATGGGTTCAAATCCCAGCACCACCACTTGCTAGCTCTGGGACCTTAGACAAGTTTCCTAACCTTCTGGGGCCTTAGGTTCTTCATCTGTAAAGTGGAAATAACCACAGGGCCATCATGAGAAACACGCACACCGAATCATATAGAAATACTGAAACACTGCTTGGCATACAGTAAGCGTTTAATTGTTGCTTTGACAGCGAGGCCTGGGGAGCGCATAGATGCATGATCAGGTCGCATTCACGGCGGGAACCATCTTTGACAGAATGCAAAAGCTGACTACATTCGACTCTCTGTGCCCTGAGCGGCCTGCGCCCTGAGAGGGTGTCAATAAACACTGATTGATTGACTTAGGATGTCAGTAAAAAACGGAAAGGCTGGACAGGAAGCAGTAAGACGCCTTAGATGAGAGCCACCCCCTAAAATAAAAACCAATAATTCAACTATGCACTAAATCTCCAGTTTACCCCAAGAAAACAGTCTGCCCTAAATCTCCGGTTTACCCCAAGAAAACAAAAACAATGTCACAGCTCTGCAGCTACAAAAGTCCAGTTCATCTACTCCGCCCGTGGGCGTCCATCTGCAAATGGAGATAATGCCTAACACTAACTCGATACAGATGTAAATGAGAATGTGCTCAGAATTTTGAGCAACTTGGAAAATAAGCGACGCATGAACTAAAGATGATTTTGGCCGCTTCAAATGCCAACTTTCAGGGACAAATAAACCATCTCCTCCCTCCAAATGGTGGATTTTGTGAGCCGGCTGGAAGGCCCAAAATCGCAGGCAGGGAAGAGGGATGGATGTCCACATCCTGTGAAAGCAAGAGCAAACAGGTTTCACCTGCATCACTGGTGTTTATGGTTTAAGCTGCTTATGTGACTCCAGGCAGGCCCTCAAATCAGAAAGGAAAAAAAAAAAAAAAAAAAAAAAAGGTGGCTGGTGAGGGTCACGGGGGTATTAAAAAAAAAAGGTTGGAAGGAAAAGAGGTTAGACCATTTATGAGGCCTTCGTTTATTTCTCCTTCCTTTTAAAAAGAAGTACGTTACAACTTCATGGCACACTAGCAGCAATCCAACTTGTTCTCAGATGAGCTTTACATTTCTATTCCTATTTTAAGTCCTCAGTGAAAATGACAGAGAAATACCAGCAGGATTTCATCTGGGATGTCCGGTCCCTAAGTCAGATCAAGTCCAAAATGACGACTTTCATTTTCTTTCAGTTGTTACTAGCAAAGAAAAGGAAAGGCAACAGGAAAGAAGGACACAGGGGATGAGAGAAGGAAAGGAAAGCAGAACGGAAAAAAGGCAAAAAGAAAGATGCTCCTGGCTCTGCACTTTATGGAGCGAACCCAACATGAGGTCCCCCCCTCCCCCGCCAAGTACGCTGGACTCATTCACAACGCCTTCCTCAAATGTGTAACTTCACTTCCCCCATCCTCGCGAAAAGGGAGAATTCCTAAGACCTCTTCGTGGTCTGCAGATAAGAGTGGGTTGGGGGTTGGGGGCGCGTGGGGCGTGGGGTAGAAAAATCACTTGAAATTCCGTACCCATAAATGGTAGAGCGGTGTTCCTTTGTACACGACACTTAATGAGAATCACATGTTTCACAAACACGGGTCGACCTTTTTGACACATAATTCCCAATTCACGGTGGAAATTCCACAACGTGGGCTCACAGGGCCGTTCGGGCCTGTAGAGTTCGCTTTCTCAAACTTTCTCGGGGAGAGCCCCCCCCCACCTCCGGCTGGGGGCCCGGAGACACCGCCATCCCGGCGTGGGCTCCCAGGGTAGGGCGCGGGGACCGGAGCCCCGCACCCTCCCGCTCGGCCCGCAGCGCCCAGGCGGGGTCGCGGGAAAGACCAGGAGAGAGCAAGA
>NW_024412401.1:52471640-52521344 GCF_014898765.1 Herpailurus yagouaroundi | reverse complement strand
GGCCCGCGAGGCCCGCCCCCGCCGCCGCCTTAACCCCCTCGGCGCCGCGCCGGTCGGCCGGCCCCGCTCGTCGCGGGCGATCGGCAGGCCCGACCCGGCCCGGCCCCCTTGCCGAGATCCAAAACCAACCCGGGGCCGGTTTCTAGGTCCACACGGGTGCTGATTTCAGGTGCAGCACTGAGTGGTTCTCAACGTTGCCAAGTCCTAACGGCCCAAGAAAGACACACGGGCTACTCTGGCTGCCGCCAGCGCAGGCCTGCTCGGCCACCACTTTTGCAACCTCGAGCATCTCTGTGGCGAGACGCCAACCTGCACCGCTTACAGCCCAGCTCGGCGGGTGCGCGGGGCTCTGGCAAACGCTGTGTCCCCAAAACGTTGGTGAATAATGCGGATTCCTCTGCAGCTACCAGTGCTGGTCTCATTTCATGTTCACGGAGTTTACAGTGATTAAGGCTAACTCAGTGGGTGTATAAAGAATGAATAATCAGAGCTAGAACCCACATGACAACCTCACAGGTATGCAACACGTTTGTCAAATCCTACATTCAGACTAGGAGATGGTTGGAAACGGGAGGAGAGGTGTGAGTTCAAGTTCAAACATGATTTCTGATTATATGTAAAGGGAATTGAGCTTTCACAAGGAGAAATCCTCAGAGGCAGGGCCTGGGTCCCTTCTTTGCCTTATTTTCTTACAGGGTTTTTTTTCCCCCTTGGTTTGGTGAGTGCCACGGGGTACCGTTATTTGAAACCCATTTCATTGCCGTTCAGGGCTCAAATATTTATAACTCTGGTTAGGACTGATCATATACAATATTATAACAAAATAACAATAATCACAATGGTGTATTATGTGACACAAAATCAGAAATCTAGATCAGCGGGAAGATACAGGGAACCCAATCATACCAACGAATTTAATAAAAATCATATATATTTCAGTAACAATAAGAAAAGGAATTTAATAAGTAGTACGAAGTAACTGCACTGCAACAGAGAAAAAAATCAATGTAGCTCACATCTTAGAGCACATGAGTAGTAATAAGAAAGGATGCGTGGAAGATCTTAGGAGTAGATCTGATGTGCGTCAGACTCTTAGGAGAAACATGGTCCATTCGTTACAACACTGCGTTTGCACAACGATCCTGTGAGGACTGGGGTTGTTACTATCCCAAATCTTCAGGGTAAGACCTGGTAGTCAGGAAAGTCAAGCACCCTGCTCAAGGTCCCGTAGTTGGAAACCGACGCTGGTCTGCCTGGTTCCAAGGATCAGGCTCCTGACCGGGGGATTACACTGTACCCTCTCATCAACAATAAATTCCAAATGGATTAAAGCCTTGGAGATCTGTATCTTTGGTTAAATAGCTAACATATCGGGGCGCCTGGGTGGCTCAGTCGGTTAAGCGTCCGACTTCGGCTCAGGTCATGATCTCACTGCTCATGGGTTTGAGCCCCGTGTCGGGCTCCGGGCTGACAGCTCAGAGCCCGGAGCCTGCTTCGGATTCCGTGTCTCCCTCTCTCTCTGCCCCTCCCCTCCCCATATAAACAAACATTAAAAAAAAAAAAAAATAGCTAACATAGATTTCAGATCCAGTGTTGGTTAAGAGACCCTGGCTACGAACGGTCAACCCCAGAAGGCAAAGCTGGACTCATTTGTTATACTTTCCAGCCTATCCTGTAACAACAGAAACCTGGGTATCTTGGAATGGCTAAGTAACAAGATCTTCACGTAGGTCTGCCAAATATAGCACATAAAAATTCACAAGTGGACTGGACGTGACTAGTGCGTATCACCGGGGTTCTCAGCCAGGGCATTAATAACTTTTCGGAAGTGTCCTACCGAATTGTGATCAGTGTACAAAATGTGTTTTTCCTGCAACTGAGTGGTTAGTGCTGTGGTACCAGCTCAGGCCTCATGAGCACCTAAGAAGGCACGGGCAGGAAAGTAAGTGCACAGTTCCCACCACCTGCAGACACAAGAGACAAGCGCGGTGACTGTGGGTGCCATCTAGACTCTGGGAGACAACGCTCATTCTGCTAGAGGGCCTGCAGGTAGTGCCAGCTGACTGGCTTAGTGTTGTCTTGAATCTTTCAAACTCCCAAACGTAGCACCAAAAATAGAATTGAAAGGGTGCCACCAGGACAAACTGAAAAATACAGTATCTGTTTTGGTGCCCTTCCGGAAAGTTCTTTATTATTGGACCAAACAATAATAAAGTGTGTCATTGATACAGCATTTCAGGTTTAAAGAGCCAGACTCAAATCGGCAGCTTAGTGCCAACAATCATACGTTGGCAGGCATTTTTGCGGCTCTGACCGCATCCTTGAATACTACCAGTTAATACAGGTCCGAATACTTGTTTGCATGTGAGGCACTTTATGTTGGGATGTAAGTTTATTTTAAAAGGCTAATGGCTATTACTAATATTCTCTTCTTGAATCTAAAATGATCTTATCCTCTTAAATCCTCTTAAAATGAGTAATGCTTATAAACTGCATCCAAACCTTTTAAATTATAGTTATAAAAGCATGCATCAACAGGTCTGGCGAAACACTCTGAATCAGCAACAACAAATATTGAAAGTTTTGCCAACCTGTACACTACCAGACCAAACTGGACTACTCTTTCCAGATCCAGCTTTTGATGCGTTTGAAACTCATTTGCAAGGTACAAAAGGCGCTGTTGCAAGCAAATAAAGGCGAGCCCCGATCCTCTTACAAGAATGAAAAAAAGACCCGAGAAAGGTTTCCCTTGAGCAACCTTAAACCCAAAGGCATGAACTTACACAAGCAAAGAAACGAAAAAGATGTGAACTAACGTGTTGGTTTGGTTGCATCCAGTTTGGGAAAGAAACAGACTTTTAATGTGCACCTGATACGTGCCAGGCACCAGTGTTACAACGATCCCATGAACTTTGGGTAGTTTAATTCCATTTCACAGGTAAGGAAACTTGGGGGGATGGGGAGAGGGCTCTGTCCAAGTTCACACAGCTCCGGAAGCGGTATGGTCCAGAGCCCCTGACCTTTCCAAAATGGCACATGATTTTCAATTTAAGTGAAAGGGTAAGATAAGCAAAGCCAGAGGTTGAAATAAAAATCATTAGGCTGCATCCTCGGTGGGTGGCTTTGTGTGGCGTTCCGCACGCTGCTATCTCTGGCGTCCGGAGCGGAGTCCTAGAGGGGGACAACGTGCCAACTGCCAAGCAACTAGCTGACGTTGGCTACAAGACCTTCTCTACCTCCATGAGGCTCCTCTCTGTGTACGGGGGCTACCTCTGCAGTGCCCGAGTCTACCACTATTTCCAGCGGCGCAGCTCCCGGCGCCAGGCTGCGGAAGAACAGAAGACCTCGGGAGTCCCGTAGAACCGGGGGGCTATTTTCCTTGAACAGAGAGGCCTGAGGCCGCGGAACGATCTCACCTGCACTCGGTTCCAAGTCAAGAGAACTAGGGCCTTAATGGTTTCCAAATCCTGCTGAGAAAAAGTGCCCGTGTTTTCTCTGATACTCCATCTTGGGGAGGCTGTTGAATCACAACAGGAATGGGAGGATAAGGCAGACAGTAAATATTTTGCCGTGTCAAAAAAAAAAAAAAAATAATTAACCGTTAGGGAAAACGTCTTAAAAGAAAACAGTTCAGAAAACTAGAACTATTGAAGAATATTTTAAAACATATTAAGTTTATATCGTTTTTTTATTTTCTAGGTTTACTTATTCAGAGAGAGAGTGCACATGTGAGCATGAGAGGGGCAGAGAGAGAGAGAATCCCCAGACTTCTCCAGGATGTCAGAGCAGAGCCCAATGCGGGGCTCAATCTCATGAACTGTGAGATCATGACCTGAGCCAAAACCAAGAGTCAGCTTAACTATCTGAGCCACCCAGACACCCCTTACATATATGCTTTTTAAATGTTTATTTATTTATTTTGAGAGGGAGAGAGTGTGTGTTGGAGGGGCAGAGAAGGAGGGAGAGAGAGAATCCCAAGCAGGCCTCGGCACAGAGCCTGACATGGGGCTCGAAGTCAAGAACCTTGAAATCATGACCTGAGCCGAAATCAAGAGTTGGACGCTTAGTGGATTGAGCCACCCCCGTGCTCCAAAAACCACTGTTTTAGAAGAGAGAAGAGGTGCTTGTTTTCACTGGAAATAGGACAAACGTGAATGGATTTTTCTAAAATTTTCTCATTTGAAACCAATTTTTTCCTCAATCTAGGAAACACACAACTCTAGAACAAGTCACCAAAAGAGGACCCTTCTCTTAAAGATTTTAGGCTAAAGACAATTTTTTTTAAGTTTGGAGTTCAGTCCTATTTAAATGTGGGGGGGGGCAAAAGTGGGTCAAGGGAAGGAGACAGGAGCTGCAGGATGGGGGGTCAGGTGGAAGGGAGACAGGTGAATCTGACATGGGGCCTGGTGTGGAACCCCCCCCCCGGACCAGATGATCCCAAATGTGACAGGCCCCTTCACTGTTTCTGGCCCAGCCAGTAACTTTGGGGGGTGGGGGGCGGGAGAGCAAAGATCTGGAAGTAAGTGCATGCTATTTTACACGCACCTGCCAACAAAGCCCACTTCCTCTGACTCCGCAAACACTCTCCCGCGAGAGCCTGCTGGGTCCAGTGTGGGTCCAACAAAAGGAAAATGTGGCTCAGAAGACCACAGCAGTCAGTCACATCCATTTTGGCCACTGTACAAGGACACACGTGCATCTCTTACAAGTTTTCCCATGAGATAGCACTACCTGGGGGTCGAGTGTCACAAAGGCCTGCGGACTCTGGACTGGTGAGACGGGGAGGCAACACGGCAGAGGCTGAATGAGCTACTCACACAGCCTAGCTCCGAGCGGCACGTGTACATCGTCCACTGTGGTGGCCTGGGCAACTGACTTCACCTCTCAGAGCCCTCATTTCTTCAACCGTTAACACTGGGGGTGAGGGGCTATCTCACAGGGTTACGAAGATTAACAATAATGTATGGAAGGTGCTCCATATACAGGAGCTATTGTTATTTCCAAAAGAGCCCCCTTACCAGATCAGATGATGGTCTGTGTTCCTGCGTAAGTCTTACTGGGACTAACTCGAGAGCTAAAATTAACAAATGTGATATGTGAAAATGATTCCAGAAAGCACAGTCTGAGGGAGTGAAAGTAGTCTGGAGGTTTTCCAAGGGACAAGGAATCCGTTTATTTTATTAAGGGAAAGAAACACTAGCTATGGAGTAGGAGTAGCAACTGAGATTGAAATGTCAGAGTCCTACCTTTCATCCAAAAGCCAGGGATTGCAACCACAGCTTTGTGGCAAATCACAAACTCCACACCCCACATCTTTAATGGGGGCCGATTTCAGGACCGGGACTTGATGAGCTAGCCGCACACAGTTAATACTGATTGTTTTGTTAGTTCCCCTGGTATTTCCAGAGCTACAATTCTTAGCTGGGGGCCAAATTCGAACTGCCTTAGAGTAAATCTACTTTCTAGAAAATCTCATTACATCAAGACTCTACATTTTTATAATTAACAAGTCAAACATAACTATTAAACAATTTTTCTCTAGGTGGAAGCAATTTATTATGGGTATGCCCATTTTTAAATTAATTTTAATTTTTAATCAAAGTAATAACACATGCAAGGTTATAAATCAAATAGTACTGAAGTTTTATAATAAAAACAGCAATCCCCTAACTCCATCCCCCAGTTTGCTGCCCCAGAGGCAGGCAGCCTCCTTCAGATTTCTGACTAATATCCTCATATTGTTTCTGGAGTCATCAGCTTTCCACATTATATTTGGTAGTATCCCAACCTCCCTAAACAGTAAAATCACAATTTTTGGTTAAATCAATAGTGTTTACATTACTGTGATGATATAAATATTGTTCACTGTTCTGCCAATAATATACTATGAATATTTCCTTTATTCATTTAACCTAGAGATATTAATTACCTTGATTTTTTTCATTTGACTAATCTTCTATAGATCTATTACTGTTTCCCCCCAAATATTTCGAAGATCTGTTAAACACCTGGTAGTATTTTTTCCAAATACTAAAACACTTAAAATATCCTCAATTCTAGTTATTGACTTCTATTCTTCTTTTGCTGGAATTCACTGTCCAGTGCCTTCCTGAAAAGAAAAAAAGGTGGGGGTGGGGTGGGAGGGTGGGTGCTGCAGGTCCAAAAAATGCCTTTCTTCTATGCTACTCTGACAGTTTGGCTGGGTATAGAATTCTAGGTTAAAAATAACTTTTCCCGATAGGAACGACCCAACACTAATATCATCCTCAATGGGGAAAAACTGAGAGCTTTTCCCCTAAGGTCAGGAACAAGAGAGGGATGTCCACTCTTGCCACTGTTATTCAACATAGTATTGGAAGTCTTAGCCTCTGCAATCAGCACAAAGAAATAAAAGGCATCCAAGTCGGCCAGGAGGAGGTCAAACTTTCACTCTTCGCAGATGACATGATACTCTATATGGAAAACCCAAAAGATTCCACCAAAAAACTGCTAGAATTGATTCATGAATTCAGCAAAGTTGCAGGGTATAAAATCAACACACAGAAATCGGTTGCACTCCTATACACCAACAGTGAAGCGACAGAAAGAGAAATCAAGGAACCAATCCCATTTACAGTTGCACCAAAAACCATAAAACACCTAGGAAGAAATCTAACCAAAGAGGTGAAAAATCTATACACTGAAAACTATAGAAAGCTTATGAAAGAAATTGAAGAAAACACACACACACACAAAAATGGAAAAGATTCCATGCTCCTGGATAAGAAGAACAAATTTTGTTAAAATGTCGATACTACCCAAAGCAATCTACATGTTCAATGCAATCCCTATCAAAGTAACACCAGCATTCTTCACAGAGCTAGAACAAATAACCCTAAAATTTGTATGGAACCAGAAAAGACCCAAAATAGCCAAAGCAATCTTGAAAAAGAAAATCAAAGCTGGAGGCCTCACAATCCCGACCAAGCTATACTACAAAGCTGTAATCATCAAGACAGTATGGTACTGGCACAAAAACAGACACTCAGATCAATGGAACATAATAGAGAACCCAGAAATGGACCCACAATCGTATGGCCAACTAATCTTTGACAAAGCAGGAAAGAATAGCCAACGGAATAAAGACGGTCTCTTCGGCAAGTGGTGCTGGGAAAACTGGACAGCGACATGCAGAAGAATGAACCTGGACCACTTTCTTACACCAGACACAAAAATAAACTCAAAATGGATGAAAGACCTAAATGCAAGACAGGAAGCCATCAAAATCCTAGAGGAGAAAGCAGGCAAAAACCTCTTTGACTTTGGTCGCAGCAACTTCTTACTCAACACGTCTCCAGAGGCAAGGGAAACAAAAGCAAAAATGAACTACTGGGACCTCATCAAGATAAAAAGCTTCTGCGCAGCGAAGGAAACAATCAGCAAAACTACAAGGCAACCGACGGAATGGGAGAAGATATTTGCAAATGACCTATCAGATAAAGGGTTAGTATCCAAAATCTATAAAGAACTTGTCAAACTCAACACCCAAAAAACAACTAATCCAGTGAAGAAATGGGCAAAAGACATGAATAGACCCTTCTCCAAAGAAGACATCCAGATGGCCAACCGGCACATGAAAAAAATGCTCCACATCACTCATCATCAGGGAAATGCAAATCAAAACCACAATGAGATGCCACCTCACCCCTGTCAGAATGGCTCACATTAACAGCTCAGCCAACAACAGATGTTGGTGAGGATGCGGAGAAAGAGGGTCTCTTTCGCATTGTTGGTGGCAATGCAAGCTGGGGCAGCCACTCTGGAGAACAGTATGGAGGTTCCTCAAAAAACTAAAAATAGAACTACCCTCCGACCCAGCAATTGCACTACTAGGCATTTCTCCACGGGATACAGGTGTGCTGTTTCGAAGGGACGCATGCACCCCCATGTTTATAGCAGCACTCTCGACAATAGCCAAAGTACGGAAAGAGCCCAAATGTCCATCGATGGATGAACGGATAAAGAAGATGTGGTATATATAGACAGTGGAGTATTACTTGGCAATCAAAAAGAATGAAATCTTGCCATTTGCAACTGCGTGGATGAAACAGGAGGGTATTCTGCTAAGTGAAATTAGTCAGAGAAAGACAAAAATCATATGACTTCACTCATATGAGGACTTTAAGAGACAAAACATATGAACACAAGGGAAGGGAAACAAAAATAATATAGAAACAGGGAGGGGGACAAAACAGAAGAGACTCATAAATATGGAGAACAAACTGAGGGTCACGGGAGGGGTGGTGGGAGGGGGGATGGGCGAAATGGGGGAGGGGCTCGAAGGAATCTACTCCTGAAATCATTGTTGCACTATATGCTAACTAATTTGGATGTAAATTTTTAAAAAGAAAAAAGAAAATTAAAAAAAAAGTAACTTTTCCCATTTAATTTTGAAGACATTTCTGCACTAGCTTCTAGCTTCCAGTATTGTTTAGAAATGCAATTCCGCTCTGATTCTTGATCCTGCACATATGACCCTGTTTTGTCTTTGGAAGCTCTGGAATATCTTCTAATACCCTTAGTGTTCTGAAATTTCACAATGAGACAGCTCGAAGTGAGTCTTTTATCAGCCCCTTGGCTTATTTGTACCAATGGTGGGGGCAATGCCCCTGAGTCCAGAGTCCTTAGGGCAATCTGTCAATATAATACTTCTAGGTGGGAAGGAGAGCTGGCCATCTGCTGTAGAGTTGGGGAGGAGCGTAAAGAATCTAAACCAACTTTCAACCAATCCCCTCAATTCCAGTAATAGGCCTCACCACCCCCTGCTTTCTGTACTAATGCACCTAATGTTAATTCTTTTTCTCAGGATCTTACAAGCACACTGGCTCACTTCTAATCAATACCTCTCTCAGAAGAAGTTAGGTTTCAATTTGCTTTTGACTATCTTCCATTTTGAAAACTGTGTTCACCTTTCTTGTCCAATTATCCTTTTTGGTTCTTTTGCCCTCATGCATTTTCATTTAGAAAAAAACCATCTTCATATTATCATTTCAGTTGGGCTTGGGAACGGATAGAGAGAAAAACAGGTCTTCAATCTTTAATCATTTTTAATCCGAATCTCTATTGCCCATTTTATAGATGAGGTAACTGAGGCACAGACAGGTTAAACAACTTGCATGAGGTCTCACAGCAAAGTATGGCAGAGCCAGGGAAAGAACCCAGACCCTCGTTAGATTTTTTTCCCATTATGTCACACCCGCTAGGTAGGTACCGTATCCATCATCAAGAGCGGACAGACCAGTTTAGGACACCAGGCTGCAAAACTATTTACAGTTTGTTGCACACCACAGGTTTCAAATCATAATATTGCCGGTGATGAAGAAGCAAGCAAAGCCTGAATTCTTACATCCATTTACAAGTCAAGTTATAAACAGATACATGATTTTTTTTTTTTAGTGTTTTTATTTATTTTTGAGACAGAGAGAGACAGAGCATGAGCAGGGGAGGGGCAGAGAGGGAGCGACACAGAATCTGAAGCAGGCTCCAGGCTCCAAGCTGTCAGCACAGAGCCTCATGCGGGGCTCGAACTCACAAACCGCAAGATCATGACCTGAGCCGAAGTCGGACGCTCAACCGACTGAGCCATCCAGGTGCCCCTAAACAGATATATTATTACACAAAATATAGTCTGGGATAATTGGTATTAAACTCTAAGTGCATGAATTCAACTCAGAGAGGTTCCATGCATTTTCATGAATTGTCTTTGTCCCTTTACTTTAGTTAACTTTTATAATAAATGCCAAAGAATTTTATTTTAAATCCCTAAATCTCGTTTGCTTGCCTCTAATCTGAATATTGACTAAAGAGTAGGCTAACTCCAAACCAAATCAAAAATAGCAATGTTGCAAAAGTCAAAACGCTTCAGACTATTATCTTCAGAATAAGGTAAGCTTAAGCACAAACTTTACGCAGAAACACTGATAAAGGAAAAGCCCGAATGGGCCAGACCCGTTTTCTTTTCAAACGCTGCTTTTGGCTTTTATAGTTTTGTTCACTTTGACCTGGGACACCAGTGGTTAACTTTTCCTTCTCTTTCTCTAAGACTGAAAGAATCTGGCCAGCAGAGAGCAGGCCAGGGAGATCACGTTACTTGGGGGTGGGGGAGGCAGGCAGCTGGAGGGAGGGTAGACAGAAGGGCCAGTAGGGAAGGAAAACACGTCCTCTGAACCTCCCCACAGTGCAAGGCCCAGCAGGGATCAGGAGGTTCGCAGAGGGGCTGGTGTTTATCCGGGTTATCTCTGGGGCAGCTGAAAGGGGCTGTGCGAGCATGGGCTCCCTGGGCACGAAGGTCCTCTGAGCAGCCCAGAGCTGCGCCCGGGGAAGGCAAGTTTCTCGACAATTGCTAGTGAGGCCTAAAAACCTAGAAAGGAAACACTCAGGTTGTTTTTATGTTTGCTTCTTCAAAACAGTCAGCACCGAAGTGTCCTGTGGTCGAGGTTCTTAAACGCACCCAAAGGACAAATGGATCCGCAAGATTTCATCCCTGCACTTGTTAGGAGTGGCTGTGGTCTGCAGAGGAGCAGAGGCGTGGCGAAATAAATGGGACTGCTTTTCTCCTCCAGAAGCGACAGATATGGCATATTAATCCAAAGCCACATAATAACCAGAGAAGTATGGCTGCAGAGAACACTGGAGAAACTGCTCGTTAAGGGACACTGCGGTGATGTCAGGAGGAAAGAGTCACTTGAAGAGAAAACGGCGTAGAGTTCTGCTTCCAAAGTCAACCGGCAGAAGCTGTCGGCCTGTCTGCCACCCCAGCCACCAGCTGGTGTGTCTAAGCTCAAGATTCAGTAAAGCAGCGACTCCCAAATCGGATTTAACCACTAAGTGAATTTTCAAATTTTCGAACCAATAATGATTCATATTTACGGCTGTTTCAGCATAAGAACATTCTGATTGCAATTCTAAAAAACAGCATTAAAGTTAACTCCTCAGTAAGGCTTGGGCCAATAACTGCAGATCAACTAGACTTTCTTTGAGGAAAGACGAATGGGCATCCCACGCAGACTAGTTACAGGAACCCCAAGCAAATAATGGCCCCCGACATCTGTTCTCCTCTCTTGCCCTCAACCCCTAAGTTTGAGACCTTAACCGTAAGTTTTAGATGGATATGCACCACCTCCCCCGCCATGCCCAGAATAAAGACGACATTTCCCAGTCTCTGCAGCTCAACATCACCATGTAACTAAGTTTTAGCTAATGGCACGTGAGCAGAAATGACACAAGCCCCTTTCTTAGGAGGAATGGGAGGCAGTCTCTCTTCTACTTTCCACTGCCCGTACAAGGACAGGGCAGCCAGAGTGGCCATTTGGATCTTGAGGGAGAATCCACATCTCACTTTTTCATGTTTATTTATTTTTGAGAGAGAGAGACAGAGAGACAGAGAGAGACAGAGCATGAGCAGGGGAGGGGCAGACAGAGAGAGAGAGAGAGAGAATCTCAAGAAGGCTCCGTGCTGTCAGCACACAGCCCGACGTGGGGCTTGATCTCATGAACCATGAGATCATGACCCGAGTTGAAATCAAGAGTGGGACGCTTAACCGACTGAGCCACCCAGGCGCCCCGAGAATCCACATTTTATTTATTTATTTTTTTTTCAACGTTTATTTATTTTTGGGACAGAGAGAGACAGAGCATGAACGGGGGAGGGGCAGAGAGAGAGGGAGACACAGAATCAGAAACAGGCTCCAGGCTCTGAGCCATCAGCCCAGAGCCCGACGCGGGGCTCGAACTCATGGACCGCGAGATCGTGACCTGGCTGAAGTCGGACGCTTAACCGACTGCGCCACCCAGGCGCCCCAAGAATCCACATTTTAAAGAGTAACAAGATGACAGTGTCTCCTTATATAGCCAGGACTGCTAATGTCAGCCTGTTGCAGAAGAAACAAACATCTAGTTTGTTTAAAACTGCTGGTGTTCTGGGGCGCCTGGGTGGCTCAGTCCGTTGGGCGTCCGATTTCAGCTCAGGTTGTGATCTCGTGGTTTGTGAGTTCGAGCCCCGCGCCAGGCTCTGCGCCGTCAGCACGGAGCCTGCTTCGGACCCTCCGTCCCCCTCTTCCTCTCTGCCCCTCCCCTAATCAAGGGAATGAACACTGAAACAGCGAGCCACTCCTTCCTTCCCCCACAAAATCAGCAATCATCCAGAAAAGCAGCAAGACTCAGTGCTGGCAAGAATGCAAGCGAACCGGCACCCTCTCGTCCATGTTTCCTGCAAATGTAAATGGGAACGTACTCTCCGCAGAGTGATTTAACAATTTTTCCATCAGAAGCCTTGTAAGATGTCCCCAGGCTTTAATGCCACAGCTTCATTCTGGGGCATTAACTTCAGGAAGAGTTGGTGCAAAATTTATTGCAAAGCTGTTCTTACAAAGATTTAGTACAAGAATGTTCATCACAGCACTGTTGATGTTGGCAAAAGGAGGGAAGGAAGGGACGAAGGGAGGGAGGGAGGGAGGGAGGGAGGGAGGGAGGAAGGAAGGAAGGAAGGAAGGAAGGAAGGAAGGAAGGAGGGAAGAAGGGAGGGAGGGAGGAAGGAAGGAAGCAACCTAACTGTCCAATGGCCGGGGATCAAATGAAATGTTTCTTAGTGGTACACCACTAAGAAATAATGTTTTCAGGGGGGCGCCTGGGTGGCTCAGTCGGTTAAGCGTCTGACTTCAGCTCAGGTCACAATCTCACGGTTCATGAGTTCGAGCCCCGCATCGGGCTCTGTGCTGACAGCTCGGGGCCTGGAGCCCGCTTCGGATTCTGTGTCTTCCTCTCTCTCTGCCCCTCCCCTGCTCATGCTCTGTCTCTCTCTGTCTCAAAAATAAATAAAACATTAAAAAAAATTTTTTTCTAAATGCTGGTGTTCTACATCTGTTGTAACAGCCACGTAGCCTTTATGCTAATAGTATTAAAAGACCAATTCTAACTCACAGAAATTTAAGAATTCCCTAAATCAACATTTCCTTTTCTTTATCAAAAACTGTAAATTGGAAAGCAAGCATCTGAAACAGTCTCAGAACCTTTAGAAAATGAGGAAGTGTCCTAGATAATCAGGATAAGACACACAGCCCCGTGTCCCCTCACAAAGAACACTCAAATATCACACGTTAATTATTATTACCTTTAACCATCCCCTCCCCTTTCCACAATCTCTGGTCCTGGTGTAAGGAAAAAAAAACCAAAAAAATCTCATGTGTTCTATCGTATACCTGATAAAGACCCTGTATCCAGAATAACAGTGAAATCTTATCCCTCAATAATAAGACAGCATGCAAACCAATTTAAAAAACAGGTGAAAGACTGTAATTGACGTCACCAAAGAAGAAATACGAATGGCTAGTCGCACAAAAAGATGCTCAGCATTATCGGTCATGCAAGAAACGGAAACTACAACCACAAGGAGATTCTCTTTCACACCCACTCGCTTAGCTAGAATCGAAAAGATAGACAAAACCAAGTGTCGGTGAGGATGGGGAGAAAACCGGGGCTCTCATACACTGCAGGTGGGGAGGCAAAATGGTAGGACCACTCTAGAAAACAGCTTGGCAATTTCTTAAGAAGTTCAACGCATACTTTTTTTTTTTATAAGAATCAGCAACTCTGCTCCTAGGAATCTACCCCAGAGAAATAAAAACACATAGTCACACAAAGACTTGTCCGTGAGTGCTCAGAGCAGCATTATTCATCACGGCCGAGAACCGGAAACAATCCAAATGTCCGTCAGTTGGTGAACGGAGAAACAAAATGTATATCCAAAGAATGGAGTAACACTCAACAATGAAAAGGAGAGATGTGCTGATCTGTGCTGCAACATAGATAAACCTCCAAGATCTGCTGCAGGTGGAAAAAGCCAGTCACAAAAGACCACATATTATTGCACGATTCCATTTATGTGACATGTGCAGAAAAGGCAGATCTATAGAGATGGGGAGCAGATTAGCGGTTGCCCGGGGGTAGGGGTGGGATCGACCATGAAGGGGCACAAGGGATGTTTTTGGCACGATGGACATGTTCTAAAACTGGATTGTGGGGATGGTTGCACGCTCTGTAAATTTGTTGGAAATCAATGAATTGTACACTAAAACAGTGAATTTGATGGCATATAAAGGATACCTCAAAAAACCTAAACAAGATGGGCGCCTGAGTGGCTCAGTCGGTTGAGCGTCCGACTTCGGCTCAGGTCATGATCTCGTGGTCTGTGAGTTCGAGCCCCGTGTCGGGCTCTGTGCTGACGGCTCAGAGCCTGGAGCCTGTTTCAGATTCTGGGTCTCCCTCTCTCTCTGCCCCTCTCCCGTTCATGCTCTGTCTCTGTCTCAAAAATAAATAAACGTTAAAAAAAAAAAACAAAAAAAAAAAACCTAAACCAGAAAGGAAAAAAGAAGGTGTTCTATGATTTTGACCCTTTTCCCTAATTGGATGTCATACATTTGCAAATATCTTCTCCCATTCCATCGGTTGCCTTTTAGTTTTGCTGCTTGTTTCCTTCACTGTGCAGAAGCTTTTTATCTTGATGAGGTCCCAGTGGTTCATTTTTGCTTTTGTTTCCCTTGCCTCCGGAGATGTGTTGAGTAAGAAGTTGCTACGGACAAGATGAAAGAGGTTTTTGCCTGCTTTCTCCTCTAGGATTTTGATGGCTTCCTGTCTTGCATTTAGGTCTTTCATCCATTTTGAGTTTATTTTTGTGTCTGGTGTAAGAAAGTGGTCCAGGTTCATTCTTCTGCATGTCGCTGTCCAGTTTTCCCAGCACCACTTGCCGAAGAGACCGTCTTTATTCCGTTGGCTATTCTTTCCTGCTTTGTCACAGATTAGTTGGCCATACGATTGTGGGTCCACTTCTAGGTTCTCTATTCTGTTCCATTGATCTGAGTGTCTGTTTTTGTGCCAGTACCATACTGTCTTGATGATTACAGCTTTGTAATACGTCTTGAAGTCCAGCATTGTGACGCCTCCAGCTTTGGTTTTCTTTTTCAAGATTGCTCTGGCTATTTGGGGTCTTTTCTGGTCCCAGGCCAACTTTAGGATTGTTTGTGCTAGCTCTGTGAAGAATGCTGGGGTTATTTTGATAGGGACTGCCCTAACTGGATGTCATACAAAGGATGAGACAAAGGATTAGAAGTGCTTCAGGCCTGGCTGCTGGGTTCCATGCAGCGAACCCACCCAGACCATGCCCTACGTGTTGCTGGTAGGTGGCATTTTATGTAGAGATGCTTCCAACGAGAGCCACATTCCCGGAGAGCAAACATGAAGCTATCCCACCCAGCTCTGACACCTCTCCTGACTCCCGATAGAGTTCCTGGCTCAGGAGTGTGTGTCAGGGGGAGGACTGAACAGATACAACTAAGGTGATCAACACCTGGGTAGGAGTGGGGAGGTGTATCTCCAGTTGATTAAAACAGAGACACGGGAGGAAGCCAGCAATCTGAAGCATCAGAGACTGGAACCTACAGCAACACATCTCCCATTCATGGAAGCACTTGGATTCTCTCCTAAGCAGCAGGAGCTTTCCAAATGTAGCCTTCATAGAGGCCTGCAGGGCTGCGACTTTGAGAGTTCTCAAACATATATGTCAGCCCCACCCGTGTTGCCGGACGATACAGTGCCGACTGTTAAACCTCTCCCAGAGACCAAGTGTCGTGGTAAATTACCTGAGATCACAATGTTAAGAAGAATATTTAAGATCTAATGCAGGAAAATTTCCAGGTAGTAAATAATATGGTCCGAAAGTGCTGGGGCGGGAAGCAATCAATTAAATTAATTCACCATAAATATTTCGTGAGTCTTAAGCTTCTGATAAAGGAATTCCAAAAGTTAATCGGTCAATAATTCTCAATACTCTCTGGTCTTCTCCCATATCTTTCTTCATTTGATCTCCAAAACAACCCATGGAAGGAAGTAGGGAAGAAAGACTCCAGATCCCCAATGACGCCGCTGTAACTGAAGTCCAGCAGAAGGAATCCCACAAGAAGGGGGACTCGAGAAGCCAGACATCCTCTGAAGCAGAGAACCCACCTATGACCCAACTGTGCCTGGTGTCACAGGCCCACCCCACACACCCCTGGTAAAACAGCGGTCACCCCAAAGGAGAATGACAGACAGTTCCTGCTTGAGAGAGAACTGGTTCTTAATCTTCGCTTCCTGGCCTCATCTGATTGGTAGAGCAATCATGAAGTTCCTGAGTGCTCACCACTTGTCAATCCAAGATCTGACTTGTCATCAGAGATTTGAGAATGTTCCATTCATTCAACAAACATTATAGAGCCAGCTGTGATGGAGATGATAGAAAGGAAGGAGACATACTTGCGGGCCTCCAAGGATGCATGGTCTTGGGGAGAGGGTGGGGAGTCTTGGGGGAGAGGGTGGGGAGTCTTGAGGGAGAGGGTCGGGAGTCTTGGGGGAGAGGGGAGGGAGGGAGGGAGGAGCAGACACTGAAACAAAGAATTACAAGAGGGAGAAAAATTTGATAAGGGTGTGCACAATAGCTACAATAGCACAGGAAAAGAGGCTAATTCTGCCTAGAGATGTCAGGAAAGTCTTCCCGGTGGAGAAACCAGTAGTGCGAAAATAGTGGAATGAGCCTTCCTAAAACTATTTTCCTTTCAGAGCTTAGAAATTAACTAACAGCATACAAGTAGCCCACGCATGTGAACGGTGCTGAACTGACTCTCCACAAAGGTGCAATGGCAACGCAGTGACGAATTCTTTTGAACAAATGGCACCGGAATGTTGGGCATCCATACGCAAGGCAGCCTTGCACCCTATTCAAAATTTAATGCAAAACGGGTTCTGGTTCTAAATGTTAAATAAAAACTTCTAGAAGAAAGTCTTTGTGATTCTGGGTTAGCCAAAGATTTCTTAGGTGCAATACCAAAAGTACGAACCTTAAGAGACATAACGGATTGGACTTCATCAAAATTAAAAATGTCTGCTCTTCAGGGTGCCTGCATGGCTCAGTCGGTTAAGCATCCAACTCTTGATTTCGGCTGAGGTCGTGATCTCACCGTTCGTGAGATCAAGCCCCACATCAGGCTCTGCGCTGACGGCATGGAGCCTGCTTGGGATTCTCTCTCTTCCTTGCTCTCTGCCCACTCCTCACACCCCGCTCACACACGTGTGTGTGTGTGTGCAAGCACTCTCTCTCTTAAAATAAATAAATAAATAAATTAGCATTCTAATTTTTTTTTTTCTGCTCTTCTAAAGATACTATTAAGAGAATGAAAAGCCTAGTCAAAGGCCAGGAGAAAATACCAAGTGCTGACAAGCATATACTTAACATAAGACCTAGCAATTCTAGGGGTGCCTGGGCGGCTCAGTCCCTTAAATATCTGATTCTCGGTTTTCGCTTGGGTCAGGATCTTATGGTTTGTGAGTTCCAGCCTCAAGTCAGGCTCTGTCTCTCCCCTACCCCTCCAAAATAAATAAGTAAACTTAAAAAAATTTTTTTTGTAAAGACCCAGCAATTCCATTCCTAATTAGTTATCCAAGAGAAATGAAAACACGTCCCCACAAAAACCTGTGTGAATGTTTACAGTGGCTTTATCTTCAATCAGCAAAACTCAAAGAAAACTCAAATGAAAATCAGCAGCTGAATGGATAAACACACTGTGGTGCCTTCACACAACAGAACGCTACTCAGCAACAAGAAGGAAGGAACCATGTTGCTTTCACACAACAACATGAACAAATCTTACATGCGTCACGACTCAAAAGGTTATATGCTTCGTAATTCTATTTATGCTATTCTGTAACGGGCAAAATTCTAAGAACAGAAACTGAAAAGTGGTTGCTGGGGCTGGGAGGCTGGCTTGACCACCAAAGGAAGAAGGGAACTGTAGGCGTGATGGTCTACATCCAAAGTGCGGTGGCGGGGACTTGGCTCCGTGCATTGTCAAGACTCATACACTAAGAGGGTAAATTCTACTGTATGTGAATTCTACCTCAAAAACAACACTCTCTTCCTCCCTCGAGGCCCCATTCCCCCGGGAAGTCCGCTGCTAGGACCCAGGCTTGGTGCTTCCCTGCGAATGTGCCCCTGTAGGACCGTGAGAGGGCTCCACTACTGGGCTTGGAGTGACCTGGCTGGTGGGGATTCTCTTAATGGTGCTCCATGAGCACTATCGTCTATGTCATCTGTTTTTCAGTCTCTCTGTTCCTCCCGCTCTACGGGACCCAAAGTGGGACACAGATCAGAAGTACAAACAGCAATAATAAGTGGTTTTACGCACCGTCACCTCAAGGTGGGAGAAATCCGCACGCTGAAGGGCTGTCTTTCTCTAACACAAACCTCCCTACGCCTGGGTGGGAGAGCATTGGTGGTCACGGAGCAGAGGCGACTGTGGGTGATGGAGAGAAGCCGTGCAGGAGAGCAGGGCCCTGGGTTCCGGGAGGTTCTGTGAGGCCCGGGGAGGTACTTGCCCCACTCCCAGCTTCACTCACCTGCAAAACGGAGGCTGAACCCCATAGCCGTTCCGATCTTGGCAGGCTCTCAGTCTGTGAGCTGATTCAAAGTCCGAGGTAAATTTTTCTCAGTTTCTCCTTGTCGAGGGCTTCTAAACAATGACCAGACATTTTCTTGACTGGGAAGAGCAGTCTGCTACCTTATAAATGCCAGCACTGTACCCTAAGAGTGGCTTCCCCTTATGAGGTCTTTGCCCCAATCAATCTTCACAAATGGACTTAGGAACCCTTCGGCCCCAGGAGGATGAGGGGCAGGTCTCGGGCAAACCATATCGACGATGTGGACAATCAGGGGGCACCTGGGTGGCTCAGTCGGTTAAGCATCTGACTTTGACTCAGGTCATGAACTCGCGGTTCATGAGTTTGAGCCCCGCGTCAGGCTCTGCACTCACAGCTCAGAGCCTGGAGCCTGCTTTGGATTCTGGGTCTCCCTTTCTCTCTCTGTTCCTCCCCCGGCTTGCTCTCTCTCTCTCTCTCTCAAAAATAAATAAAGATTTTTAAAAATTTAAAAAAGAAGAATATGGAGAATCAGCCCTGGCTGGCTGCGATCAATCCCCATCTCAACACTTCCAGAGCAAGTGTTGAGCAAGCAAGCCAGAAAGCCTTATAAAAACAGAGTCCAGAGACCTGGGTGTTCAACTTCCTGCCAGTGAGTTGTACAAAGACTAAGGGTGTGGGGCTTATCACTCTTGTACACAGTCTCCTAAGGACTGAGAGTTCCACTTAATTCCTCAGTTTTTCACTATGTAGGTGACAAAACTGTCTGTGACTCTGTCCTGTAGTTGCAGATCGTGAAGGGAATGCTAGCTCTTGACTCTGCCTACCTAGGGTTTGCGTATCTGATCCCCAGTTCTCAAAAAGCCCAGAGAAGGAATTTGACAAGATTCAATACCTATCAAAATTACAAATATATTTACCCTTTGACCCGGCAAATCTGTTTTGGGGGATTTGCTCTACAAACTTACCTACACACACACACACAACTGAGTATGAACACACACACACACACACACACTCTCTCTCTCTCTCTCTCTCTCTCTCTCTCTCTCTCTCTCATTGCAGCACTGTTTAAACAGTAAAGCATCTATCACTAAGTTAAATAAACTCTGGTCTTAGCCTTCAAAATGGGGTACAATTATGTCTGCATGGGGGTTCATGAAGCTTTCCAAGAAATTTGCAAGTATATATTTAAAAGGAACCAAACTTCAGATCCTCAGTTTCATACATATTCTGTTCTAAAACTGATCTGCCTGAGAACAACCCCACCAGTTCTCCTTCCTACTGCTGCTTTCACAATCGCCACTTCCTTCCTCTCAAAGGAGAATACCTCTCATAAGTCCCCATAGGCTTAAAACTTCCTGGTCACCAAACTATGGGACAATCTGAGAATACATGGCTTCAGGGTAGAAGTTTTCTTTCAGAGCAAAGCCAAGGGAGCATCATTAAGAGGTAAACATTAAGTATTCGGCAAATGTTTACTGAGTACCTACTAAGAGCTACGTACTGTCCTAAACTCTAGGGTTACAACACGTAGAACATAGGGGGAAAAAATCCTTCCCTCCAACAGTTCACATTCTAGTAGAGGGAGAGAGACAACAAAATAAACTAGTAAATCACAAAATATGTAAGAAAGTAAAAACTGCTAGGGAGAAAAAGCAAGTAAGAGGGATTGGGGATGCTGAGGTCAGGGAGTGAGGACTGAATTGTAATTTTAATAATTTTTTTATTTTTTTTAATTTTATTTTTATTTTTGAGAGAGAGAGAGCACGCACGTATGAGCAAGGGAGGGGCAGAGAGAGAGGGAGACCAGAGGATCCAAAGCAGGCTCTGCACTGACAGCAGAGAGCCCCACATGGGGCTTGAACTCACGAGCTGAGTCGAAGTCCGAAGTCCAACCAACCGAGCCACCCAGGTGCCCCAGATTGTAATTTCATTTATTTCTTCTTAAATTTTTTTTAATGTTTATTATTTTTGAGAGAGAGAGAGACAGAGAGCAAGCAGGGAAGGGGCAGAGAGAGAGGGAGACACAGAATCGGAAGCAGGCTCCAGGCTCTGAGCTGTCAGCACAGAGCCCGACGCGGGGCTCGAACTCACAAACCGTGAGATCATGACCTGAGCCGAAGTCGGCCACCCAACTGACTGAGCCACCCAGGCGCCCCGCCCCCCCCGCCCCCACTTCCAGATTGTAATTTTAAAGAAAGTGATCAGAAAAACCACTGCTGAAGATAAACAACTGAGCAAAGACCCAAAGGAGAGAGAATGAACTATGGGGAAAGCACTTTCCTGGCACAGGGAACAGCAAGTACAAAGGCACTGGGGCAGGGAGGATGAATAGGAAAGGTTCAAGGAAGAGCAAATAGGCCAATGTGGATAGAACAGGGTCAGCAAGAAGGAGAGTAATCGGTAGTTAGAGGTTGCAGAGGCATGGGAAGATCCCGCCTGCCTAAGGTGACTGTTGGGGCTTTGGTTTTTACTCTGAAGGAACTGGGAAGGCACAGGAGGCGTGGGGCAGAGACAGGATTCTGATTACATTTGAAGGGATTACTCTGGCCGCACCAGGAGAAGACGGATTCAGGGTATCAGTGAGCAACGCTGACCTGCTGACCTTGGAGAATGACCTGGGAAGTGTCTGTTCCCTCCTTTCCTATTTTCTGGGAAGGCTGCACTGAATTCATATTATTTGCTCTTTAAATGGTTGGTAGAATTCACCAAGTGAAGCCATCTGGGCCTGGAGTTTTCTTTGCGGGAAGATTTTTAACTGCAAATAAAATTTCCTTAATAAGTTTGGCGCTATCTGGGTTGCCTGTTCCTCCTTGAGTTGGCTTTGGCTGTTTGTGTCTTTCAAGGAATTTGTCTGTTTTTCCCAGGTTGATGATTCATTCACTTATTATACTTTTGAGATCTGTAGAATCTGTGTGATGTTACCTCTTTCTTTCCTAATATTACAATTTTTGTGTTCTCTTTTTTTCCCGGTCGGTCTGCCTAGCGGTTTATCCATTTTATTGCTCTTCTCAAAGAACTGGCTTTTGGTTTCATAGATTTCTTTACGGTTTTTTGTTTTCTATTTCACTGATTTCTACATTGGTCTTTTTTTCTACTTAATTTGGGTTTTACTAGCCTTTATTTTTCTACTTTCTTAAGGTGGAAACCCAAGGCCATTTATTTGAGACCTTTTTTTCTTTTCTAACGTAAGGGTTGAATGTTACATAAATTTCCCTTTTGTTCTATCCTGCAAATTTTATGTTACATTTTCACCTGCATTCGGTTCCGAATACTTGCTAATTTCACTTCTGATTTTTATTCTTTGACGCATGGTTTATTTGAAAATGCTATCTAGTTTCCAAACAGTTGAAAGTTCTTCCTGACATCTTTCTGTCACTGATCCTTCATTTAATTCCACTGTGGTCAGAGATCATACCTTCTATAAATTGAACCAGCTTATATATACTGAGACTTTTTTAATGGCCCAGAAAATAGTTTATCTTGGTAACAGTTCTGTGTGCACTGGAAAAGCATGTGTATTCTACTGTTCTGGGGTAGAGTGTTCCATAAACATAAATTAAGTCGCGTTAGTTGATTATAATGTTCAAATCTCCTATACCCTTATTAATTTTCTGTCTAGTTGTTCTATTTGTTATTGAGAAGTGTTAACAACTCCGGTTGTAATTGTGAATTTCTTGCAGTTCTATCACTTTTTGATTCACGTATTTTGAATCTCTGTTAATACATAGATAAACATTTAGGATTATATCTTCTTAATGAATTAACCTCTTATCATTATGAAATCATTATGAAATGACTCTCTTTATCCTTGACGGTATGTTTTGTTTTAAAATCTACTTTGTCTGGGGCGTCTGGGTGGCTCAGTCAGTTAAACGTCTGACTTCAGCTCAGGTCATGATCTCACTGCTCGTGACTTCAAGCCCCATGTCAAGGTTTATGCTGACAGCTCAGAGCCTGGAGCCTGCTTCATATTCTGTGTCTCCCTCTCTCTCTCCCCTCCCCTGCTCATATACTCTCTGTCCTTCAAAATAAATATTAAAAAAAAATACAAAATAAATAAAATCCACTTTGTCTGATATAGCCACTCAGGTTTTCTTTTGATTACTGTTAACATGGTACATCTTTCTCCACCCTTTTGGTTTTAACCTATTTGTATCTTAAAAAAAATTTTTTTTTAATTTATTATTGAGAGAGAGAGAGACAGAGAGAGAGACAGAGAGAGACAGAGAGTGAGTGCAGGAGAGGCAGAGAGAGGGAGACACAGAATCTAAATAGGCTCCAGGCTCTGAGCTGTCAGCACAGCCTCAATGCGGGGCTCAAACCCACAGACTGTCAGATCATGACCTGAGCCGAAGTCAGACACCCAACCGACTGAGCCACCCAGGCACCCCCTATTTGTATCTTTATATTAAAAGCAGTTTCATTGTAGGCAGCCTATGAATGGGTCTTATTTTTTTAAGTTTATTTATTTTTTTTTTGAGAGAGACAAAGAGATAGAAAGAAAGTGAGAACAGGGGAGGGGCAGAAGGAGAGAGAGAATCCCAAGTAGGCTCTCCACTGT
Organism: Herpailurus yagouaroundi; assembly: GCF_014898765.1. Classification (NCBI taxonomy): domain Eukaryota; kingdom Metazoa; phylum Chordata; class Mammalia; order Carnivora; family Felidae; genus Herpailurus; species Herpailurus yagouaroundi. Next base: position 52,498,300 of record NW_024412401.1, on the reverse strand, counting down.
CAGCACAGAGCCTGACACGGGACTTGATCACATGAACCATGAGATCATGACCTGACCCCAAATCAAGAGTCAGCTACTTAACCGACTGTGCCATCCAGGCGCCCCTGAATGAGTCTTACTTTTTTATGCAATCCGACAACCCCTGCTTTTTGTTGGGATGTTTTGACTTTTATATTTGATATAATATCAATATGGAATTTAACCCAACATCTTGCTATTTGTTTTACAGTTATCAAATCTGTTCTTTGTTCATTTCTCCAAGTTATTCTGCTTTCGTTTGGATGAATCAATTATTTTTAGGATTATATTTGATCTTTGTTGGCTTATTAGCATAACTCTGATGCTGTGGAGTTGACCATACACGTCTTATCTGACCACAGTCTACCTTCCAACGATACACTACTTCATACGTAGCGTAAGAACCGTGTAAGAGTATACTACTGTTCCTCCTTCCAGTTGTGCTACTGCTGTCACAAATTTCACTTCCACCTAAGCTATGCATGCCACAACGTGTCATTACTGTTTTTGTTTAAAACACATTTAGGGGCACCTGGGTAGCTCAGTTGGTTGAGCGTCTGACTTCGGCTCAGGTCATGATCTCCTGGCTGGTGAGTTCAAGCCCCATGTCAGGCCGGGGTCTGTGCGGACAGCTCCGAGCCTGGAGCCTGCTTCAAGTTCTGTGTCTCCCTCTCTCTTTCTGCCCCTCCCCCACTCGTGCTCTGTCTCTCTCTCTCTCTCTCTCTCTCAAAAATAAAACATTAAAAAAAAAGTCATCATAGAAAATAGGTCTGGCCTTAGGCTTAGCCTAAGAATGGGAACCTCATATTCTGCAAAATGCTGGAATCTAAAATGGGGTTCTCTAGAATTCAGGCCGTATTAGTGTAAGTATTTATGGTAATTAGGTCACTTTGGATTGATGCCAAGGCAGATTTATCCTACCCTGAAGACAACAACTTATGCAACATTTTGCTCAAAAACAGAGTTAAGCTGTGAGCCTCGTCGGGGCTGAAATGATGTCTTATATGGGACCCATCTTCGTATACCTAGGGTCAAGTACAGTACACAGCCACTCATTATTGATTGGCTGGGTTGGCTGAATTAAGGACCTAATTCTCCTGTTAAGCAAATGGTATTATAGGGAAGTTCCATGAGCCTTACTCTCCAAGGATAGTGACAGACCTCTACTGTTGGAGGGGTCACTGGGACTCCACTTGGTGATGCTTGGTCTTTGACAAGATTCTGGAGATACTAGATTTATGTAAGTACTGGTCTTACTGAACCCACTCTCATGGGGTCTTTGCAGTCTGGTCCAGAGGACCAAACACCTGCTCTCTTCATCTTTTCACTCAAAGGCACTTATAACTGATATAATTCCACCAATCTGAAACTGCAGTTGCCACTTCGAAAATTTTGTTATGAGAAAGCTTGTTCAGGGGCGCCCGGGTGGCTCAGTCGGTTAAGCGTCTGACTTTGGCTCAGGTCATGATCTCGCGGTCCGTGAGTTCGAGCCCCGCGTCGGGCTCTGTGCTGACAGCTCGGAGCCTGGAGCCTGCTTCCGATTCTGTGTCTCCCTCTCTCTCTGCTCCTCCCCTGCTCATGCTCTGTCTCCCTCTGTCCCAAAAATAAATAAAAACATTTAAAAAAATGTAAAAAAAAATTAAAAAAAAAGAAAAGAAAAAGATGGTTCATCTAAGAGACATCATAAATTCAAAACAAAAAGGGAAGAAACCTCATGAGGGGAATCTCTGTCTTGCCTGTGTAAAAAACAGATCATCTTGTTTAACCAGGACACCTCCCTCTCTTTCCCTCATTAATAAATGCTGGCTTTTTAAGGACATGGCTTAACAGGACTGTCAGGGACCTGAATTCCTATGTAAGTCAGATGTGTTGACTTTAGTTCTTGTAGGTTTGAGTGGGGTTCCCTGCATCTGAGTCTCCCCTCCGTACAGGCAGAAGATACGCCATTTACGCCAGCGTGAAGCCAGCTTCCTCTCGCTTCTTCCTTGCTTCCTTTCCCACTTTTTCTCTTTTCTTGGGAGACTCTGGAGATTAATTAATCATAAGTCATTGTTCTGTCATTATGTGCGTACCCAAGAAATATCTAGTACAGATAAATAGTCCAGAATTTCCATAAGAAAGAGAAAAAAAATGTACTTCTACTTTTCTCTTGCTAAAATTGTAACTCAAAAGAAAAAGTCTAAGTGTGGGTTTGGGTAGCAGTCTGTAAAAAAAAGAAAAAAAAGTTTATGTATTCATTTTGAGGAGGGGGCAGATGGAGAGAGAATCCCAAGCAGGCTCCACACTCACCACAGAGCCCAACTCGGGGCTCGATCCCACAACCATGAGATCATAACCTGAGCCTAAATAAAAAACGAGACACTTAACTGACTGAGCAACCCAGGCGCCCCATTTTGGGGGGATAAAAGTCTTGGTTCGTATACTTAGCTTGGTATACCCAAGAGACTTAAAAGTCTTTTTGGATATATGACTATAATAGGTCTATTTATATTAAAATTGTGTTATATTCCTGATAATTAGATGATTCTTTGGAATATAAATAAGAGTAAGTTTAAATTAGCTTAAAAATAACTCTACGCTTCCTCCTGCTTTTATTATGATATAAAAATAATGTCATGCAGTAATTAATCAGTGTACGACTTGGGTTTAATTTCTCATTATTTAAACCTTCCAAATTAATAATAGTAGTTCTAAGGGTTCGGTAAGATCTGTCTCTACAAATTGTTTAAAGCTACAAAAATATGTAACTGTAATGAAAAGAACTTATGATAAAATCTTTTAAAAACTATTTAATCGCACAAATTCTTATGTTTCAATTCATAAATATTCGATGTGTTGACCTAATTTTCTTTTCCAGATGTTCAGTCAAACTAAAGATCTCTCAAACTAATAACAAATTGAGTTAATTAATAATCTTTGGAACTATGGACAATTTCTAATTAAAGGAAAAGATCCAAATATTTGGCACTACATTCAGTTTTAAATTACCCTTCCTCCTTATTCTTTTTAACTTTGTTTTTAAGTAATCATTACACCCAACGTGGGGCTCAAACTCAGAACCCTGAGATCAAGAGTCGTTTATTCTGCCGACTGAAACAGCCAGGCGGCTCTCCTTATTTTTTTTTTCATTTATTTTTTTAACTTGCATTTGTTTATCTATTTGTTTTTATTTTTTAATTTTTTTTTTAATTTTTTTTTTCAACGTTTATTTATTTTTGGGACAGAGAGAGACAGAGCATGAACGGGGGAGGGGCAGAGAGAGAGGGAGACACAGAATCGGAAACAGGCTCCAGGCTCTGAGCCATCAGCCCAGAGCCTGACGCGGGGCTCAAACTCCCGGACCGCGAGATCGTGACCTGGCTGAAGTCGGACGCTTAACCGACTGCGCCACCCAGGCGCCCCTATCTATTTGTTTTTAGAGAGAGAGAATGCACATAAATAGGGAAGAGGGGTGGGGGAGGGAGGGAGAGGGAGAGAGGGAGGGAAAGAGAGAGGGAGAGTCTCAAGTAAGCAGGCTCCATGCACGGCATAGAGCCCAATACAGGGCTTGATCCCATGACCCTGGGATCATGATCTGAGCTGAAATCAAGAGTCAGACACCCAACCAACTGAGCCACCCAGGCGCCCCCTCTTCCTTAATTTTATATATAAAATACCTATGAATTAACTGGACACGTACATTTCTCTAAATGATGTAGATCCATGCCTTTTTGTCATCTTAAAATTTGTTAAAGTGACATAAAATGTATACTCAAGGGGAAAAAAAGTGCTAGACAATTCCCAATTTCCTGTCTTCTAATACTTTTTTAAGTTTATTTACATATTTTGAGAGAGAGAGAGTGCACACGCACAAAGAGGGGAGGGGCAGACAGAGAAGGGGAGAGAGAGAATCCCAAGCAGGCTCCACACTGCCAGCGTGGAGCCCGACATGGGGCTCAAACTCACAAACCATGAGATCATGACCTGAACTGAAATCAAGAGTTGGGCACTAGGGGCACCTGAGTGGTTCAGTCAGCTAACGCTCAGGTCATGAATTCACGGTTTGTGGGTTCCAGCCCCAAGTCGGGCTCTGTGCTGACCGCTCAGAGCCTGGAGCCTGCTTCGGATTCTGTGTCTCCTTCTCTCTCTGCCCCTCCCCTGCTTGTGCTCTGTCTCTCTCGGTCTCTGAAAAATAAACAAACATAAGAAAAAAGAAGACCTGGGCACTTAACCGACTGGGCCACCCAGGCACTCCGCTAATTTCCTCTTACGTCTAGAAACTTTTAACTTTAAAGTTGGTGAAATAGGTACGAAAAAACAGGAATATGTGTATAATAAATGTGGTTTGACTTTTTTTTTCATTAAGGAAATTGTTAATTAAGATGGTAAATCAATATAATCTATATGGTATTTAATGTCCTGATATAATTAATTATATTTTATAACTAGTTAGAAACTTTACTCTCATCATCATTTACAGAATTATGTTTCTATGTATCTAAACACATACCTAAGGAAGTGTATTGATTAATGTGAAATTTCATATTTGATCAGAGATAACCAAAGACAAATTTGAGGGTAAATTATTAATGGCAAATATAAAGGGCCTGAAGAAAACAAACTGCCTACAGATGGTGAATCTGAAGTAAATAATGAATTCTATTCAAAAATCATGGCAATGTTGGCTCAATGTTAATAAATTTATTCATGAAGGAAATGCCTTATAAATCTTTTATTGCCAACAGTTAAATGGATAATAGGCAAAAAATAAAATTCAAATCTGGGTTATCTTTCTGTAAAGTGACCAAGTTATGCCACTGCCAGATAATAGATTCCTTTCCTTTTTGTCATCAAAATATGATGTTAACTGTCTGAATTTTCTGGCATAGGCAGAATCATTTTGAAAAAGAGTCTTTTTTTAAAGTTCCTGTAATCATTTTATTTACTGTTGTGTGTTTCCAAATTATTTCCTTTAGCATTTTCTTGGTTTTGGATACTGTGACTTATGTCATATATACAGAGGGAGTAGGGACGTGCAATAAAAAAAGTATTTCTGACTGGATAAATCAGAAAAGCGAAGCCAGGAATGAATGCCAAAGAGAGTGGGTAATCCTAGAAGAGAGAGAGATGGGGTGATATCCAAGCTCTCTACACTCATTCTCTGATTGACCTTTGAACTGCTCACACTCATGCAGGGGACAGACCCAAAACAGCTGGCTAGAGACAAAACCTCCGAGAGACAGGAGCTGCCCCTTGAGAAGCAAGTTTGCAGTTTAAACCCAATGGGGGAAATGACCTGATAAAAGAAATAAAGCAATGTTTACTGGAGAAAAAGAACAGAATCTGGAATTTCTACAAGTTGACACTGATAATGTCCAGGATACAATTCAAAACTAGTCGACGTGCCAAGAATCAAGAAAACGGAACACGTTTTAGTTCAACCCCAAGCCTGTTGATGAAATGAGATGAACAAGACGTTGGTATTTAAAAAAAAAAAAAAATTAAGTTTATTTATTTATTTTGAAAGAGTCAGAGAAAGCACAAGTAGGGGCTGGGGCAGAGACAGGGGGAGAGAGAATCCCGACCAGGCTCTGAGCTATCAGCATGGAGCCAACATGGGGCTCAAACCCACGAACTGTGAGATTGTGACCTGAGCTGAAACCAAGACTCAGATGTCCAACCAACTGAGACATCCAGGCACCCCCAAGAGATGAACTTTAATGTAAAGACACAGGTAAGCTGAAAGAAAATGAACAGAAAAAGATACAACACGCAACATAATCATAAAAGACTGGAATAGTCATATTAATATCAAATAAAATAGACTTCAAAACAAAATGTATTACCAGAAATGAGAAAAGGATAAGTTTATCCAGAAGACACAGCTACCATAAATAGCATAAATAGGTATGCCCCTAGTAACAGATCCAAAATACCTGAAGCAAAACTGATACTATTAAAGGGAAAGACAGTTCTACAATAGCAACTGGAGATTTTAACACCATCAACTGACTGAACTAGACAATAAAAAAAATAAAAAAAAATAAAATCAGCAAACACACTGAAGATATGAATCACCTTGACTTAATAACATTTATAAAACTCTACTCAAGAAAAAAGAATGCCCATTCTTTTCAAGGTGCATTTGATATGGTACATCTATTAAGACAGATCTATCTAGATAAATAAAGTAAGATCAATATATTTAAGTAGATTAAAATTGTATAGGGTATGTTCTTTGATTACAATGGAATCAAACTTGAAATCAGTACCAATAAGATAACCAAAAAACTCCTAGTGTTTCAAAATTAAACAACATGCTTCTATTTTTTATTTTTATTATTTTATTTGAGAGACAGAACACATGAGATGGGGAGAGGGACAGAGGAAGAGAGAGAGAGTCTCAAGCAGGCTCCACGCTCAGTGCAGAGCCTGACTCGGGGCTTGATCCCATGACCTTGGGATCGTGACCTGAGCCAAAATCAAGAGTCGGACGCTCAATCAACTGAGCCACCCAGGCACCCTAAACAACATGCTTCTAAATAATCATTCAAAGAAGGAATCACAAGAGAAATTAGAAAACATTTTGAACTGAACAATAATGAAAATATAACTTATCAAAATTTGTAAAATATAGGAAAAGTAGCGTCTAGAAGAAATTTTACAGATTTAAATAGCTATATATAACTTATGTAAATTTCTACATGTGTGACAATCTATATGAAATGAGCAAATCCCTTGGAAGATGCAAATTACCAAAACTATGCAATAACCAGAAAACTCAATATCCATGAAAGAAAGAGAATATATAATTAAAAACCTTCTGACAAAGAAATCTCCAGGCCCAGGTAGTTTCACGGGTAATTGAAACATTTAAGAAAGAAATAATATCAATCTTTCAGAAAACTGCAGAAGAAATGCTTCCAAACTCATTTCAGGGAAACAAGTATTACCCTGATGCCAAAACTAGACAAAGATGTCACAAGAAAAAAAGAACTACAGGCCAATAACCCTCATGAACATAGGTATGAAGATTCTCAACAAAGTGTTATCATATAGCAAATCCAATAATACACAACATATATCAAGTGGAGTTTACCTTGAGAATGCAAGGTTGGTTTAACATGTGAAAATCAATGTGATTCACCACCATAGTAGAAGAATAAAGGGGGGAAAACCATATGATCATTTAAGCAGATGCAGAAAAAGCCTCTGACCAAATTTGATATCACTTTCATGACAAAAATTCTCAGTAAACTAGGAAGAGAAGAGAACTTCTTCATCCTCATTTAGGGTGTATACGAAAGCCCTACCACTAACATTATACTTAATAGTGAAAGGCTCAATGCTTTCTAGCTAAAATCAAGACCAAGGCAGGGATGTCCACTTTTATGGCTTCCGTTTAACATTGTACTAGAAGTCCTAGGTAGTGCAATAAGGTAAGAAAAAGAAATAAAAGGCATGACTATTTTTATTTGTGGATGACACAGTCTTCTATTGAAGAACAGAAAAATATACATTCCTTCAAGGGCATGGTATATTTACTTAAACATATCCTAAGAAATAAAACAAGATCAATACATTTAAAAAGATTGAATAATACAGGGTATATTCTTTAACTACAATGGAATCAAGTTAGAAATCAATACCAAAAAGATAGCAACAACAACAACAAAATTCCAAATATTTGAAGTATTTGGAGAAAACTCTAAGCAACCAACACAAAAAAGCGACTAGAACTAATAAGTGAATTTAGCAAATTGCAGGATACAATATCAGTATACAAAAGTCATTTTTATTTCTAAACGTTAGCAGTAAAAAGTTAGAAAGATATGGGGTGCCTGGATGGCTCAACTGGTTAAGCATCCAGCTTCGGCTCATCAGGTCATGATCTCGCGGTTTGTGAGTCTGAGCCCCACATCGTGCTCTGTGCTGACAGCACAGAGCCTGGAGCTTGCTTGAGTTCTGTTGTCTCCCTCTCTCTCTCTGCCCCTCCCCTGCCCCTGCTCACACTCTGTCTCTCTCTCTCTCTCTCTCTCTCTCAAAAAAAAATAAATAAACATTAAAAAAAATTTTTAAGTTAGAAAGATAAATTTAAAATCAACTCTATTTACAGTATCATTAAAAATACTGAGTTATACATTTAATGAAAGATATGAAAGTCCTGAACACTGAAAATTATAAGACATCACAAAGGAAAATTATAAAAGACCTAAATACATGGGGAGACATACTATACTCGTGGACTATCAAATATTGACTGATTTCCCATGAAGCCAATATTAAGATGGCAATCCCCTCAGACTGACAATAGACCTAAGGCAATCCCAATAAAAATCTTAATAGGTTTTTCTGAAGAAATTGACAAGCTAATCTTAAAATTTATATGAACAGGCAAAGACCTCGAACAGCCAAACAATCTTGAAAAGAACAATAAAACTGTAAGATTTGCCTGAACTCAAGCCACATTATAAAGCTACAGCAACCAAGACAGTATGACATTGGTGGAAGAATAGACATGTATCAACAGAACAGAAGAGCCCATATATAGGTCTATATTTACATCAGCAAACCCCAGAAAAGATAAACTCAAATAAATTGACACCAACCCATATGCTAGTTAAACTTCAAAAAACTAAAAGCAAAGAAAAAAAAATCTTAAAGGCAAAGAGAGAGAAATGGTATCTCACCTACAGGGGGGAAACAATTTGAATGACAGTAAATTTCTCATCAGAAACTACAGAGGCCAGAGGGAGCGGAACAAATTTTCATGTGCTGAAAGAAGAAAACGGGCAACCCAGAATCCTATATCCACCAAATATATCCTTAGGGAATAAAGAGAAGACCAAAACATTATCAGATAGAGGAAACTAAGAGAATTGGTGGACAACAGATCTACACTAAAAGAACAGCTAAAGGAAGTTCTCTAAACATAAAGGAAACAATAAAAGAGATTTGGGAACACCAGGAAGAAAACACAACACAAAAATATGGATAAATACAACAGACTTTCCCTTTCATCTTAAGTTTTTTAAATTGTGCATGACTGCTATAGCAAAAAATTGTAACACTAATGTGGTTTTAAATGCAGAAGAAATATTTAAGACGATTATATTATAAAAGGGGGAGAGTAAATGGATGTTAAAAGAGGTAATGTTTCTGTGCTCCACTCAAAGTGGCAAAATAATGGCACTGGTAGACTGTGATAAGTTTTATAGATAGATAGATAAAAATATAGATAGATAAGGCAACCACTAAAAAAGCTATACAAAGATATATCTTCAAAAATACTACAGTTATATCAAAATGGAGTTCCAAAAAATGTTCAAGTAACTCAAAGGAAGGCAGAAAAAGGAAAACAGAGAAATGTAAAACAGAGAGAAAGAGGGGAAAAAACAGAACCAAAAATCAAATGGCAGACTCAAGCCCTAACATATCAATAGTTACATTAGTTGTAGATGGTCTAAACACACCAATTAAAAGAAAAAGATTGACAGAATGGACTAAGATGTTGCCTTTATATAAGAAACTCACTTCAAATATAATGACATATGTAGGTTGAAAGTAAAAGGTTGTAAAAAGATATTTCATGTAAACATTGACTGAAAGAAAGTCGAAGTAACTATAGTAATATCAGACTTCAGGGCAAATGAAATTATCAGAGGTAAAGAGGGACTTTATAGATGATATACGGTCAAGTCATCAAGACTGCATAGTAATCCTAAGTATGTAAGCACCACACAACAAAGCTCCAATATATAAAAAGAAAAAACTGACAGAACTCAAAGGAGAAACAGACAAATCCACCATTCTACTTGGAGACTTCAACACTCCTCTCTCAACGATCGCTAGAACGCTTATTGTTAGAACTCAAAGACCATCCACCAACAGTGTCTATTGCCATTTATAGAACAGTACACTCAATAACAATAGAATACACAGTCTTTCCAAGCGTCCAAGACAGATCATATCCTGGGGCAGAAAACAAACCTCAAGATTTTTAAATAACTGAAATCTGTATATCCTTGGGCCAGAATGGACTCAAAACTAAATATCAGTAACAGAAAGATAAATAATAACCTCCAAATACTTGGGACCCAAACCGTGTACTTTTAAATAATTCATGGATCAAAAAAAGTCTCGAGGAAATTTAAAAAAAAATACACTGAGCAAAGTAAAAGTGAAAACACCACCTATCGAAATCCAGTCATTTTAGGAAACAATATGTCATTTATCTCTTACAAGCATACACTTGTCCTATGACCCAGAAATTCCACTCCTAGGTATTTCTCCAACAGAGATAAAAGTATACGTGCACACAGTGATGAGTACAAAAATGTTCACAGCGGTAGCATTCATAATGGCCACCCAAAAGGAAGCAACTCCTGTGTTAATCACTGGTAAACTGGTAAGCAAATTGTGCTGTACCCACATAATGGAAAGCTACTTGGCAAGGAAAGGAAAAGGAAAGGAAAGATTAGTACACCGACAACATGTATGAATCTCAAAAAGATTATGCTACGTGGAAGAAGTCAAACACAAAAGTCTCTGGTTTCTGTATGATTCCACTTGTATGAATTTCTTGAAAAGCCAAAACTACAGACACAGAACGCATATGGGTGGTTGAAGGGAATCAAAGGGAAAAGGACACAGGAAAACTTAAATGGTGAGGAAACTTCTATAATCTCAACCGTGATGGAGGCTATGTGATACACCAAAATTCATCCAAATACACACTTAAAAATAGGTGGATTTTCTTATATGTAAATAATACCTTTATTTTTTAATAATTACTCTAAAAAATCACCCAACCCAAGGCCCCAGTATTCTATAAACATCCTTCCCTGACTCTGTCAAGTGAGCGTTCAAATTTCTCTACTACAAGCTTTTCTCTCTCGACAGGTTGTTGGGCACAGACCACTTTAAGGAAATACAATTCTCAAACCTCCACCTCCCTGGGTACGCTTCCCTAGGCCCACCTGCCTGAGAGGATGCACCTGACCTGCAGCCTTCCCAGTAATTCTCTCCCACGCCCCTGCTCGGCCACCCTCCCTGCACTTTGCAAAAGCAAAGCTTCCGCTCACTTGCCCTAAACCTCACTACAGAGCACTACTTACGGGTATGAACAGCCCCCGGAGGACAAACAGAGCTACAGACACTGGCGACAGTGGAGCCTTCTTCCCTCATGGCACCTTAAACCCACAGTCTTGTGACTCTCCAGTTTTACCCATTTCTATTGATGGTAAAGCATGGGGTCCAAAGAGGGATCCTTGGGGTCACTCTGAATTCACGTGTGTCACAGAGTGGGGTGTAAAGACAATTTGCATAACCACCTTGCTTCTTCCACCGCCCCCCCCCCCCCCCGCCATGTTCTAAAGAATTCACTGCCCCTGTGGGAAGAAGCCTGGAGAACAAAGTCAATCAAGAAAGAGTTATTAGTAGGAATACTGAAGGCACAGGTGCTTTATTTCACCAGATAACAAACCACGGCAGAGTGCTGTGGAATTTTCAAGAAATAGAAAAAGCATGCTGGAAAATACCAATCAATCCCATAGTATGCCTCCTCTGTATTTTCACTGTTCTCAGTAGTGAGGGGCGTGGCGATTTCCATTTGCCAAAAGATTCTTAAATACTGTGAATCCACATTTATTTTTTACTTGGGCCTAAGTCTCCTGCTCCTTGTCACTTAACTACTTTTGCTGATGATTGGAATAATATACTTAGCAGCTTTAGATGAACTTAATAGAAAAATGTTACAGATTCCGCTGCAAGCAATGATTTAGTAACAATCATTTCACCTTTCATAAGCCCCACGCTTAATTTGGGGTTCAATGTCTTCTCTGCCTTTTATTCCTGGTGTCTACAAAGCAAATCAAATTGTAATCTCAGAAGCAGAACATCCACTATGATATACAGATGTAGAATAACATGTTTTCAAAATGCAACCCAGAGAGAAATTCCTTAAATATTCAAGAAGCCAGAAGGACAGGGTCTGGTGGATGGATATTCAATGTTACCCACGAAGGGATGATAAGAGAAAGAGACGGTTACGTATGAGCAAATCTTACCTTTGTAATAAAACCTACTACACAACCAACAAAGTATTCATCAGCGTAAGAATTAAAAGCTAATCTTTGTTCACTGGAAGCTATATCAATTCTGACCTGCCAAAGAAATGAAAATCAAAGAAGGGGGAAAAGGAACAGGCACCTGGTCTAATAATCTCTTGATGTAGCGTCTGGGCTTGAGAACAGGCCCCTGGTTTCTGGCAACAGAGATCTGCACCTGGAATCACAAACACATCAGTCCTGGAAGCGGAAGAATATCCTGTGTTCTTTTATTGCCAAGATATTCCTATATGGAAAATGCCTGGAATAACTGTCACACACAAACAATAAAGAACTTGGCAACAAAGATTTAAATGTTAACCAGCACGTTGTTGAACATTTTGTATGTAGTCACCCAATACTTACTAAATACAGAGTTAACGTGTGTAAAGCACGGACGTGAGTGCGTGACACAGGAGGTAGTAAGTTTGCTATTATTATCATTATATCGCACTCTCGGTGGAAAGTGTCTCACTGTTTCATTCATTAAGTTTCTACTAAACACCTACTATATGCAAGGTAATCTGATGTGTGCTAAGATCTGATAAAGGACAACATGGGCATGGTCTCTGCACTAAGGCAGCTGTCCAGTCCAGGAGGGGAGGGGCACTGAACAAAGTATCACAATAATTAATGTGTGATTATAAACTGAGATACATTCCCCAAAGACAAGAATAAATCCTATGGAAGAATGTAACAAAAGGAAAGTGCTTATAAAAAAAATTCTCAGTGGGCCGCCTGGGTGGCTCAGTCAGTTGACCGTCCGACTTCGGCTCAGGTCATGATTTCATGGTCTGGGGGTTCGAGCCCCATGTCGGGCTCTGTGCTGACAGTTCAGAGCCTGGAGCCTGTTTCGGATTCTGTGTGTCTCCCTCTCTCTCTGCCCCTCCCCTGCTCACGCTCTGTTTCTCTCTCTGTCTCTCTGTCTCTCTCTCTCTCTCTCTCTCTCTCTCTCTCTCTCTAAGATGAATAAACATTAAAAAAGAAATTAAAAACAAAAACAAAGAGGGGCACCTGGGTGGCTCAGTCAGTTAAGTGTCTGACTTCAGCTCAGGTCATGGTCTCACGGTTCATGAGTTCAAGCCCCACGTTGGACTCTGTGCTGACAGCGTGGAGCCTGGAGCCTGCTTGAGATTCTGGGTCCCCCTCTCTCTCTGCTCCTCCCCCACTCATGCTCTGTCTGTCTCTCTCAAAAGTAAACCTTAAAAAAAAAGAATTTTTCATGTTTATAAAGTGAAAAACACTCCCTAATTTATCTGGTTTTGTCAATTGACATTTTTTATTTAAAAAAATTATTTTTTTATTTTTGACAGAGAGAGACAGAGCATGAGTGAGGAAGGGGCAGAGATAGGGGGAGACACAGAATCCAAAACAGCTCCAGGCTCTGAGCTGTCCGCACAGAGCCCGATGCGGGGCTCGAACTCACACAGACCGAGATATAATAACTTGAGCTGAAGTCGGACACTCAACCAAGTGAGCCACCCAGGCGCCCCTGTCAACTGAGATTTCTAAACAGAGTCCTTTAAAGGGAAATATACCTAAACAACAAAGGATTTTGGTCAGTTTTATAAAATGACCGGTCCCAAATTAAATCTTTAAACTACTGAACACAGTAATCAATGTATCACATCTGAACACAACTCTATTTGTAAGTGCAATAACTTCAAGCAGAATTTTCTAATCTGTCATGCTTGGGCACTTATGATATCGTTGGGAAAACATTTTTAAAAATAAGTGCAAAGAACAGCTACAAGGAACAGACTATTCTGAAACCATTTCCAGGAACAGGGTTTGTTTAAACAAAACGTATTAAGTGAAACCAGCTGCATTAAGGGTCGATGCCATCTGAAATGGAATTCTAAAACCACCCACTTCATGGGATCAGGGTAATTATTCCTTCCGGTTGCTAGAAATGAAATAGCGGCCAATATAGGACAGCCTGGCAAGGAGGAGGTCGCTGCTGAACAAAAGGCCCAGATGAACAAAAAGCTGAACAAAAGGCAGGTAGGGACTCAACAGAAACCCAGGGTCTCGCTGGCCAGTGCACACCACATGCTTCCACACCCCCTTCAGACGAAGTGCGGTGGGAATGGGAAGGGAGCCCCTCTTTTGGGGGTGCCAGCAGAGAGGGGCCTAGAGTGAGGAATAATCAGCATATTCCACCAGGGAGTCAGTTGATGCTTTCACACAAACTGACAGTTTAAAAAAAAAAAAAAAAAAAAAAAAAACAGTCCACTAATTAAATATATGCTCTAGGGAGCTCTGAAATGCATGTTTTCCTATCTGAAAACGAAAACAGATCTCGAGGAAAATGGAGTCTGAATTGTAGCTAAGGTTTCGTTACTTAAAATCACCTTCCTCGGCTTCTAACAAAAAGCCTAAGAACGAGCTTGCTCCTTTGAAGACTCACTATCAGAGAACCTGCCGAGAAGTCATGTGACCCGGCCAGCAAGGATCACCAGTTCTGAGTGTTTCCCAATGTACCGCCCAGCATAGCCAGTAGGACCGTAACCAAAACAATGCAGTTGAGAAACGTGGCCGTTAATCATTTTATTTTGGAAACCAATTAGGGGATGATGAAGGAAGAAAAAACAGTGATTCATTTGTTTTGATGAAATCTGGCCTTCAAAAGACAGAACAGACCAGGAAATAGGCATATCTGGATGGTCTAAGGTATCTTAAATGTGGCCTTTAAAAAAAGATTCTTCCCAAGCTCACTAAATGAACAAAAGAAATCAGCTAGTTTATGAACTCGACTATGACCTATTCTGGTAACTTTATGGATGGAAGCTCACAGGTTAAAAAAAAAAGTGTGTGTGTGTGTGTGTGTGTGTGTGTGTGTGTGTGTGTGTCCTAAGGGCAGTCACAAACTTGGCAGTTTGAAGCACTTAAAGCAACAAGATACAGAGTGCCATGACCTCCCAGGTCACCTGGAGGATAGTGGTGGTGTAGGTTTGAAACTGTCCTCATTAGCTGAGTTTATCTGCCTCTAAAAAGCAGGCAGAGCTTAGGACTAAAATTCAAGCCAAAGTGTGCAGTTTACAACACAGCTTGTATGGACTCGAGCTGTTTCTCAGAATAGTCTGAAACTTCTAAAGTGAATGGAGAGAGTAATCCCAACAATGTCTTGAAAGGCATAAGGAACATTTCAATGATAGAAATTCTGATTGGCATGTGGACACCACTAGTAAACAAAATTCATGATAATCTGGGCCCAGGCTAGACTTCCAAATCTTTATGGAGAATAAAGGGGGGCGGGGGGTAGATGCTGAGTTACTGGAGGAGTTAAAGGAAACGTGGAACACAATAAATCTGTGGAAACTGCTTTTGAAGAAACTCATCAGTATGGAAGGAATGCTAAAAATAAGCAAATTCCGTGTGATTCCTGGTGGCTGATTAAAAGGTGTTGCTCCCTGTTGCACTATATGCTACCTTGGATGTAAATTAAAAAATAAATTAATTAATTAAAAATAAATAAAGAGCTAGAAACTTCAAACAAAATAGGAAGTCAATATGCTAAAATAAACTTGTTAGAAAACAATTAAAAGTGAAAAACAAAACAAACAAACAAACGAAAGGTGTTGTTCCCTATGTCAGTTACAACGGAAAAAACAGTGCTGTTCCTTAGCACACCTTGTAAACCATTACCATGGAGAGGAAAGACGGTATTCACGGCAGGCATAAATGAGAAAGCAGAGAGAAGCCTCGAGGTCTAATCCCAGGACTCCGCCACTTCCTACCTTCACATCACACTCAAGTCACCCAGCCTGTCTACACCCGGTAGACTATCCATACAACTGGACGGTATCCGCCAACTCATATGATATCACATGAGATCATGTACTACCACCATGTTGCCAAGTACAACTATGTAAATAGAAGATACAATATGATTTGAGCTATCTCCTAACATCTCCCACTCAACATTCTTCATGCCTCTTACACCCTCCCCCAGCTGAGTACACCGCCCCTTGTGCCAGCCAGGGCCGCCATATTGGAAATCGTATTTGACATGGCTGCTGTTTGTTAACAGAGAAAGGGATAAAACTGGAGGACTGGGGGACAAAGAAACTCTTAAGATAACCAACAGGGGCAGGAAGGAGCTGATGGAAACTGGAAATGAAAAAAAAAGGAGAGAGAGAGAGAATTAAGATAGAAAGCAGAGTGGGGTGCCTGGGTGGCTTGGTCGGTTGGGCCTCCGACTTTGGCCCACATCACGATCTCACAGTTCATGAGTTTGAGCCCTGCATCAGGCTTTGTGCTGACAGCATGGAGCCTGGAGCTCACTTCCAGTTCTGTGTCTCCCTCTCTCTCTCTCTCTCTCTCCCCTTTCCCTGCTCACACTGTGTTTCTCTCTCTCTCTCAAAAGTAAGTAAACATTAAAAAAAAAAAAAAAAGATAATTAGCAGAGAAATGCAAGTTGTCATGTCCCTGGCAACCTGGTAGGCTTCCACTTACTTGTGGCCTTAGGCTACCATGTGGCCTCCGGAAAGTCAGAAAGTCGAGTTCTCAGTTGTGACCAACTCAGTGTCCAGAGAAAGGAAAGACGAGCCTTCAGCAGTGGGGAACTTAGAACAAGTTCCCTGATGCTGTCAGGACTCAGCTTAAGTGACGGTGTATTCTGGCAAAAAGGGAGGGCTTACCCCAGAGGGGAACCCCAAGGCGTCCTCCATCCACTTCCCAAATGGAAATGCTATTCTGCTCTCAACTTTATTTCTTGCTCCCATTCTGTCTGGCTCGAAGAAACCTGATCTGGGCTAAAGTCCAAGCTCGATCCTAAACCAACGGGGATCCTTAGGCAAGTTCATTCACCTCTCTGGGTCTATTTAACATCTTCCTAAATTTTAAACCTTCTTTCTTGGGGTGACCGCCCTTCTCGAAATATGTACTTGAGAAATTCCTTTAGTGATGGGTTCTCAGGGGCAAATATTTATCTGAAAATGTCTGTATTTCATTCTCCTTGTTGAAAGACAGTTTCATAAATATGATTCTAGGTTAACGGCTATTTTCGCTGCCTACTCCGGAGATACTATTTTCCTGTTTCAGGGCTTTTACTCTTGCTATAGAAAAGCCAGCTGTCACTTGGTTGTTTCTTTGTAGGTAATCTGTCTTTTCTCTCTGGCCATCGGAAGAATCTTTTTCTGTCTTTGATGTTCTGTAGATTCATAATATCTTTCCTTTCCCTTTTGATTGTTTTAGAATTTGATGGGCTTCCTGAACCTGAGAATTTCTGTCTCCCTACCACCCTTAGAACCTGGGTCAAGGGGCCCCCGTCCTAGATTCCACAGTGTAAAAGACTCCAGCTCTCTGCACAGAGTAAGAGGTCCAAAGGCTCGGGGATGTGTCCACCCAGAGCCTGACTACCATATTCTAGGTATCCTAATCAGCTCCAAGCCCACATTCAGGGTTGGCCTGAGTCTCTTCCCCATTCTACTCTGAAAGTGGAATCTCTAGTGGCATTTCTCCTCTAGTGAGGAGTGTGAACAGAGGTTAGATATGCAGGCTGAAATATCTATGCATGAGCGCATGAGACCCCTCACAATACAGAATAAAGCTGGGGGAAGAAAGGAAGAGGGCTGGGCTATATGCCAGGGCCTAGCTCAGTCTATGCTGTTACATGACTGTAGAGGTCAAGGACTCTACATTTAAACCTGGCTTTCTAGGTTATTATGAAGGCGTATTTGTCAAGGTCGAAGTATAGAATACATATTATTTGGGGTGCCTGCCTGGCTCAGTCAGTAGAGCATGTTACTCTTAATCTCGGGGTTGTAAATTCAAGCCCCATGTTGGACGTAGAGATTAAATACAATCTTAAAAAAAAAAAAAAGAAAAGAAAAGAAAAAAGAACATATTTTATTTAACAGTTCGTTACAATGGTAACTTTTTAAAATATTTAGATATTATGGTTTGTGCACCTCCAATTATACTCTTGCACTGGCCTCCACAAATGAAAGGGGGAGACCGGATACTTCTCAATTGTGAAAATTCTCACCCATTACCTCTTTCAACACTGCTCTTTGCCATTTCCCATACTTCATTTCCAATCTTCTTCTGGAACTACAATTAAACACAAGTTGGAACTTCTTGCTATACACTCTGTCTCGTAACTACTTGTATTTCCCATTTCTTTGTCTCTCTATGCTATAGCTTGTATTACTTCTTTCAGATTTGCCATCCAGTTCACTAATTCTCTCTTCGGCTCTATCTATTCTGGTATTCAACCCCTCCTTGAATTTTTCATTTCAATAATTATGCTTTTTATTTCTGGATATTATGTTTGGTTTTCAAAATAAATTTGCTTAGCTGTTTCTAACAGTATCTTTTTCTTTACTCCTATTTTCAATTTCTTCTTTTGTTTACTCTAAGTATTAAATGAATTTGCTTTATATTCTATATCCAGTATTTCTAATATCTGAAGTCTCAGAAGTCAGAACTTACTATTATTTCTACTGACTCTTGCTCACGATATCTTGTTTTTGGTGTGCATGTGTGTGTGTCTGTCTTTTTTGGTGTGTCCATATTGATTAAAATGATTTATAGGAACTCTCTGAGTCCAGAGAAGACTTCAATTTTCTTTTGTCAAGTACTCAGGGTGATTAAAAACCCACTCCACTTTATTTTTTTTTTATGTTTTTTTTATTTTTGAGAGTGAGTGAGTGAGCAAGCAGGGGAGGGCAGAGAGAGAGGGAAACACAGAATCCATAGTAGGTTCCAGGCTCCAGGCTCTGAGATGTCAGCACAGAGCCTGATGCAGGGCTTGAACTCATGAACCGTGAGAGCATGACCTGAGCTGAAGTCAGGCCAGATGCTCAACCAACTGAGCCACCCAGATGCCCCCACTTTATTTATTTTTAAGTAATCTCTACACCCAACATGGGGCTCAAACTCACAACCTCAAGATCAAGAGTCACATGCTCCACCGACTGAGCCAGCCAGGTGCTCCTGCTCTACTTTAAGTCAAGATTTCCAACGTGTAGCTACTGGAGGTCACACAAGTCAGTGTGGAGGACAAATCCGTGTGGAGGATAAAATCAGTTTCCAAACCCATGTGGGAGCTGGTCAGTGGCCACAAGTTTTCACGTGACTTGGTTTTTCTTTGCTTTCAACACAAACCTAAGTATGAAATGATTTTCCTTGCTATTAGTCCCCGAGTCTACCTCTTCTCTGGGAATGTAGCCCCTCTGAAGTCTTGGCTTTTCAAGGAATGGTCTTGGATTACTGACCCCGTTCTCTACCCTAAGAGGAAATTAAGGCTTGTCACAGGTACACTACTGCCCTCCCTCACCTCCAATAAAGTTCTAGGTCATTAGGATCTATACATCCAGGTTATCATCGATGGAAGGTTTCATGAGGAGCAGATTATTTACATGGCCACAGAGTGTTTTCCCCATAGATTGCTTTTTTGTTGCAGGAGGGAAACTTGCAACTATCCAATGAAGGAACCAGACCATACCTTGGCCATCATCAAAACTAATATCACATAACCCCTGTAGTTTCCTAACAAGGAATGGGTAACTTGAGTCTAATAATAAGGAAACATCAAACAAACCCAAACTGAAAAACATAAAATAACTGGCCTATGTTCTTCAAAAATATCAGTGCTGGGGCGCCTGGGTGGCTCAGTCGGTTAAACGTCTGACTCGATTTCGGCTCAGGTCATGATCTCACCGCTCATGAGTTCGAGCCCCACACTAGGCTCCGTGCTGACAGCTCAGAGTCTGGAGCCTGCTTCCAATTCTGTGTCTCCCTTTCTCTCTGCCCTTCCCCCGCTCACACTCTCTCTCTCCCAAATAAATAAACATTAAAAAAAATTTTTTTTTAAGTATCAGTGTTATACAAGACCGAGATACTGAGGAACTGTTCCAGATTATAGGAGATTAAGGAACGTTAACAAATTAATGCAATCCATGATCCTGGACTGGATCCTACACTTGTAGGAGAGGAAGGGCGCTACAAAGGGCATGACTGGGACAACCAAGAAAACTGGAACATGGACCACAGATTAAATAAGAACATTATTATCAAACTTGAATTTCCTAAAATTGATAATTGTACTGTAGCTAAATAGGAGAATATCCTTGTTCTAAGAAAACACACTTGAAACACTAAGGAATAAAGGGATAAATGTTATAACCTAATCTCAACTGGCTCAGAAAAATGAATTTTATATCCATACACAATTCAGAGGAAAGACAGAGAAAAAGACATGGGGTGAGGGAGGGAGAGGGGGAGAGTGATAAAGCAAGTGTAATCTGGCAAAATGTTAAAAACTGATACACCTAAGTAAAGGGCATGTGGGAATTCTCTGTGCTATTCTTGTAAATTTCTGTAAGTTTTGGGGCGCCTGGGTGGCTCAGTCGGTTAAGCGTCTGACTTCGGCTCAGGTCATGATCTCACAGTCTGTGAGTTCGAGTCCCGTGCTGGGCTCTGTGCTGATGGCTCAGAGCCTGGAGCCTGCTTCGGATTCTGTGTCTCCCTCTCTCTCTGCCCCTCCCCTGCTCATGCTCTGCCTCTGTCTCTCAAAAAGTGAATAAACGTTAAAAAAAAATGTTAAGTTTCTGTAAGTTTTGAAATTATTTAAAAATATAAAGTGAAAAAAAAGGGTGTGGTCAAGCTTTAGCCAACTAGAGACACAGTAAGCAATAAATATACACAGAGTACTGTATTGATCTGTGAGGAACCTAAAACTCTATTTTACCTATCCAATTCCACTGAAGAAATAATGTAAGAGTTCTACTCCTGCTTAAGTTACAGAAAGCCAGGGGTGTCTGGGTGGCTCAGCTGGTTGAGCATCCAGCTTTTGGTTTCAGCTCAGATCATGATCTCACAGTTGTGAGATTGAGCCCACGCCGAGCCCCGTGCTCAGCATGGAGGCTGCTTAAGATTCTCTCCCTCCCTCTCCCTCTGCCCCTCCCCTGCTTGTGCATGCTCTCTCTCTCTCTCTCTCTCAAGGAAAGAAAAGAAAAGAAAAGATCTAGAAAGCCATAAGAGAACATCACTCCCATCCCAACAAAACAAAACTAGAGACTCTATATAATGGTGACTTTTCTTGAGCTCATCAGAAAGCTGAGGTCACAAGGTAACCAAGTGAACTGAATTCTAAAGAGTGACAAGTCCCTCCAAGGAGAAGCAGATATGCAAACTGTATGACCTTTCACAAGCACGAGAGGAAGAGGTGGCTGCCACAACATTAGGGAAGAGGAAAACAGTTTAAATGATAATGAATTCTTACAAAGCCAAATGTGGCCCTAATAGAACATATCAAATCCCTGGGAGTTCCAGATACAGGGGCTGTCCGAACTCATCTACAAGCCCTTTTCCACAGGGCCTCTACCAAATGGTCTTGCGAAAGACTGGGAGCAGAGCAGGAGACTGGAAAAAGCCCCCTTAATACAACTGGTATAAAATCTTGCCCACTTCTTGGACCCTTCTCTCACACAGTGTAAAAGCCTTAATCCACAGAGGGGAAGGGCAGGAAATCCTCCCTAGCCCTGGGATCTAGGCAAAGACCTACCTTTTCTAGGGGTAGGGGAAAGGCAAAGTCATCGCTGGCCAGATCCTGCACTGATACAAAGCAGAAGTCGACTACCACTGGGGATGAGGGGCACATGGAAAATTCTATCCCACCCAAGGTCCTCCCCACCTGCCACATACACAGAGACACTCCTAGAGAAGGTAGAGTTTAGGTGCCACAGAGGGTAGAAGGGCTGAAATGCTACAAAAGCCCCACCTGCAAAGTCCAGGCACCCATGACATGCCTAAGACCAAGGACCAAGAGAACCAAGAAACTCCCTGCCCCCGACCAGGAGCCTGGACATTATCGCTAGGATAATAAGACTAGGGTAATGATAATATAGATAGATCAAAAGTAAAAGGATGGAGAAAGATATTCTAAGCACTATCAAAAGAAAACTGGAGTGGCTATCAGACAAAGCAGACTTCAGAACAAGGAATATCACCAGGGACGAGGAGGCACATTACATAATCAGAAAAGGTCCATTCAACCAAAAGGTGTAACAATCCTAAATGTGTATGCGCCCAATAACAGAGCTTCAAAATATAAAAATAAACAGGGTGCCTGGGTGGTTCAGTCGAGCACCTGACTCTTGGTTTCACCTGAGGCCATCATCTCACGGTTTGAGGGACTGAGACCCGTGTTGGGTTCCTCGTTGACAGCACAGAGCCTGCATGGGATTCTCTGTCTCTCTCTGCCCCCCTCCCCTTCTCTCTCTCTCTCTCTCTCTCTCCTCCCACAAAATAAACTTAAAAACAAAATATATATATATATATATATATATGTACATGTATACACACACATACACACACACACACACACACACACACATACAGTAAAAACAAAAGTAGGAAAAGTAGTAATTTAGTCTTTCCTTTAACTCTGATAGACATTTCTTCACTTTTCCTCCATCATTATGGGTCCAAATTAGCCTTTTCACTTAGTAAGTTACTATGTGGTTGGCTTTTAAGGCCAAGGGCCAGTTTCAAAATATGCTGTATTTTATTGTAGCACTGTTTGTGTTGGCAAAAGAACTTAAATGCCCTTCTATGACAAGCTGGAAGAGCTTCCACCGCACTAAGAGGGAGGAAACGACAGAAGAGGAGCTCCGTCCCAACAGAAAGAAGAAGGTCCAGTCCTTCCATCCGGTCGGAGGGCGAAGAGAAGAGAGGAAGACGCAAAGCCACACAAACGTGTCATTGCTTCCCTGGTGTACCAGTCAGGGTCCAGTCAAGAGAAATTTGAACAGGGAAAACTTAATATAAAAACTTAACAGAAAGACGTCTGCTGCTAAGAGGGCTTCCCAACTGTGGGTTCTTTAGAGTCTCTATTTGTTTATTGGGCACCCAGTAACTATAGGGCCAAACTGACTGGCAAAGTTTAAATCTCCCCTCCCATCCAGAGTCCTTCCCCCCAAAACCCCTCCTTATCTAGCTCACACACCAAACCAGCATTTCCCTGGTCCTAAATCCCCCCAGGGCCAAGCACCAGAGAGCTAGGACCAGCAAGGAAAGGACTTAAGAGTATAGAAGACCCTCCCCTTGACCCCAAAGACGGGGTTCGGACCGCTGCAGAGAGGGTGCAGCTCACAGAAATGCACAGCCTGCCGGTGACAAAGATGCTTGCCGGAGGGAGTAATCCAGAGATGGTCTACAGAAGTGGCCCATCACATGGTGGAGATGCTCAGAGCGTGTGAATGGGGTGGAGCTGAGCCAACAACCTGCTGGGTGGTCTGTGACGGGGCTGAAGTGTTCCTGGGCATCTTCACAGCAGCCCACTGAAAACCACATGGGAAGTAGGACAGGAAGCCCCTCCTGCCACCTTTCGGCGTCGCTGCAACATCCTCTATCGGCAAAGCCTAACACTAAGCCAGCTAGCAAAGGAGAAACGTTTAGATCCCGCATCACAAAGAAGGGCAAAGAATGGATTTGGACACGAGAGTCAATAAACTGGTACCAGGCACTTACGTAATGAGGGAAAGGTGGGGACAGAAGGGTAGTTAGATTGAGAGAGGAAATAATGGCCTCTTGCCTCCCTTTCTAACTGAAACTCTCGGAGAAGATCACCTTGCAGGACGTAACCTCCCATCGATGCCGATGTGGATGGCCACGGACTAAAAATGGTGACACAGCATGGTGGACTAAGGCAGAGAAAGGATCTGGGCTGTGGCACTTGGTGCCTCCTTAGTTTGTGTGTGGCTAGAAAAGAACTCAAGTTCTTTCCTCCCTATGGGAAGAAACCAAGTCGAGAGCCACGACATCTGCCATCGGGTGAATGAATGTACTGAAGGCAGACAAGGACAGCCCCTGGACCCGACGGAGACAAAAGAATAAAACACAACGTCACTGATCACACCTCAGAGACAAAGGTCCTGGGGACCAGACAGACCCAGATCAACAAAGCACAGCCAAGGAGCTCTCTCCCCACCACAGAGGTCTTTGTCCCCCAAGACACCCAGATGTTCATTTTTTAATGGGGATGAGCAGGGGAGGGTAGGAAATGGGAAAGACTAAGAATTTACCCAAAAGATGTTTAAACCAAAATAACAGGAGACCTTGTTAGCTGGCTAATTAAAACACCTTCCTTAACTTCTCCCCCACCACAAGATGGCAATTTATGAGGAAGACAGATAATGTCTCTGCACAACTGGGTCGTAGGATATAAGTCTATGACCCTGTTGCATTACCACGTCTTCAAAAAGGGAGGAAAAGGGGCGCCTGGGTGGCGCAGTCGGTTAAGCGTCCGACTTCAGCCAGGTCACGATCTCGCGGTCTGTGAGTTCGAGCCCCGCGTCGGGCTCTGGGCTGATGGCTCAGAGCCTGGAGCCTGCTTCCCATTCTGTGTCTCCCTCTCTCTCTGCCCCTTCCCCGTTCATGCTCTGTCTCTCTCTGTCCCCAAAATAAATAAACATTGAAAAAAAAAATTAAAAAAAAAAAAAAAGGGAGAAAAAAAAAACACAAAGAACACATCAACTTGTATATATAAGGAATATTAGACTTCTTCAAATCTAATTATTAAACCATGGCATTCTATCCATTATAGGCTCCATCCTGATTTTAGAGATGGTTTTAAAATGTGAAATAATGTCCCCTTTAATTCATTAAAGCAGCTCTGAAAAAATACAGAAGAAACTAGCAAGGTAAGACCTTTTAAAATGCCTTCTCTCACTCTTAAAAACTGAGAATAAACTGAGGGTGGATGGGGGGTGGGGGGGAGGGGGAAGTGGGGTGATGGGCATTGAGGGGGGCACCTGTTGTGATGAGCACTGGGTGTTGTATGGAAACCAATTTGACAATAAATTTCATATTAAAAAATTAAAAATAAAAAAAAATTAAATGCCTTCTCTCGTTGCTTTAATTTTCTGCTGTGTCTATGTGTACTTAAAAACCACACGTGTCCAAACATCCATACAGTTCATTTTAAATTCTCTCCTTACAAGACAACCTTATCATTCTCGATTTAAGGGAAGAATGTAAATTCCTACCTAGACACATACTAATTCCAACAAGTATTTCCAATTCACAGCCATTTAAGTTCAAATGTAACTTAGTGCTCTACCCTTTGCATTCCGGGGTGTTATCTTTTTGGTCCCCTCTCCCCGTTTTATTACCAGAGAGCACACTGTGTGAATTGGTAAAGGAAGGGACGCAATCTCGAGAGCAGGTGTGAGGACTTCCAGGCTCCGGGTCCTACCCAGTATGTTATCACCACCTCCACCGGCTCGGGTGTTCACACAAAGGAGGCCAGAAAGATGCAGGGTCCATTTACTATTCCACGTGACGGTGCCCCTCGGGCGGTTATTTTCAACTTCAAAGGAGTCTTCACCTCCATCAGACATTCCTTAGGCCATCTAATTCATCCTAAATTCTTTGAGCGGTTCCCATTTAAAATGTTGCCAAGATGTTGGGGCACCTGGGGGGCTCAGTCGGTTAAGCGTCCGACTTCAGCTCGGGTCATGATCTCACGGAGCCTCCTTCGGATTCTGTGTCTCCCTCTCTCTCTTCCCCTCCCCTGCTCGAGCTTTGTCTGTCTCTCAGTAATAAATAAACATTAGAAAGTAATTAAAAATAAATAAATAAACATTAAAAGGAACTTTTTTTAAATGTTACCGAGATGTGCGGGATTTTTAATACGGAGTGAATGTTGGATAACGTTATTGGATTCGTGCTGATTTTCTTTGTGCAGCAATGGTGCTGTGGCGGCGTAGGACAATGTCCTCATTCTTGCCTATCATGAGACTACAGCCAATTTCCAGGTGGTTTGGTTAAAAACAACAACAAAAAAGGGGTGTTCGTATGTAGAGATGTGGAGAGGGTGGCGCAAGTGTTCACAGATGAACCTACACGAGGACAATATTGCTGGTCCTTTGCACTGTTCTTTCAACTTTTTGGAGGCTTGAAAGTTTTCGTAATAAGAAAATAAAATAGTAACAAATGCTCTTGACAAGCACAATCTATCCTTCTCAACACCCTCAGGGAAGGAAATGCCACAACTTCCCACGAAGCCAGTGCCGCTGCAGCATCTTAACAAGGACGGTCACGACCGTGGGCAGAGCAGTGACGCCACGGAGGCCCGTGTGCAGGCGCTGCACCCAGAGATTCTGCGCCTCTCCGCGCATCCTCTCAGTGACCCTGGGAGGTGGGGGTGTGACCACCACTGGCACCTCACAGGAGTTAGAGCCAAAGCTTTAGAGGGGTAACCCAGTAACCGGCTGATCCCACTTGAGTTAGGGTAGATCCAGAATTTATACCCGGATAAACAAACTCTGGAGCCCACCTTCTTTATACGGCCAATCTCTTCAAACTTGGATCAGGATTCATTCTTGCCCGTGAAAACTGTTAGCAAGTCATAGCCAGCATGTTTTTCAAAAATTACATAAAATAGGGGCGCCTGGGTGGCGCAGTCGGTTAAGCGTCCGACTTCAGCCAGGTCACGATCTCGCGGTCCGTGAGTTCGAGCCCCGCGTCAGGCTCTGGGCTGATGGCTCAGAGCCTGGAGCCTGTTTCCGATTCTGTGTCTCCCTCTCTCTCTGCCCCTCCCCC
>NW_024412401.1:52444939-52471540 GCF_014898765.1 Herpailurus yagouaroundi | reverse complement strand
CTCTCTCTCTCTCTCTCTCTCTCTCTCTCTCTCTCTCTCTCTCTCACACACACACACACACACACACACACACACACACACACACGGTCGCAGCAGAGTACGTATTCCTCAAGGAGGTCACATGTTTGAAAGCCACTGTGTTATTCTATGTTGCCTCCTCCTTCTCTTTCATTTCCTGCCCAGAAGCCTCACTGTTCAGGAGACTAGGGAGAAAAAGCAATACAGATTTAGATTGCTAAGGGAAACGTTCCATTGGGAATTCTCTAATCTCAAAATAAGCCAAAATAATATACTTTTAGTACACACTAATAGATAATAGAGCAGCTGGCAAATTTGCCAATATAAAAGACATTTTCAAGCAGGAATCTGGATAATCCCCTTGATGTTTGTTATAGTAAGATGTTATCTGCAATTCTATTAAAAGCTATTAATTTAAAATTCAGGCTGAAATAGTATCTGTAAATATGGTCAATGTTTACAATGAAATGAAAAGATTCCTCTCTGGTGATTCTTCCCCACTGAGAATCCCAATGCATGTCAACACAACTGCAGGTCAAGAGTAACCAGGAAAGGGGTGCCTGGGTGGCTCAGTCGGTGAAGCGTCTGACTTCAGCTCAGGTCATGATCTCACGGTCTGGGAGTTCGAGCCCCGCGTCGGGCTCTGTGCTGACAGCTCAGAGCCTGGAGCCTGCTTTGGATTCTGTGTCTCCCTCTCTCTCTGCCCCCCTCCCTGCTCATGCTCTGTCTCTCTCTGTCTCAAACATAAATAAAAACATAAAAAAAAAAAAAAAAAGAGTGACCAGGAAAACTCCACTGAAATTCCCCAAGAAATCCAAAAGCAGCCGGGGCAGGAGGAGAAGGGGGTGTGTGGATGCCAAGTGAACAGTAGAGAAATTCTTTCAACAGAGCACCCCCCCAAGCCAAGTACCTAACCGTATGTCCTGCTTTCAAAGGTCAAATGGGAAAAGTAAAGGAATACACTCATTCCACATGTGTTTATGATCCACCATTAAAGGAGGGTTTCCTGTGAATTAATCTTACCATTACCAAATGAAATCATAGGAAGAAAGTACTCTGTCTTTAAATCCAGAGCTATTTTTCATTCCGAGTTTCTGTTTGAGGCCATTACGGCTCCCTTGGGACCACGCTGACTCACTCCATCTCGGGATGACGCAAGCAACCTTCTCTGCACAACTTCAAAACAGTCTGTGAATGTACCCAGGCGAAGGGTGCCTTTGGGGCCAACGGATCCGTCAGGCGCCCGTCCACACAACGGCCAGCACCAGGCAGGTGATGGGAGTGTTCGTCTCATCTTCAATTTCGTCGTGGTCTCATCACTTTTTTCAACTGGCAAAACAGCTTGACCATTTACTTCTAAATCTTCTCTTAATGCGTCCATCCCGTTTGGGACCTCGTCTCTACCTTCGCTGCCCACTCCGAGTCCAATGCGCTTCCTTGGACTTACTTGGTCATATGGTAAGAAAAGAATGGACACGTCTGGAGTTGCCTCCTCTGATCTTTTTATCTAACAGAAAAAACCCAAAAACACCTCCTCAGAGGGAGTGGGAAGCGACTTCAATCATCCATGCTCCCCTTCCCATTTCTGGAAATAACGCGCACTAACCGTCACTCAGTATTTCTTCCGGTCCTAATACAGGTGACACTCAAAGGCTCGCCTAGGCTCCTGCATCAGTCCCCATGTGTGCCCACCGAAGCTGGTGAGCGTAAGTAGATACGTGACCAGAGTGGCAAAGGCAGACCGACCCACCCAGCCATCAGGGCGAATAGCATCGGCCCAGGGCATGTGCCCGGCTCAGTGCGGGCACTGGACACAGAGCAGAGTGACCGGGACAGTCACAGCCCTTCCCTGCCACACTAATGGGACTCATTGTAAACATGGGAAGTGCCAACGAGGACTCACACAGGTCCTAGAGAATCTGCCTGAGATCGGAAGGGTCTCAGGAAGTGACCTGGAAGAGAAGAGTGTGAGCTATGGGACTGGGGGGGGGGGGGGGGGGGAATTCACTTGCAAAGACTGGATCCACGTATCGCTAGGAGGTGAGGAGAATCCGAAACTGAAGCTGCGAAAGGTTTCATCCAGGGACTGGTCAGATGCGGACACCCCAAGGTCACGACCAATACGACAAACAGACAAGACGACATCCACATGGCCTATCACCAGGTAACTTCACTGTCACCTGGTTCACCACATTTCCAGAAGGCCCTACAACTTCCTTCCTAATAAAACAGACAACCAAAAACCAGAGGACGAGCCAATGTAAAATGTGTTTGCTTGTATTGAAAGTGGTTTGCATTCGGGGCTGATCGTTTTCACACAATGTTCTTTTTGAGAACACTCAAATTATAAAAGGCCTCTGCGGTGCCAGAAAGCAGAGAGGGCTCTATTAATACAATAGCTGAGCAGCTGTAAATCATAAAACCTCTAGTAATCGAACTAAAATGCCAGGCTTGGCCAGTAGTATCTCAAATACAACTGCACCGTATTTCTATTCTCTCCGTCCCAAGACATCGGCCACCTAGGAGCATCCAGACGATGACATTGTTTTAAACCGAAAGTAATTCCCCACGTAACAGATCACTCATATGCTAAATATATTGTTGTTTGCCTTGTGGTGGCCACGTTGGCTAGAGGCATTCCGTCATCTCACGCACCCATTTCTCTCTATACGTTTATAAGCCCCACTCCCCCTTCCTAAGCATAAATGGCTAAACAGTAGAAGGTCCTCCTGTGACATACTCTTGGGCACTAAGGTCTTTGATGTATCCTGAGACTTTACAGACTTCGTTTCAGAGGTGAATCTGAACTATACTATGACATAAATCAGCAAGTTCTAACCTAAAGTTAAAAAAAAAAAAAAATGGCAGAGGACAGCAAAGAGGCAAAGGATAGAATTTTTAAAGCGAATGACTTTGCCACTGTGAATGATGCCTTTCTAAAATGTCCTGCTGCTTTTCGAGTATCTCTCTCTTTCTCCCTCTGTTGATCTACGTTGCCATGACTACCACTTGACTCATCTTAACAAACTGCACACACATCCCCAGTGCTGTTATGGCCACTCTGTCACTCCAGATCGGCTTTCATTCACCTGGCAGCTGCTCAGGCCATTGTCAGGTCACACGGGGACTGACTTGTGACCAAGTAATTAGAAATCAGTTCTTAGATTTTTTTTTTTTTTTAATGTTTATTTATTTTTGAGAGAGACAGAGACAGAATGCGAGTGGGTTAGGGGCAGAGAGAGAGGGAGACACAGAGTCCGAAACAGGCTCCAGGCTCTGAGCTGTCAGCACAGAGCCCGACGTGGGGCTCAAACTCACGAGCTGTGAGATCATGACCTGAGCCAAAGTTGGACGCTCAACCGACTGAGCCACCCGGGCACCCCAGTTTTTAAGATTTCTTAAAAAAAAAAAAAAAAGTCATAGTTCCCACCGATATGTGATAATATTTAAATCTCACTCATAATTCCTTTTTTAAAAATGTTTATTTGTGTGTGTGTGTGAGAGAGAGAGAGAAGGGGTGGGGGAACAGGATCCAAAGAAGGCTCTGTGCTGACAGCAGAGAGCCCAATGCAGAGCTCGAACCCATGAACCGTGAGATCATGACCTGAGCTGAAGGTGGACGCTTAACCAACTGAGCCACAGAATTCTTAATTAACCAGAGAGTTTTTTCTTCCCTATTTACCACAATTTTTTTTTCAAGGAGAAAATGACAAGTTTTCAAAATACAGGGAACTTTTTAAAAGAAGTCTAAATAATTTGCTCTTGATAATACCCTAGAGGTTAACATACATTTGGCTTAATGGCCTATGTTTTCCCTCTCTGCACTAATCCATAACCATCAAAGGTATTAAAATGATGACTCCAGGTTTCTGGGGCAAGATCGTGGACTGAGCACATGAACTTACCCTCTCTCCTGCCTGTGACTCCTTTAAATTACAATAAAGGTGTTTTGTTTGTTTGTTTAAGTATTTTACACCTATTTATTTCTGAGAGACAGAGAGAGATAGGGCGTGAGTGGGGGAGGGGCAGAGAGAGAGGGAGACACAGAATCCGAAGCAGGCTCCGGACTCTGAGCTGTCAGCGCAGAGCCCGACGCGGGGCTCGAACTCACAGACCACGAGATCACGACCTAAGCTGTAGTCAGCCGCCCAACCGACTGAGAGACCCAGGTGCCCCTATTTGTTTTTTTAAGTCTAAACCCTTTCTAAGTCTGTCTGTGAAATGGCAGACAGCCAAAAACCCACACCTGACCCACCTCTCCACACCCAGACAGCTACCTCCAGGTAAGGACGGGTCCCCTCTAAAGAAATCCAAGTAGTCTCAAAAGTACTAATGCAGTGTTCATGCCCCAACGTAACGTAAGCCCTCGGAGAGGGAGTTTCTTAATTCCCCTCCTCGTTAATCCAGAAAGGCAATTAGCCAACCTACAATCCCTCCTTGTACTAGTTGTACAATTCCTCGTCTCACTTTATTTACTTTTTTTCAGTTTATTTAAGTAAACTCTAGACCCAACGTGGAGCTCAAACTCATGACCCTGAGGTCAAGAGCCTCAGGTTCTGCTGAGCCAGTAAGGCGCCCCTCTGCCCAGTCCCACTTCAAATCTAAACGGACAACTGGGATCACGAGAGTTTGGGGGAAGCCCTGGAACATCACAGAGAAAGACCAAGACAAACAGACGAACCCTGAAGGAAACACAATTGGCAAAACTGGAGACATTTTTTTAAAACACCAGCACCAACCAATATCTCATTCTTGTTCCCTCATTATAAAAGTATATTCTGAGTTTAATATTCTAGGGTGGCAATAACTTTCTCTCAGTACTTTTAAGACACTATTTCACTGCCTTCCGGTTTCCATGACTGCTGTAGAGAAGTCTCCCTTCAGTCTAACAGCGTTCCTTAGAAGGTCATGCGTTTCCCTCCGATTGCCTTTAAGGCCCTCTTTTTGTGGTGTTCCAGTACATTCCAATTTGCCTGGATAAGGTTTTTGGTGGGGTTTTTGTTGTTGTTGTTGTTGTTGTTGTTGTTGTTGTTGTTGTTATTCTACTTGGGATTTGCTCTGATTCCTACATCTAAAGATTCATGGTTTTGAATATTTTTAGAAATTTTTAGCGTTACGACCTCAAATACTGCCTCTCCCTGGTTATCTGTATTATCTTCTTCTGCCTCCCCATATAAGCCTACATTTGATATCCTCAAATTCTGTTCTCTCTTTCTCTAGACTTGACTTTTCCTATTTTTCATCTGTGTCTTTCTGTACAGCAATCTGTGAATTTCTCCATCTGTGTCCTCCAACAGTCTCTTCATCTGTGTCTACCTTGTTTAACCCATCCACTGAGGTTCGAGTTTCACCAACGATATAGTTCGGCTCTTTTTCAATCCTTCCTGATTCTTTCTTCATAAGATTTTTAGTCCTGTTTTCTGTTTCACACTTTACTTTCTCAAGTATTTTAAACCATTATTTTATATTCCAAAACTGATCACTTGAGTATCTAAAACTCTACCCTGGCTCCGCTGTTCTTTTTTCCTGCTCTCTTCTTATTCACGGTTGTTTCCTCCTGTTTTTAAATTTTGGACTCTCAGATCATGCTTGGAGAGGTTTTATGATATGTGGGAATCCTGAGCTGAGGCTGGGATAAAAGTAGGTATATTCCAAGACATGTACTGACGTCTGCCAAGCACCTGGGAACTCTACCAACTTAGGCTCTCTTTAAGATAATTTCTCTTCTTCCGATTTCCCAGACTACACAGATCAAGTAAATTCAAGCAAAGTTCAAGAGAAGGCAGGCCGAGGGTAAAAATTATCCGAGGAGATTTTTTTTTCCTCTCAAAGTATGGACCAACTCAGACAAGTTTCTTTTTTAATACAATACCAGTGGGCTTACTTTTTCACTCTACCATTTTGCTAGAGATCTAGGCTTGCAATGACAGCCTTATATGGGGGCCTCAGTTCAACTTCCCTGTTTACCACGGGTCCAAGACTTTGTCTCCTGTACCGCAAACAGCCTTTGAAACCCAAGTCTCACAGATGCCCACCATGTGACCCAGACATTCCGTCCCGAGTTACCCAAAATCATTAAAAGCATATGCTCATACAAGGACTTGTTCACAAATGTTCCCAGGCTTTATTTGTAATAGCCCCCAAATGGAAACAACCCAAATGCCCATCAACAGGTGAACATATAAACAAATTGTGGTATATCCAGACAATGGAATAGTACTTAGCAATAAAAAATAAAACACTGATATACACAAAAACATGGATGACTCTCAAAATAACGTCAAAGAATATACAGCATATGAATTATATTTTCTAGAATTTTAAATAAATGAAAATTAATTTACACTAACAAAAAACAGGTAAATGGTTGGGGATGGGGGTGGGGGTGTGGGGGGAGAAAGGATTTTAGAGGGTCTTCAGAAACTTCTGAGGATGACTGATATTTTCGTTATCTTAATTGCGGTGATGATTTATTTCATGGGTGTACATATATGTCACAATTTATCAAATTATATAACTTTAAATGCACACAGCTTATTATCTATCAATAAAACAATCTGGGGGAGAAAATAACCCCTTGGTTACTGAAACCAGCAGACTCAAAGACAGCTGGAGTGTAAACCTGCCCATCTTATTTTCAGCTTATCCGTTTATTTTTTAGGCCTTCCCTCCTCTCTTGCAAGCTTAGCTGTTTTGTCAATAAGACGTCTGTTATGTCTTAGGTATCGTGTCCAGGTCGATTTTCAGAATAGCTCATCTGTCGTTTCACTAGCAGAAGTCCCCCCTCATCTGTTTTTGAAGGTGATGCTAAATGTCCCTAAAGGTCTATCATGCTGTCCTCTTCCTCCCCCAAGCTCCCCAGCAGAGAAAACCTTCAGGCAAACATACAGTTGGATCACAATCTAATGCCTGTGGACCGTACATTTTCCTTTCCTCGGGGGCTCGCTCACAATACGCCCTCTGCCCACAATCTGCGTCTCCCTCCTGTGCCCTTGGGTGGGGGCGGGGTACACACTTGGGGCAGGGTCCTAGCTGGGGAAGGGTGAAATTCTACCTCATTCCCACAGACCTCTCCATACACCCACGTACTCTCTCCTCTCACCTTCACCCCCCCCACACCACTCCCACACTTGTCCCTGACCAGGCAGCCTAGTGGGGAGCAGCTCTCCTCTCGGCCACTGTAATTCTTCTTACCTAAATTATTAATGTGAACAAAATAATGCCCAGCATTTGAATTAAATGTTTGAGTGTCATCTTGTCTATTTGGTTCCTGAAAAGCAGGACCATCTGAATCTCCCACAGAGCTAGCACAATGCCTGTGCCTGTGCGGACAACATAAATACCTGGCAAATGGATCAACGGACAGGAGGGAAAATTCTTCAGGGAAACTACTGTGATGGGAGCCATCTCCTCTCCCTCCCCAAGAAGCACAAGTGCCAACCAGCCCGAGATTCTGGTGCAAATAACCTAAATCCAGCCGGTGACAGCAGTGACTCCTTAGAAGTATCTAGTTCAAGGGACGCCTGGGTGGCTCAGTCGGTGACTCTTGGTATCGGCTCAGGTCATGACCTCATAGTCGTGAGATCGCGTCCTGCGTCAGGCTCCGTGCTGAGCATAGAGAATGCTTGGGATTCTCTCTTTCCCTCCCTCCCTCTCTCTCCCCTCCCCTCAAAATAAATAAATAAACATTAAAAAAAAAAAAAGAAGTATCCAATTCAAATCTGTAAGGCAGACACACTTTGCCTCTCAACTAAAATGTTAAAACTGTTCTGCCTGCAGTAATTGTTAGGCAAACATTTTAAAAATACCAATTAAAAACAATTTTTTTATGTTTATTTTTTTGAGAGAGAGAGAGAGAGAATAAGCAGGGAGGGGCAGAGAGAGAGGGAGACAGAAATCCCAAGCAGGCTCCGCACTGTCAGCACAGAGCCCAGTGAGGGGCTCGAACCCACGAACTGTGAGATCATGACCTGAGCCGAAACCAAGAGTCGGACGCTTAACTGACTGAGCTACACAGGCGTCCCAATGCCAATTTCTGAAGGAGAAATATTTATGATGTTTTATTTATAGATGTATCTTTTTTCCTGTTAAGCACACAAGCTTTTCAGTGAAGATATCTAGAAAATATTAAAGTATAGCATCAGTTAATGTATAATAAATTTCATAATGCTTAAGAAAGGACAAGTGATCCCATGTTCTAACATCTTCATAATGTATCGGGCCAATAAAAGGACAGGACTCCATTTCCCTATTTGTCCCCGAAAACTCAAAGCACAAATGTGCAGAACAAAAATTGGCACTCCAGCTGCAAATCCCTGCCTAAAATTCAATGCCGACCCCTAACTTTTTGTTTCGTTTCGTTCCGCTTTTGTTTTTCTAAGGGAGCGCCACCATGTGGTGAATGATTTTAGTACACTTTTAACACAGCTACCGATAGGATGTGTCACAGTCAATTCATCACCCAAGGTACCAAAGCCTGTAATCGGGGGCAGGGGTGATGTGGAGAAGTTGTATCACTAGGGTCTACAGCCCTATCCCACAGCACCTCTCTTCTACAAAAAGTACAATTTGCCAACTTTAAAGCTGTTATTTATTTAACAAACACATATACAGCACTTCCTATGCGCCTGCAACTGTTCTAAGCACTTTATGAATATTTAGAAGGCACTGTGTGTGTGCCAGACACACAGTAAGCACTCTACGTGTCCAATAAAATTTAAAGTTACCGAATGATTTATATTCAATACAGCTCTTCCCATGTAAGGATTCTGAAAAAACGGCCCATATTATAAGTCTCAGTAATCTTCTGAAAAAAGAAAAGGAGGCAAAACTGGTAGAAATAAAGAGGAGAGAAGCCAGAAGTCTGTCTGCTCTAAAAGCCTGGTGAATGGATAAACAAACTGTGGTATATCCATACAAGGGGATACTGCTCAGAGACAGGCGGGTAACTGCTGATCATGGGTGACAACTGGCTGACTCTCAATGTGTTACATTAAGTGAAAGAAGCCAGATGGCGGCGGGGGGGGGAGAGGAGGGGAACCACCATATATACTGTCCGATTCCACTTATACGACATTCTGGAAAAAGCAAAACTATAAGGACCGAAAACAGCTCAGTGGTTGCCAGGAGCTGGGGGGCAGGGGAGGGGATGACTGCAAAGGGGGCAGCGCTGGGGAATTCTGGAGGTGATGACATTGTTGTCTGTCTCGAATGTGATGGTCATTTCACAACTATACGCGTTTGTCAGAGTTCACAGAACTGCAGGCTAAAGAGAGTCTTATGCTCTTTAGAAACTGTACCTCAATGAACTTGACTAAAAATATAATAATATGAAATACAATAAAGGGCCAGGGCCACTGTTTGGCTTTCCAAATTAAATACCGGTTATGTTTTCAGAAGCTAAAAGTTGCAATCGATAAAAGTTAAAAACCGACTCGACTTTTTGTCTATAACCGACCTACTACTTGGATCTCTGGCCTTTATCAGAACTGCCCTTTATACTATTTACAATTTACTCAGTGCTGTGTAACAAGCACTATTCTGTTACTTTACATTTACTGTCCAATTTTCTGTCTCAATTACAGGAATATATGAAATAAAGAGTGAAACACGCCCCTTCCCCTCTCCATACCGTATTCCCCCATCCATTCCACTCCCAGAGACCACCACTACCAACAAACCTTTTCCTACACGCCTACCGACCCACAATTTTCTCTGCATGAATAGGACTTACTATACTTGCTTTTCTCTTAAACGTGTTCAACAGGTTCCATGTCAAGCCGCATAAAGCTACCCCAACCTCAACAGCTAGACATGTGGCACAGGACGATGGCCACAACTTATTTTGCCATACCATTAATGAATATTGAAGCTATCGCCAACTGTTCTCTTAGGTTCTTTACAGAGGTTCCCATTTAATTCTCCCGATGACCCTACAGAGTGGACCTATTATAGGTTAAGTCCCCCAAGACTTGAAAAGACGCACTCACTCGTTCCTTCCTTCAACAAACACTACCCTGGGCCAGGAACACGACACACACAGTCAGACAGTCTCGGCCACCATATAACTCACTGTCTTTCTTCTCTGCTCTCCGTTACAAGCAACGATCCCCTTGATGAGCGCAAGACAGGGTTGACATAAGGAAGGTTCTAGGGACTGAAGAGAGGTCCTCGGCCCAGGTGGGGCAGGGCGGTCACTGGGTGAACGCTCCCCCTGTCTGTTCTTGGCGTTGCTCTCCTCCATCCCCATCAGACTGAGGACACACAGCGAGAGTCACCACTGGCGCCATCGTAAGGGGGCTCTGCTCTTGCCAACAAATGTCTTCTGTCACTCCACG
Organism: Herpailurus yagouaroundi; assembly: GCF_014898765.1. Classification (NCBI taxonomy): domain Eukaryota; kingdom Metazoa; phylum Chordata; class Mammalia; order Carnivora; family Felidae; genus Herpailurus; species Herpailurus yagouaroundi. The sequence goes on along the minus strand of NW_024412401.1, from coordinate 52,461,185 downwards.
ATGCCGCTAAATGCCACCTCACACCGCGCTTCCCACGAAGTTGCGTACCTACTTTGCACAGCGTAGACTATTTTACATGCTCACAAATATAGCAGCCAGGGGCACTTGGGTGGCTCCGTGGGTTGAGCGTCCAACTCTTTTGGTTTCGCCTCCGCTCAGGATCTCACGGTTCGTGGGTTCGAGCCCCACGTCGAGGCTGTCAGCGCACTGTCAATGGGGAGCCTGCTTGGGATTCTCTCTCTCTCCCCCTCTCTCTCTCTGTTCCTCCCCTGCTAGTGTTCTCTCTCTCAAAATAAATAAACTTTAAAAACAAACAAATGTAGCAACCAAGTAAATCCTGCCACCAATCAATGCTTCCAGCAAGGACAACAATCGGGGCAGCTGGGTGGCTCAGTCAGTTAAGGGTCTGACTTCGGCTCAGGTCATGATCTCACGGTTCGTGAGTTCGAGCCCCGCGTCAGGCTCTGTGCTGATAGCTCGGAGCCTGGGGCCTGCTTCGGATTCTGTGTTTCCCTCTCTCCCTGCTCCTCCCCTGCTCACACGCTGTCTCTGTCTCAAAAATAAATAAAAATTGGAAAAAAAAAAAAAAAAGAAGAAGAAGGACCACGAACAAGACAAGGCCACAAGCTCTAAGGCTTCCAGGGGCCGGCAGCTGCGCTCAAGAATGAAGTGCTCAGGCAAGCTCCCCCATTCTAAGGGATGTTGCTTGAAAGACAGCAGGCAGTCAAGCTCCAGCAGAGGGGCCATGGGAGAGGGCAGGGTTTGCGGGAGTAAAATCTCCTGGTTAAAAAAATCATTATGGAAATTTAAAACTAGATCTCCAAGTAGAGAGAACAGTGTAAGAATCCCCATGTACCCCCATCTACCCACGTACCACCCGCCCTGGCTGCAACAGGCACCGACTCACAGCTGACTGGCTTTCATCGATACCACCCACTCCTCCAGAACACCCACTCCTCGGCTCACAAATGGATTTCCCCCCAATGTTTTAATGTATTAACCATTATTATTATTATTATTATTATTATTATTATTATTATTTCTTAAGTAAGCTCTACACCCATTGTGGGGCTTGAACTCATGAGCCCGGGGTCAAGAGTCGCATGCTCTACTGACTGAGCCAGCCAGGCACCCTAGATTTCCACCCCCCCAAATAAAAAAAAATTTTTAAGTTTATTTGTTTGAGAGAGACAGAGAGACAGAGACAGAGACATAGAGAGAGGGGGAATCCCAAGCAGGCTCTGCACCGTCCACGCACAACCCGACAAACTGCGAGACTGTGACCTGAGCCAAAATCAAGATTCACTCCACCAACCGAGCCACCCAGATGCTCCCCCCCAATTTTTATACTTTGCTTGAATTCAGTTCTTAATGAGCTCCACGTATTGCAATCACATCTCTGTTACTCTACAGATGCCACTCAATCTTTTCCTTCCAATTTACCCATCAACTGAAACAGAGAACAGGTCGTTTCTATAGAGTTCTTAGTCTAAATTTTGATGACTGAGTTTAACAGGCTAGGAGGTGTATTTCAATGCGTCTTTCTGTGTGAAAACTTTCTTTGCTCAAATGCAAGTGCCTACGTCCTGTTTCTGTGTGCGTGTGTGCGTGCGCGTGTGTGCGTGCACGTGTGCGCACACACCTTCTCTCGAAGAGCTGTGTCATGGCTGGTTTGAGGAGTCAAATGTGTTTCTTTCTCACGCGACCTGCAGCTCTCCCGGAACTAAAACTCGGTATTCCCACATGAGGCCAGGCTCTCCAGGGCATTCTGAGGCCAAGTGAGCCTTTACAAGAAGGAGGTCACTGAGGGTATTCCGGGCGGAGAGCAAGCAACTATATCAATAAATACACAAAGGATTTCAGATGGCACGTGCTGTGAGAAATGAAGAGGAAAAGAGTCTGAGTGCTGGCACGGGAAGCCTGGATCGGGTCGGCAGGGAAGGCCTTTCCTAGCAGGTGCCACATGGGCAGGAACCCCCACGATCTGAAAGAGCCCGGCCCGGCAGACGTGGCGGAAGAGAACCCCAGCAGAGGAAAGGGCGGAGCCCGGGGCAGGCACTAACAGGGAAAAGCACCCCAGTAAACAAAGGGGGTGACGGGAGGGGAAGTCCCAGAGGGACACCAGGCCCAGACCACATGGGCCCACGGGCTGTGGAGAGAAGTTGGGAATTCTATTCCAAGAGGCCAACCCAGCAGGAGACGGAAAACTGAGATCTGACGTAAGTGTCTGAGGAAAGGTGTCTGACGGCAGAAGGAGGACAGACACGTACGAGAACAAGACCAGGTTGGGAGGCCGGGGAATCTTTCGGGACAGAGTCAGCGGTGGCACAGGGCCAGGGTGGTAGGATTTCTCTGGGATTCATTCTGGAGCATCTGCTGCTTCACTGGATGTGGGGAGGAGGGGTAAGGGAGGAGTCAAGGATGATGGGGGGGGTGGGCAGGGCACCTGAGGAGATGAAGTCATGGCCACAGGCTATCACCCTTTCCCCAGGTCCTAAGCCACCAAAAAAAAAAAAGAGACAGGAAGTGATCAAAAGGTACCAACTTCCAGCTATAAAGTAAGTTAAGACTCGGGTTTTGCAATATACAGCCTAGGGAATAACATTGTAATGTTGTAATATTACAATATTACATAATATGAGAATAACACTCTAATGATGTTGTAATATGACAATATTACACAATATGACAATCATAATGTAATGGCTTTGTAATAATTTTTGTACGGTGACAGATGGCACCGAGATTTATGTTAGCGATCGTTTCGTAATGTAATAAACGCCGAGTCACTGTTGTACGCCCAAACCTAACTAATATAATACTGCAGCTCAACCACATTTCGATTAATGTTTTTTAAAAAGGACTGGAATGTGAAGACCAGGTTTGGTGAGAACCCATCCACTTGACAGAAGTCCCTGAAAGCACATGTGCTTTTTCACCGTCACCTCCGTAACCACAGGGCACACTCTCCTCTGTTTTCTGACACGCCAAGCCCAACGCCGCCACCCGGGTGGGCGCCCACGCGGCTCTCCAATCTCCTGTCGGATGCCAGCTTTGGAAGGGGCCTCCAAACCCGGGGCCTCTAAGTTTTCCATTCTCTGCTCAGGGTCCCACTCAGAAGTTTGTCTATGACCATCGTTCCTCTCCCTACACCGACGGTGAGGCATCTGTCCTGCCCAGCCAGACCCACTTGCCACGCTGTGGTCATGTGGCTTGCTCTGGTTATTCAGTGTGGCCATGAGCCAGCCAGCAGGGGCACCCGGGGAGGCCAAGAGTGCTTGGTATGTGTCTACGGAATGCCCCGGGCCACATTCTTCCGCGCACACGCCAGGGCCCCGGGGCTCTCACAATCAGAAGCTCCCGGGCAGCAGTTTCTCGGGGACCCTGGGAAACTTGTGGGCGATGACCCACACCCACTTGATCTCCATCTTGCCAAATACAGTCTAATGAATTCACCCGATTCTGGGTTGTATCTTCTCCCTCCTCAGGGAAGCACTCAAAAGGAGCCTAACACCCAGTCCTTGTGACAGTTCCCTTACCTAATTCTGCTGGCAAACCACGCAGCCGACGCGAATGACTGGTGGATTCATTTGGTCAGTGCCAGGACTGGGAAAACCTGGTGGGCTATTATGGCCGATTAGATTTACATAACTTTCCAGAATTTTAGCATTTGTTAAAGCACTCAAACTGTGGCGTAAAGAAGAAAGCAAAGGGTTCCTGAGGTGCTTAAGAGAGATCAGAAGGCTGATCAAAAGGTCAAATTATGGCTCTGTGCCACCCAGTGGCTTGGACTCCTCCCTCAGGAACAAAAATAAATATTCATTTGTTATTGGCGGCGGACAGGTAAACTGATCTACCAGATACGCCTTCCAGAGGGGTAGTTCGCGATATGTACCAAAGCCTTTAAAAGTACCTATTCTTTTTTTTTTTTTTTTTTTTTGAGAAAGAGAGAGAGAAAGCACGTGAATGGGGGAGAGGGGGGAAAAGAGAAGGGGGAGGGGAGACAGAATCCCAACAGGCTCCGTGCTAGATGGGGAGCCCTATGCGAAGCCCGATCCCACAACCCTGAGATCATGGCCTGAGCTGAAATCCAGAGTCGGACGCTCAACTGACTGAGCCACCCAGGTACCCCAAAAAGTATCTATTCTTTAGACGCAGAAATCCCACTTCCAGAAATTTATCCTAAGGAAATAATAAGAAACACAAAAATGAATCGTGAAGATTCTGGAGGAAGAAACCATCAACAACGTTAAGTGCTCAATAACAAAGGATTAGGGGAATCAAGTACGGCATCCCCACATCTGTCGCAGGTATCTGCTGTCCGGCCTGCTGTACCTCAGCACAGTGCCCCTCCTCCCTTAAGAACCGTGCAGGAAAGTAGGTGAGAGGTACCCAGGTGTCCCTGGTTGCTGGCCACAGCAACATCATAACCACACCAAAGCCTTGCCCTGTGCCTCTAACAACCCCCTTGAGAAGCTGATAAGGACTATGGACTTACACACACACACACACACACACACACACACACACACACACCAAAAAACAAAACTCAGGTGAACACACGTTTGCATATAATTTCAAGAGGCCTAGAAAGTCCAAAGAGAAGCATACCATTCATATTTAAGAAAAAAAATCTGGGCACCTGGGTGGTTCAGTTACTCTACTTGTCAAAACAAAAATTTTTTTTTTGAGAGACAGAGTGAGACAGAGCACGAGTGGGGAAAGGGCACAGAGAGGACAAAATGTGAAGCAGGCTCCAGGCTCTGAGCAACTGTTCAGCACAGAGCCCAATGTGGGGCTCGAACCCACGAACCGCGAGATCGTGACCTGAGCCGAAGCCAGACGCTCAACCGACTGAGCCCCCCAGGTGCCCCTCAGTTACTTTGCCTGTATCTTCTGAACTAATTAAATCAATCCAAACCCAAGGTGTCAAGGACATAAAACACGGTATCCTTGAGCTTACATATAACAAACGCAAGGAAATAATGTGCCACGTGCGCCAGGAAATCTGTACAAGCTTTTTGGATCCATTTGTCAGAACAAGAATCTGATCCTGCTAACTACGTTGTTCAAACGAGATAAGCACAGCCCCCTTAAAGGGAAGAGGGAACCTCTGACATGTGAAAAGGTCAGACCCAGGAGACCCAGATGTATGTTTCCCCAGGCCCAGAGGCAATAAAACAAAACAACTTGAAGAGCTCTGGAGACAGGCGAGTACCCCAAAACCTCCCTGCACAGGATAAACGCTCTCCAGAAAGGTCGGCGCGTATTTTCTAGGTAAACTCAGCTATCTATGTTCCTAGAGAGGAAAAGCTCCCTAAAAGGCATGGGGATGGCCACATCCTGGCCTCTGTAGCTGGGCATGACCTGGCCTCTGCCCTCGCCTGCCGCCACTCTCCCACGTCCACCCAGCACCTTCGCACACGCGGCTCCTTGGCCTGGAACGTTTCTACGTCTCCAAACCTCCTCCACGGTTCCAGTCTCAGCTCAATGTCTGCTCCTCAAGGGCAGCCTTTCCTGCCCTCCCCTTACCCCCATTACGCTAGATGCGGTTTCCCTGGTGCTGGCCAAAGAGGTCGTCGTGGTGGCAATGACAACACACAATCACAACTAAGATTTTTTGAGTGCTTACTATGTACCAGGGCTTTTCCTCGTTCGCTTTAAGTGTGTTACTTCATTTACTCCTCACTATTAAAATCAAGGATGTGGGTGCCACCATGATGCTCATTTTATAGCCAGTGTAGGAGCCAGCCTCTACAACGGTCCCCAGTGACTCCCATCTCACTTGTTCCGTCCCCTCCCCCACTGAATAGGGCAGACGTGTTAACCAACAGGATACTGCGGAAATGACAGCGGGACTTCCACGACTAGGTCCCAAAGACACCGTGGCTGGGGCACCTGGCTGGCTCAGTGGGTGGAGCGTGTGACTCTTGATCTCGGGATCATGAGTTCGAGCCCCATGTCGGGTGTAGAGATTACTTAAAAATAAATAAGTAAATAAACTTAAAAATAAAAAAAGAAAGACATCGTGGCCTCTGCCTTGTGGTCTCTTGGACTGCCTAGTCTGGGGACACTCAAGTAGCCTGTGGACAGGTCCCCGTGGTAAGGAACCGAGGCCTCCTACCAGTCGGCACCATCCTGCCAGCTGTGAGAAGCAGTTCCTCCAGCCCCAGTCAAGCTCTCAGATGACGGCGTCCCAGCCAACATCTAGAGCATAGTCTCAGCAGAGGCCACAAGCCAGAACCTTCCAGCTAGCTCACTTCTGACTTCCTGGTCCTGAGACACTGTGGGGCAATACATATTTTGTTGTTTTAAGCCACCGCATTTTGAGGTGGTTTGTCATGCAGAAAGAGATGACCAACACTAATGGGAAAACGGGCTTGGAATGTAACCAGCTCACAGTGACACAACTCGGAAGTGGTCCAACCAAATGTCCGACTCTTGCTAGAAGGACTCCCGAGCCTGAGTTCTTAACCGTTACACCACACAGCCTCCTCCACATAAGGATGAACATCTCAACAGATCTCACACAGGCAAGAACCATAACTGTCTTTTCTAATGCTGTAGCCCTACCAGGCACCAGCAAAGTACACGCGGCACATCACAGGTCTTTTGTTAAGACGATGAACAAATAAAGTGACTAAAATGAAAACGATCACAAAAATGTACACAGCAACAGTGAGATTACAGGTGGCATGTTCTAGTGCCCATTTTGCTAAATTTGATTCTATTAAAAATTTTTTTTAATGTTTTTATTTATTTTTGAGACAGAAAGAGACAGAGCGTGAGCAGGGGAGGGGCAGGGAGGGAACGACACAGAATCTGAAGCAGGCTCCAGGCTCTGAGCTGTCAGCACAGAGCCCGACACGGGGCTCGAACCCATGAACAGTGAGATCATGACCTGAGCCGAAGTCGGATGCTCAACCGACTGAGCCACTCAGTCGCCCTTAAATTTTTTAATGTTTTTCTTTATTTTTGAGACAGAGACAGACCATGAGCAAGGGAGGGGCAGAGAGAGAGGGAGACACAGAATCTGAAGCAGGCTCCAGGCTCTGAGCTGTCAGCACAGAGCCCGACGCATGGCTCGAACTCACAGACTGTGAGATCATGACCTGAGCTGAAGTCGGACGCTTAACCGACTGAGCCACCCAAGCGCCCCAACATTTTGCTAAATTTTAAAATATTTCCACAATGTACACATATTATGCGGTTCATTTCACTTCAATTCAACTTGAACTGGGGCCTGAAAGAAAATAAAGTCAATCATCCAAGTGTCCCAGGGCAGAGGAACTAGAAATCAGTGCAAAGGCCCTGTGGTTGAAACAGATTTGTCACGCTTAAGCAGAATGTGGGCCTACGTGGCTGTGGGAGGGATGCCGGGACACAGGCCAGATCTCACTTTGGCTCTTAGTTGTTAGTGAAACGAGAAGCTACTAGAGGCTTTTAGCAGAGGAGCCACATGATCTCATTTGCATTCCTGAAAGATTATTCAGGTTTATGTATGAAAAATAAGTTGTAACGCAGGGAGCATCCGTGGGAAGGCTACCGCACAACCCCAGACAAAGGGATGGACTGGATGAGCGGATTCTTGTAGACAGTTCAGCACAGTGCCTGGCACACTGCACGCACCCAGCAACTGGGGTTTCTTTCTGTCGTAGACGCGCAGTTTGCAAATCACGACATACATAGGATCACTATAAACTAGAAAGTGCACACACATGCCAACAACAGAGAGCTTTAAATTACCATGTTCTATATTCAATGGCATGAAAAAATGGCTTACAACATACTGGTAAGGTGCTTTGTTTGTTGGTTTTGAAACAAATGAACCACGGGGTGCCTGGGTGGCTCAGTCTGTTGAGCGGCCAACCCTAGATTTCAGCTCAAGTCGTGATCTCTCTGTTTGTGGGCTCGGGCCCCTTGTCGGGCTCTGTGCCGGCAGTGCGGAACCTGCTTGGGATTCTCTCTCGCTCTCTGCCCCTCCCCCACTTGTGCATGCACTCTCTGTCCCTTCCTCTCAAAATCAATAAATGAATGACTTAAAAAAATAAATAAAACAAATGAACAACAACAACAACAAAAAAAAAAAAAACCCAGCATACACAATATGACCCACACAATATGGTGTGGCTATAAGCAGAGAAATGTATCTGAGAAGTTTCCACAAAATCGTGCTCTCAATGCCTGATAATGGCAACTGTCTCCTTCATTACTAATGTCTAGCGATGACTCAAGAAAATAAAAGGGAGAAGCGCCTGGGTGGCTGTGCCTGTTAAGTGCTCGACTCTTGATTTCAGCTCAGGTCATGATCCCAGGGTCATGGATGGAGCCTGCTTGGGATTCTCTCCTTCCCTCTCCCTCTGCCCCTCCCCCACTCCCTCTAAATAAATAAATAAATAAATAAATAAATAAATAAATAAAATGTAAGGAAGAGCTGAAGAAAACAGAATATTCCAGGATTTCTTGCTTTTGTTCTCCTGGTAGAGAAATAATAATAATAATAATAATAATAATAATAATAATAATGCCTCAAAACAAAAACCTTTCCTTCCCAAAGAAAAGAGAGAAGGCTAGGAGAGGCTTCAGGGTAGGGAAGGGCTGGCGGTCAGAGAAAAGACATGCCACTTTCCCTCCAGAAGTCAGTGATCAGATGTGAATGATAGGTCAAAGACCGAAGAGTCATGAAAAAACGTGTAAGTGCAACTTTCTTCCTTAAAAAGGAGAGAGAGAAGCCGTATAATGAGAACTTAGCATCCTATGCTTTAAGCAGAAAAGCCATCCCCTAATATTTTCAGGTCTTTTTGCCAGGATCAGTGATGCGGCCACTTGGAAAAGATCAGAACACTTCCTGCTTTCAAGAAGCCCTGACATTTGTGAGACTTGGAAGGGTCTATGCTAAGAGAACAGAAAGAAATCCAGGAACAACAGATCTCTTGTTACCAGCCGGTAGCTTCTACTACCAACCCAAGAGGAACAGGAGTCCTAATTGACAACAGTGTTCCAGTCCTTCATAGGGTAAGTCCCCACACCAAGGACTCGCTTCAAGGAGGGGGTAAGAGACCAAACACAGCTGCTGTTGTTTACCCTTGGTCCAGCACCAGGATATCTGCAGGCCAGGCAACGGCAGAGTTAACCCCATTCGGTCCACGATCCAAGCAGAAGGTGACAGCATTTCAAGCCAGCTATGCTGACAACACGAAGCAACCACAGCCAGCGGGGCCTGGAGGTGAGCCTTCCGGGGGTGTGACAGGAGCAGGGCTCCCAGCCTGGCTCCACCACAGAGACAAACCCTTGAAGCTGGCTTCAACCAGACACACGGTCTGTGCGCAACCATCATCCCAACAAACGGCTGGTGTCCTGGGAAGCGCTCACCCCATGCTCCACAGGAGCCTACGGCCTGCTGCCCCCAGGCCTCCACAGCCCCGGAGAACCTTCAGAAGGCAGGATCAGGCCTCCCTTGACTGTGATGAATGACGTGTCCTCTCTTAGTCAACCTCCCAAACCCAGTGACATAGGGATGATCTGGGCGGAAATAAGTTAGAACTGACAGCTAGCGAAGACAGAGGAAGAATCCATCCCAGGTCTGTGTGACTCCTGAGCCCCAACTCTTAGCCACTCTGTGAGCGAGACAGAGATAACGTGTCAAGCAGCCAGCACAGCGCCCAGGTCAAGGTCAGCCCTCGATGTAAGTTAGCCAACCATGTAAGCAATAGTAACCACATCCCTGAAGGAAGGTATGAGTGGGCACATTTTACAACTAAAGGGTCTGAGGTAAAACTCCTGGGGGAGAAGAGACAGTGTTCGGGGTGTCCCAGAGGGGCCACAGCTTCTTGGCTTTCTTAAAATCTTTACCAAACTTCTCTAGTCTGTTTTCCATGAAATTGAGATTCTCAACAGGAAAATGGGGCCTGCACGCTGTTCGCCATCTGGACTTCTCCAGGAGTCATGAAGCCTTCCCAAGTGGGCTGATCTCAGTCTGTCTTAGAACAACCTGTTCTCGCCGAGTTCTGAGCACGTGCTCTGGCTGGCCTGAGTTTCTTCATTTAGAAAGCAAGCTTCTAAAAGGGCCCCAAGCTGCCCAATAAAACAAACTGAGTCCCCCTTGCCATCCAGCTTTCAGCCTTAACTCCCTGGGGTACGGCTGTGGAGTGAGGGAGGCAGGCGGCACCAAGAGGAGCCCGGTGTTGCCCAAGCGTCGCCCGGGCCCAGCGCCTGGGGGCCTCCAAATGCCCAAATTCCACAGCCATGAGCGGCAGGGCAAGACAGGGCTGTGTTTACATTTCGTTTCAAAACACCCCCAGACGCACTCGCCTCGAAACCGCCTTACAGTCAAGGCAAAGGGGATCCAGATCGGCTCTCGCACATCAGAGCACAGCCGGCCGCTCTGCCAGCGTGAAGGCCCCGGGTGTGCATGGTGGAAGAGAATTCGGCAAGTCGCAACAGCAGAAACGGCCCCTTCCCCTGGGCTCCCACAAGCCCCAACTTCTCTTTCTGAGCAAAACGTTATTGGGTTGCCTTAGACACTGTCAAGATCATCCCCAAAGGTGAACAGAAAACAAGAGAGCACGATGCACATCGATGGCTTGAAAGTGAAAAATACTTCCATTTCCAGCGGTGCTGAAATACGGCTGCAAAAGACACTGAACTGAGTTGTGTTTGAAGATGTCAAACGTTTTAAGTTGTGAGGAAATAAGGGCCCCACTGAATCCTCCGATTTGAAATCTGGAGACCGCTGCACTCGGGTGTGGGAAAGGTCTACCTTTCATGGGACCAAATAATTCAAATATCCACCCAAACGCAGAAAGCCTGAGAAGCGGCTCTCTCCAGGAGAACTGAATGGGAAAGCTTCGTTGCCAACCTGGTTTGTCAGAAATCCAGGACACGGAAAGGGGAAAACACACACAACCTCCCAAATTCAGCTGCTTTTCAAAACCAGGATCCACCCGGAGCAGGCGGTGGCAGGGAACCGCACATTTGTTGATCGGTGCTTTTCCGCTCCCACTCCTCTTTATTGGAAAAGTGGGTCCCCCTTTGCTCACGGAGACGTGATTCCTCTGAGAGGCGACACGGCTTACAGAACAGGAGACGACAATGCTTTACAAGCTGTTTTTGGATAAACGAGAAGTGGAGTCAAGTCTTTTCTGCATCGACAACAACTCCTGATACGAAAGAGTGTTCTTTCTGTCCAAGGAAGCTCCTGAAAGACACGGGGCCTGGACAACGTCCTTCTCCTCCCGGGTCACCACCCTCACGGCCGGAGCAGATGTGCACAGACAGCAGGTCACGGACCAGATCTCTGGAGACCGGGGAGGGCCGCAGTCAAGCCGAGGCCCCTGGCGCTGGTGTTTACACAGACCGCCACGATTCCAGAACCTCCATGACCCCCGTGAGCCCAGGCAAAGGAGCTGCAGGGCCAGGAGCAACATCTCAAGAAAATAGAGCTTTGGTTCTTCCCCAGACGGAAAAAAAAAAAGGGAGAGCTGGTCCAAAGGGTCTCCGAACTGACACACTGCGAGAGCTAACACACCAAACACAACTCACGGGAAGTTAAGTCCTCCCGGGCAGTTGTTCTGACCGTTACAGTCGATTCTCTCCAGAGACCCAGACTTCCCAGTCACGGTGAGAACCACAAACGACCCGTACAGAAGTGCCAAGTTGAGTGACACACACGGACAAACCGCTGTGGGGAGGCGCGGACGGAGGCTGTTAACCCAATCCCGTTACTGAAGCGTGTCCAGAGCCAAAAGCCTTACCTTCTTCTGCTTAAGTACGAAGCCCAAGGAAGGGCCCACTTCTGGGAATGCCGCTCCCATTTCTGACCACCAGACTGAAGTTCATGGGATCATCTTTGTCTCTTCCCCTCTCTGCCCACTTGGCCAGCCGTCAACCCCACAACCAAGATGGCTCTTGGTGTCCTCTCCCTTTCATCAGGCTGTCCTTACCTCAAGTGTCCTTCCTTCCAAGCCCAACCTAAACTCGAGTTTCAGATTAATTTTCTAAATCACAGCTATGATCTTTTAACAAGTTCCTTCAACAAATATTTATTGAGGGGCGCGCCACAGCGGCTCAGTCGGTTGAGCATCGGACTCTTGGTTTCGGTTCAGGTCATGATCTCACAGTTTGTGAGATCAAGCCTGGAGTCGGGCGCTGTGCTGATGGCACGAAGCCTGCCTGGGATTCTTGCTCTCCCTCTCCCTCTCTGCCCCTCCCCAACTTGTGCGCGTGCGTGTTCTCGCTCTCTCAAAATAAATAAAACTTAAAAAACAAACACATATTTCTTGAACATCTACTACGTGCCAAGCATTACTCTAAGTACTGGGAATACTTTTGTGGTGCTAACACTCTACTGGGGACTATCTAGAACTCCCACTGCCCACCAAATATTTCCAAAATCTTTGCCTTGGCACTTAAGGTCATCTCTGAAGTAGCCCGAACATGCCCCTCCTGCCTTAATCCACATACTCTCCTGAATATTCCAGCTAAACTATTCCTAATTTGTTTTGCCCTTTCCCACTTGAAGATACCTTCCCTCCCAGACTAGGTAAGTCTCTCTGGGATTATCAGTTACATTCGATAAAGGTACACAGAGAAGCAAGTGTCCCAAGAGTGTTCCAAGAGTTCGAATTCCACCTTTATCTCCCTATCTTGCACCTCTTGAATATCCCCAGGGTAGATTAATCACTGCCTTCCAAGGCACCCATCCTACCGCTGGACTGCTCTCACTGTTCGAAAGCACGTTCCACACCAAGCCCAAACGCCCCTTAGTTTGTGACTTCTACCCACTACTAATTCTGACTGCCAAAGCAGTGCAGGGTGAGACCTGCTTCCTTCCACAGGAACTGTCCTTTAAATATTTTCAGACAGGGCCCCTGGGTGGTGCAGTCGGTTAAGCGTCCAACGCTTGATCTCGGCTCAGTTTAAATAAACAAACTTTAAAAAACAAAAAAATTTAAAAAAAAATTCAGGCAGCTAACATGTCTTCCCATAGTCTTTCCTCCAAGCTAAAAGATTGCCCAGAACACTCATGTGTTCATTTTATAAACATTTACTGAACATCTCCTATGTAAAAAGCACTACAGTATAATCTCTGCCCTAAAGACATTTAAGAGGGAGTGACAGGCAATTATCAAACAGTATGATAAATATCACAGTGCTAGGCACAGGACGCATTGAGAGTGGACAAAATAATATCTCAGTATACTTCTGTATCACAGATAGAAGGAGTTACCAGGTGGTATTCCTAACAGAGGCAGCAAGACACTATAGTTTTTTCGTGTTAGCCACCTCCTTCTTCTGAAGAATGAAATGAAGGAAGGAAGGAAGGAAGGAATGAAAGCAACTACTAGTTACTGATTGTTACTCTGAGGTAGGCAATACAGCAGGCACCCCTACGCATGCATTCTGGACCGCACCCTCATAACAACCCTAGGGGATAGGTTTTATCCCATTTTGAAGAGGAGAAAACTGAAGGCTTAGAGAAATGACGTGTCCAAGGCCTCTGACCAAGAAAGTAGCAGAGACAGGATTCAAACCTAGATCTTCCCGATTTCAGAATCTGGGCGCTTAATCACTCACTATCTGGTCAGTAGGTGCTTGCCCTTTGTTTGGTCATCATCCCCTTTGAGAATCTCAGAAAGCAAAGGCTCCTTGCAAAGAAAAATGTCACTGTGCACATTCACAAAAGTATGCATAAGAGCCCAGGGGTCAGAGGCTCCGTAACTGTATGCATGCATCTTAATAATCAGCGTAGGACCCTGGGGCGAGGGGAGTAGACTGATGCTCAGTACCCACTCCCTCCGCCCCCAACATTCTGCCACGTAGCAGTGCAGAGGCTGGAGAGCTGAAAACGACCCATCAGCGTCACCGACTTCCTCGCAGCGAGGGTTTGAGTATGATTTAGGTTTTCTCAATCGGATGACCCTCGTGTGAGATCTGGAGAGCAGATGCGAGGGAGGCCGAGCACACGCCTGCTGCTTCCGCTGTTGCTGGGGCAGGGCCAGCTGTGGAAGCGCTTGGTTTTCCGGGGCAGAACTAGGGGTCCCGCCCCCAGGCATTAGCTTCACAGGGAAGCAGCAGCACGGGGGCGACTGCAGCCAGGGGCGTAATGCCCTTGACTGTAGCGGTGGTTCTAGAGCGGGCAACTCTCCGAAGACAGAAGAGGCTGCAGCTTCCTTGGTGGCCCAGGTCTGGGTGGTGACTCTGGGAATCATTCACAAAGCTCAACCTACAACGTGCTTTTTCAGCTCTCCCAAAAAGTCGGTTAGCTGTAAAATACCCTATAATAAAGCCCTCCCGGTTAAAATGAGCTCCCGTGGGTTCTTGTCTCTGTAACTGAACCCAGGCCAGCAGAAAATCTCTGTTCTACATTTTTAAAAATAAGTAACTGTTGTACAGATCCCGAGACATAGGTTCGGTCTCCAGCTTCCGCTTTATTAATGTTTCAAAAAAAAAAAAAAGCCTATAACCCACAATCAAGCTGTAATTTAAGACTAAGGGGCCCCCCAATTTGGGGAAGAACCGGTTGCCCCTCTGGGGGCCTGAGGAACAGTTGTACATCGCGTGTTAGGCACACAGTGTTAACAGCATCGGGCTCCTCTTCACACGGATCTATCCTGGGTCCGCATTACCAGTGCTCACAAGTGACTGGTAACCCTTCCCCTTCCTGAACACACAGAAGAGGACATTCCCAGGCCTCTTACAGTGAGGTGAGACCTTGTGCCTAGTTCTGGACGCGGGTGTAACCGGAAGCGACCATGAGTCCCTTCCTGGCTGGAGAACTCACAGTGCTCGCTGCTCACTTGCATTATCTCAGTACCAGGGAGGCAGCACTTTCCAGTCACGCCGGCACAAGATGGTGGGGCCACCATCAGTCCGGGTCCCCGAGAAACTACGTGGGGCAGAGCACCCCTCAGCCATACCTGCGAGACATAACCCTCCGGGTTAAGCAACTGGGATCTGATGGCTGTTTATTACCACTGCAAAGCCTAGCCTCGCCAGGCTTGTCCACCTCCCTGAGAAACGCTCACACACGTGCACAAGCGCGTGTGTAGATGGACGTTCACTGCATCACCGTTTGTCGTTATGGAAAAGGTGGAAGTCACCGGACTGGCCACAAGTGGGAGAAGGAATAAACTATGCCTTAACCATATTACAGAACACCCTACAGCAGTTAAATGAGGTCCCAGATCTATATGCATTAACATAGACAAATCTTAAATACAACGCTCAATTAAAAAAGCAAGTTTCAAAAGGATGTGCACAGGGTACCACTTACATATCCTTAAATATTATATGATTGTGTTTTGCAGGTTTCTTATTTTTTTCAATTTCTTATTGGGGGGTTTGTTTGGTTGGGTTTTTTTTTTTTTTTCTTTTTGAATGAGAGCGTGCACACGCACTCCCTCGCACGCAAGCAGGGGAAAGACAGAGGGACAGCAGGAGAGAGAGAATCTCAAGCAGGCTCCATGCCTAGCACAGAGCCCGACACGGGGCTCGATCTCACAACTGCTGAGATCATAACCTGAACCAAAACCAAGAGTCGGACGCCCAGCCCGCTGAGCCCCACCCAGGCGTCTCTTGCCTGTTTCTGAACCTGTTTCAACAAAGGATGAAGACTCTTCCCTATTCTATCAACACTCCCTGCCTCCCCAATCACCCCAGTGCCACCAAAAGAGTAGCTTAAAAGAAAAAGGCACATGTTATGGGTAGGAGTAGTCCCCCTCTTTAAGTTATGCCTACTCTTCAACTGTCAAGATCTGGAAGAAATAAGTTGAAAAGTCAGTAATGAAACAGCCTTTGCCAGCCAGCCTCTGAGTATTCAAATTTACGTGGCAATATATTTTTTTTAAGTAACTGAGAAAATCCTCCACAAGCAGTAGCATTCAAACAGAGATCTGGTATCTCACATTACAAAGACCAGGGGACGATTTCCTGAAATCGTAATAATCATCATATACATTCATGAAGCATCTTACAGTTTCCTAAGCTCTTGCACAGACACCAGCTCCTCTCAGCCTCCCGCCGCCCCGGGAAGGAGCAGAGGGCTCCCCCAGCGCCATCTGAGAGCTGGAGACACCAGACTCGGTGGCATCCTATCAGCTAAGTGCCTTCTCCAAGATCACGTGGCTTGAAGTATCAGCACCAGAGCTAGAAGCAACTACTTATGAACGGTAAATGTTGGATCAAGTCAACATACTCTAAACTCACACCACTAGCAGCCACTTGGCACATCAGAAAGGTAAAGCCC
>NW_024412401.1:52425864-52444839 GCF_014898765.1 Herpailurus yagouaroundi | reverse complement strand
CGAGCCCCGCGTCGGGGCTCGAACTCACGGACCGCGAGATCGTGACCTGGCTGAAGTCGGACGCTTAACCGACTGCGCCACCCAGGTGCCCCGAGCCATGACTATTTTAAATATTGGGCTTTTCAATGTCCAGAGACTGAAACTGGGTACTATTTATTTATATTCAAATATTCACCCCCAAATGTTGCTTGTTTTTTTTTTTTTTAATGGGAAAGGGTCATTTTATTTTTAATTGTTTTTAATCCCAGTATAGTTAACATACAGTATTATATTGGTTCCAGGTGTACAATATAGTGATTCGACACGTCCCTACAGCACCCAGTGCCCAAGTGTCTATTAAAAGCAGCACAATCAGAATAACAAATACTCTAGGGGCACCTGGGTGGCTCAGTTAGTTAAGCGTCCAACTTCAGCTCAGGTCACGATCTCACAGTCCAACTTCAGCTCAGGTCACGATCTCACAGCTCATGAGTTCAAGCCCCGTGTCAGGCTCTGTACTGACAGCTCGGAGCCTGGAGCCTGCTTTGGATTCTGGGTCTCCCCCTCTCTCTGCCCCTCCCCCGCTCACCCTCCTTCTGTCTCTCAAGAATAAATAAAACATTTAAAAACATTTTTAAAAAAATAACAAATACTCTAAAGATATATCCTATATTTTGTCTCCGCTCATTTTTCCACTCTGCCCCGCCTTTCTGACCTGAGGGTTTGATCCTCAGATCTACTAACCCCCCCTTCACAACTTGGTAAGAGCTCGAGCGGCAGGAGTTCCTGTGCTGGACTGAGTCGAGGACCAAAGAAGAATGTAGCACAATTAATTACTATAAACCACTGCTTCGAGAGAAAGCCAATGGTCACTGCATAAAATCTAGTTCAAAAGGAGCACCCGGGTGGCTCTGTCGGTGAGGTGTCCAGAAGCTGCTTGGCAAGCTTCTGCTCCGAGACAGTAATGCTCTTCCTTCCTTCAGCTGCCTCGGCCCACTCTTTTCTTCTTCAAACTTACAAAGGCAGTGAAAAAGGAAGATTAAAAAGTATGAAGTCTTCACATGAAAAGATGCTCAACATCAGTAGCCATCAGGGACATGCAAATTAAAACCATGAGAGGGGCGCCTGGGTGGCTCAGTCGGTTGAGCTTCCGACTTCGGCTCAGGACGTGATCTCACGGTCCGTGAGTTCGAGCCCCGCGTCGGGCTCTGTGCTGACGGCTCAGAGCCTGGAGCCTGTTTCCGACTCTGTGTCTCCCTGTCTCTCTGACCCTCCCCCGCTCGCGCTCTGTCTCTCTCTGTCTCAAAAATAAACATTAAAAAATAAATAAATAAGACCATAATGAGATACCCACTAGAATGGCTACAATAAAAAAAATACCGATAATACCAAGTTCTAGTGAGGATGCCAGGAATTCTAGCACATGAGGATCCTCATAGGGATGTAAACTAAGGGCCACTCTGCAAAACTGTTTTGCAGTTTCTAATAAAATGAAATGTACACTTACCATGTGACCCTATAATACCCGGGTGTAGTCCTTACCTGCATGTGGTAGGCTGAGAAAAAGGTCCTCTAAAAGATACATACAACATACTCACGGGAACCTGGATTATTTTACGTGGCAAAAAAATGGTGTTTGAAGATGTGACTAAACTAAGGATCTTGAGCTGGGGGGATTCTCCTGAATCATCCCGATGGGCCCTAAATGTAGTCACAAGGGTCCTTATAAAAGGGAGGCTAAGGGAGATCTGACCGCATAACGGGAGGAGGAGGGTAACAAAGGAAGTGAGGGTTTAGAGGGACATGAGGAGGGGGTCACAGGCCAAGGAATGCCGGTGGCCTCCAGAAGCCGGAAAAGGCAAAAAAGGGGTTCTTCCCCGGGGCCTCTAGAGCGAGTGAGGCCCTGTTGACAGCATGACTCGGGCCAGGCGATACCAATTTCAGACTTCTGGCTTCCAGAACAGTCGACAAGAAATTTCTGTTGTTTTAAGCCACCCAGTTTGTGGCAATTTGTTACAGCAGTCACAGGAAACTAATATGCTAAGTAAACTGAAAATTTATGTTCCTACAAAAACTGTACACAAAGTCTGTAACAGTTCTATTCATAATCATCCATAACAGGAAACAACCCAAATGTCCCTCAACAAATGAATGAATGCACAAATTACGGTATATCCGTACAACAGAATACCACTGAGCAATGAAAAGGAATGAACTATTGTTATATACGATGCTCAGATGGACCTCAAAGGTGTCAGACTGAGTGAACATGCCAGTCTGAAAAAGTTATATACTGGATGGTCCCATTTATAGGACAGTCTCAAAAAGACAAAACACTGGGGCGCCTGGGTGGCGCAGTCGGTTAAGCGTCCGACTTCAGCCAGGTCACGATCTCGCGGTCCGTGAGTTCAAGCCCCACGTCAGGCTCTGGGCTGATGGCTCAGAGCCTGGAGCCTGCTTCCCATTCTGTGTCTCCCTCTCTCTCTGCCCCTCCCCCGTTCATGCTCTGTCTCTCTCTCTGTCTCAGAAATAAATAAATGTTAAAAAAAAAAAAAAAAAAAAAAAAAAAGACAAAACACTGACAAGAACAGGTCAGTGTTTGCCCGGGGGTGGGCAGGGCAGGGGGAACGGTGAGGGGTGGGGGCACACAGAGCATAAAGATTTACTTTAAATTCCTATGAGTTCCTTTAAGTTGACAGATTCCCAGAAAGTCATGAAGAAAATTATCCATCGTGAATTATCCATCACAACAACATAAAGACAAAATACAAACACTACGGACCCGTACATTTCTTAGGCTTTTGTCTGTACAATAAACCCTTCTGACCAGTGGGTCTGTTTTACTGTGCAATTCTTGGTTGGGTTGACAGCCACACACGCTTAAAAACCTCAGCGCTAGGGGCGCCTGGGTGGCGCAGTCGGTTAAGCGTCCGACTTCGGCTCAGGTCACGATCTCACAGTCTGTGAGTTCGAGCCCCGCGTCGGGCTCTGGGCTGATGGCTCCGAGCCTGGAGCCTGTTTCCGATTCTGTGTCTCCCTCTCTCTCTGTGTCTCTCTCCTCCTCCGTTCATGCTCTGTCTCTCTCTGTCCCAAAAATAAATAAACGTTGAAAAAAAAATTTTTTAAAAACCTCAGCGCTCACCCCCAGCAGCCTAACCGCAATGTATTCCAGACCAAACGGGTCTTACCAACCTATCTTCCGTCCAGATTCATCGATGAAACCTACGGGGACTCTGAGAAAAGAGCCAAAAGAATGAAGTGGGCTGAACAAGAAGCAGCAGATTTAAGGATTAGGTAACCCTGTCCTGGAGAAACAAGAAATTCCCTGGGGGGGGGGGAAGCGCCCCCTCGGCCCCAACGACAAGGAGACCCTCAGAGAAAACCCCAAGTGCTGATTTCACGTGGCAGGGAGGGAAAGGGCTCCACGGCTCACATCCTCCAGCCGCTCTAAGAAGCTCTTTCTCAAAAATGCTTACAGTTCCACAGGGGTTCCCTCTAGAATTTTCTTGAAGCGCTAGCATTCCAGTAGCGTCCTATGGTCGGATATAACCCACAGGTTTTATAGATAATCTTCAATTACCAACAATGTACAAGCTTGTCACGGGCAAGCTGCTTATCACAACATTATTACTGCTAGGATTTACTTCTTAATCTTCCTCTGGTTTAGTCCCCTTGGGCCTGCTCCTTGTTACGAACAGATACATGATTTCAGAATTATAAGCAACAATTACTATTTGTTAGGAGCTAACCAAGTGCCAGGCACTATGAGGCATTTTAAATTTATTATCCCATTTCATTCTCTCATTAATAGTAAATCAAGCAAAGGGGCACCTGGGTGGCTCAGTCTGTTGAGCGTCCGACTTCCCCTCAGGTCATGATCTCGCGGTTTGTGAGTTCGAGCCCCGCGTCGGGCTCTGTGCAGACAGCTCGGGGTCTGGAGCCTGCTTCGGAGTCTGCGTCTCCCTCTCTTTCTGCCCTTCCCCTGCTCGTGTTCTGTCTCTCTCTGCCTCTCAAAAATAAGTAAACGTTAAAAAATTTTTAATAGTAAACCAAGTAAAAACTACGATCCCCATTTTGTGAATGAAGAACCAAAGACTCCAGTTAAAAAGACATGCTGTAGGGGCGCCTGGGTGGCTCAGTCGGTTAAGTGACACGCTTCGGCTCCGGTCATGATCTCACAGTTCGTGAGATCGAGCCCCACGTCAGGCTCTGCACGGACAGCGCGAAGCCTGCTTGGGATTCTCTCCCTCTGTCTCTGCCCCTCCCCCACTCGTGCTTGCTAGCTCGTTCTCCCTCAAAATAAATAAGTAAACATTAAAAAAAAAAAAAAAGAAAGAAAGAACTTGCTGTATTCCCAGAACCTCACAACGTACAGAGATCGCACTCAACTAATATCTACTAAGTACAAGCTGGTGTCTACAGTCACACTGCTTAGTAAGTGGTACGCTGGGACCTGACTTCAGATAAAGCCAAGATTTCAATGTCACCCACCTCCCTGTTTGCCTAGGAGACAGACACAGAAGCAGGAAACCGTCGAAGTACAACAAAACTCCTATACGTCCCACAGCCTGTTTTTTCGTCTCCGGGAAGGTTTGGTTTAACTTACAAGCCACACTGTCAAGCCTGACTTTGCCAGTTCTGCTTTGTGCATTTTTACTTGATCTTCAATTTGCAGGGAGTAGTAACAAATTTTACTCTTTTAAACACAGAACTTTAGCTACAACCAAACAAGCGGGAATTTGATAATCAGACAATTCGGGGGTTTCATGAGACCAAACATGACAAATCTCCCCACTGATCTACGTTTTTCCACATGCATTTCAAAGAACAAGAATGGAGATTGGTTATCACAACAAATCAGGTTGAAATATGGGGGAAAGAACTTTATTTTTTTTTAATTTTTTTAAATGTTTATTTATTTTTGAGAGAGACAGAGACAGAATTCGAGTGGGTCAGGGGCAGAGAGAGAGGGAGACACAGAATCCGAAGCAGGCTCCAGGCTCTGAGCCGTCAACACAGAGCCCGATGCGGGGCTCAAACCCACGAGCTGTGAGATCATGACCTGAGCCAAAGTCAGACACTCAACCGACAGAGCCACCCAGGCACCCCACGACTTTACAATAATAAACCTAAATGTGAGGGGTGCCTGGGTGGCTCCATTGGTTAAGCGTCCTGCTTCGGCTCAGGTCATGATCTCACAGTCCGTGAGTTTAAGCCCCCTGTCGGGCTCTGTGCTGACGGCTCAGAGCCTGGAGCCTGCCTCGGATTCTGTGTCTCCCTCTCTCTCTGCACGTCCCCCACTCACTCTCTGTCTCTCTCAGTCTCTCAAAAATGAATGTTAAAAAAATTAAAAAATGAAAGAAACCTAAATGTGAAAGTCATTTTCCCCTAACTCTAGGCATCTCCATTTCCTATCAGAAGCCAGACTTTGTGGGCAGAAAGGAGGAAGGGAGAAACAAGGGGGTCTCAAGGACTTCACTACTGTTTGAGGGTCGGTTGGTTTTTTCTTTCTACAGAAAACTACAAGTCAAAAGAGCTGGGTGCTCCATCAGGCAGGCCGGCATAAAACTGCCTGCACACAGACAATTAAAAGGTCTAACACCCTTCTCGCCACCCTACCTTTACTCTTTGCCTACTTTTGTCTCCAGAGAAGCAAATAGCTGAAAAACATTCAAGTCCACAACTTCAAACACAACTAGGGCAAATAGATATACGTGAGTGATATGTTTGCTCAAAAAATGATTAGGGACAAGGGTACATGACTGTTTATAAAAACAGACGCTGTTGCTCCACCTGATGGGAACCACCAGAGGGTTTTAAGCTACAGAATCCTAAACTTGTTAGCATAAGGGCTCTGGCATTATGTGGCACTTTAGAAAATAACACGCCAAGGGCTCCGCACAGTGCCCGGCCAGAGAAAGCACTCGCATGGCAGCCATAAAAGGTTAAGGAATACATGACACCACTTGGTGTCGAAGATGGGTTATTCATATGCAGCCCACCATCCACGAATCAGGTGGCTTCCAGTGTCTCTAAGGCACTTCAGGAGAGATGGAAGCGTTTTGCTGGACACCCCAGCCCGCGGAGACACAGTTTCAAACGCAGTCATCAGTGCTTCTCAGAAATAAGTCAGGAGAACGCACCGCACCGGGGCACCGGGTGAATAACCGAGAAGCCACGTGCACGTCCCAGCTGACTCGCTGCTGAGCACACATCCCAGAATGACAAACAGGGCAGTGGGAGCACGTAAGTTAAGTGGTGAAAAGTACCCGTGCTTTTCACAAACGGCCGTCCTGGGAGTTTAGCCAAAACCAGGGACGAGCAGAAAACACACAGGACACATCACCTCGGCAGGCCCGGGAGTGAGCCACGCACTGCAGCAAAGGGCTAGGACCACAGGGCAGATGGCCGTGCTCCCCTCTCTTGACAACCGGTCTCGGAGGGGCATGGAGTCCCCTGATCGCCACGGCCTGGGCCACACACAGCACAGCCCCCGCGGCACTGGCGCCATACGCCGGCAGGCAGCTGTGGCACTCACCGGTCCCAACCAACCCACTCTGTCCCTTCCCCTGGGCCCTCATCCAGTTTCCTTTCCACTACAGTTTTTTTACTTTGCTCTTGTTTTTCTCCGTCCCGGGTTGTAAACACCTGAGGACAGGCGAGGGCCAGCACTCTGCACTCTTGTGTGCACAGAAGCCCCGCGTCTTGGCCAGGGCTCGCACCCCTGCAGGGCCGCCACTATTCCCGCTCCCCTCCTCCCACCAGACCGCCGTGGCCTCTGTGGGCACCAGGCAGCCCCCACGACTAGCTCTCGCACCTAACGGAGCAGTCACCCATGCGGTGTGGGGACCTGTACCTAAGCACAGAGAAGCAGCTAGCCTCCGGGTCCTTTCCAGCCCTGAGATCGGAGGGTATCCCAGGTGCAAGGTCATGGCTCTTAGACCATGCATTTGTGTGCATTCGTTATGGGAGTCAGTACCAAAAACACAGCCCACAAAAAGGTGAAAACCTAAAATTTCTATCGAAATAAACTCTAAACCCCCCCTCATTTCAGTGTTGTGAACATTTTCAAAAGGATGAGTTCATCTTCAGAAAGTAATGTCTTGGGTAGAAAAAAATAGTCAAGCTATCAAGATGTACTTGATTTCAACCCCGGCTCTGTAACAAATCAGCAATGTAATCCTAAAAAAACACTTTGTTACCATCCTGGACCACAGCTTACTCTACCGAAAACCAGGAACCAGGAACACGGTCTATGCTACCTATACCATAGACCGAAAACGAGTGCTCTAAAAACAGTTAAACCTTTCACATCCACGAGAGACGGACACCCTTTGTAATTTGGGATGCTACAGAATCACCAACTTGATTCATCACCAGCATGAATTAGGATATGACACTGCAGAAGTAGAAAGTACAGAGGTTTAGGTTGAATCCGTTCATCACCAGGGAAAATGCTGTTGTTTGTTTCGCCTAAATGCTTGATACTGGATTGGCTGCCTTTTGTTCCTAAAGCTGCAAGGGCCAAAAAAAAAAAAAATCCAATAAGTGAAGGTTCCAATTAGTAGTTTAGGTATGACTGTAAATTCAGCGTTATACTCCTGTACTACATTTCCAGATCCAGTTAGTGGCCACAAGCAGCCCTGTCCTAAGAGAGATGAGAACGAAAGAAAAGACACTGCTGTGGCCCCAACAGGGGTCTCCTCACCGCTTAACAGCCATGATCAAGTTGAACAAGTGCCCCCTTGCCCTGGCCCATTTGCTGGACCTACCGCTACACTGTTGAGTCAAAGGCGGTAACCATCTTCCCCAGCAGATGGCTGATGGTGGTCCTTAGGATTGTAAACTGGACACAAGGAGCCTTTTGTTGTCCCCTGGTTCCAGGGTAGTCTGCTGTACAACCCCAGACTGACAGTACATGATACAGAGTGGGCACTGAGATAATCCATGAGATTCAACTGCATATTTACTGAGCATCTAGTCTGTAAAAAATATAATACTGGGGGTGCCTGAATGGCTCAGTCGGTTAAGTGTCTGACTCTTGATTTTGGCTCGGGTCATGATCTCACAGTTCATGAGTTCGAGCTCCACATGGGGCTCTGTGCTGACAGCACAGAGCCTGCTTGGGATTCTCTGTCTCCCTCTATCTCTCCCCTCCCCTGCTGGCATACCCACACACACACTCTCTCTCTCTCTCTCTCAAAATAAGTAAATAAACATTTAAAATATATATTAAATATATGTTTGCAAAGTACTTTATAATACTAAATTTATAAGTTAAAAATATTTTAAGATAGTAATATTTTAATTATATATATATATATATATATATATATATATATATATATGCTGGACCCATGAAGATGTATAAACATGGTCTCCACCATCAAGGAACCAAGAACTAAGTGTCCAAGAAAAACAGAATTAAAAACAACACACAGAAAGGTGAATCTGGAATAAGTTGATGTTTTGAAATCTTCAACAATTTATAGAAATCACTCCACCTTTATGATTAATAAGGAAAAAAATGTCTCCTGAAGAGGTCTGCTTTTATCAATCAGAATTCTCTATCTTCCATTATTTATTCCGAGGATCAAAGTAATCTACAGATTTAGTGTAATCCTAGTAGAAAATCCTCACGCGTGTTTTTGTTTGGGCAGGAAACTAATAAAACTGAGTCTAAAATGTATTTGTAAGTACAAAGGAGCAGGAAAAGCCAAGACAATCCTGAAGAACAAAACTGGAGGTCTTAAGACTTGTTTTAAAGGGGTAGTATTTCAGATAGGACGGCCCTGGTGCAAGGACAGAAAAACAGAACGAACGAACACAGTAAGGAGTTCCCAAACAGTCCCACACATAGACGGATACCCGATTGATGCAGCAGCAGCAAGTGTGCTCTTCAATTAAAGAACTACAGGTCAGTGTGGAAAAAATAAAAATAAACCATCACCCCAACACAGTAAAATCAATTCCGGGGTGCCTGGCTGGCTCAGCGCTTGGAGCGTGCGACTCTTGATCTTGGGGTTGTGAGCTCGAGCCCCACGGTGGGGGTAGGGGTAGAGATTACTTAAAAAACAAAACCTTGGGATGCCTGGGTGGCTCGGTCGGTTAAGCGTCCAACTCTTGACTTCGGCTCAGGTCATGATCTCACGGTTCCTGGGTTCCGGCCCCATGTCGGGTACGCAGCCTGCCTGAGATTCTCTCTACCCCTCTCTCTAACCCTTCCCTGCTTGCTCTCTCTCTCTCTCTCTCTCTCTCAAAACAAATAAATAAATAAAATCTTAAAAGGTAAAGAAAAATCAATTCCAGGTAAACTGTAGATCTGTGTACGAAAGGTAATGGAATAAAACTTCTTCATGAAACCAGACACTAATATAGCACTATATGTTAACTACACTGGAATTAAAATAAAAACTTAACTAAAAAAAACCAAAAAACAAAAAGAAAAACTTCCTCGTGACCTTGAGGTAGACGGATCTCTTACATAGGACATAAAAAAGCACCAAGAAAAAAAATTATTAAATTGAACTACATTAAAATTAAAACCTGTCAGTTCATCAAAGATACCATTCAGAGAGTGAAAAGGCAAGCCCCAGAGCATGACTCAATATTAGCAGTAAATATATCCAACAAAAGACCTGTATTGAGAATATATAAATAACTCCTACAAATAAGAAACATAACTAGAAAAATGGGCAAAAGAGGTGAACTGACAGGTCACACACACATGCAGACATTTATACCAATTTACACATGCACATACACAATGATACATATGTATAACATCCAAATGGCCAATAAGCATATGGAAAGGTGCTTCATTTCAGTGAGTCCTCAAAGAAGCTAGTGAATCAAAACCACAATGAGATAGCACTGTACAACCACAAGAAAAGCTAGCATTTCAAACGGGGACAGTATCAGTTTGTCAAGAATGTACAGCAACGGCACTCTCCTATCAGACATCCTTTGCCTTAAGCGAATATTTGAGACGGCTGGTTCCAGGTGTTAAACAACAGGCAGGCAGGACTGTGATCCCAGAGAGGAGAGAAAAACACAAGGTGAACAGCCAGTCACCTCTGACTTCCTGCCCTGGGGCAACTTTCCCAGCTGCAGTGCAGGGAGCTGGAACCCAGAGAGCCACCGTCTCCTGGAAAGTCTCCTGGAAGTGAGGAAGCCGAGACCAGGATTTGTGGCTGTGGAGGCACCTAGAAAGTGTAGGGCAGGACATATAACAGGAGGGGGTGCATGGGGGGCAGAAGAGGAGGGAAGTGCCCCGTGGGTCCCTGGCAGAGGGCTGGGCAGCACACACGCGCGGTGAGATTCTAGAAGGCCTAAGAGATAGCAGTGGCTGTGAGGGTGGCACCTGAGCACTGAGAGATGAGGCTTTCATGGTGTCAGCCGATCCCGCATGGAGAGGCCGCGCTGAGCACCTCGGTCCTTTACTTGACATCCCAGAAAGGCCAAGCATTAAGTCTAAAGGACGCCCTCTAGAGCAAGGGCCATGCCTCTGGACTAAGGATGAATCCGAAGCTGACTCACTCTAACAAAGCATCAAACCAGGCGAGATGGTCAAAAGAACAGGCTAGTCACTGCAGGTTAGAAAAAAAACCAAAACCGTAAAATAAGACAACAAGATCCAGAATCCCTGCAGTGTGACATCCACATACCTGACATACAACAAAAAATTATTAAACATGCAAAGAAGCATGAAAATGTTGACTCACAACGTAGAGGAAAAAGCAGTCCATAAAAACAGACCCCAAGATTACCCAGGTACTTAAATTAGCAGGCAAATTCTTTATTATAAATACCTTTAAGAATTTGGAGGCAAAGATGGGCCTAATGACTAAGATGATGGCGAAACTCAGTGGAAAACGCAAACTATCTAAAAGAACCAGATGGAAATTTTGACATTGAAAATACCAGAGCTGGAATGAGAATCTTAAAGAGATTAACCATGGAAAACTGCAGAAGCGTTAGTCTACTTGAAGACAGATCAACAGGAATTATTGGAAAACAAGAAAGGCAGGGGGTGGGGAGGAACCTAAGCATTTAACTCAAGAAGCTAGAAAAACAAAGCAACAACGGAGAGAGACAAAGACAAAAAACAAAAAACAAAAACCATAGTGTTGGGGACCCAACAGAGGTTCCAAATACACGAAACAAACTGCACGTTCACGGTTACATTCCCATCCTGAATACCACACTCTTGTGCCTCTTTTCTTTTTCTTCATCAATCTTGCTAAAAGATTTGGCTAATTTACTGATTTTTTTTCCACATTAGCTCTCGGTTTTATTGGCATTTCCATGTCTTGTATGTATGTACGTATGTATGTATGTATGTATGTATGTCTTGGAGAAAGAGAGCACACAAGCGGGGGAGAAGGGCAGAGGGAGAGAGAGAATCCTAAGCAGGCTCCACACTGACCATGGAGCCCAACTTGGGGCTTAGCCCCACGACCCCAGAACCAAAATCAAGAGTTGGATGCTCGGGGCGCCTGGGTGGCTCAGTCGGTTAAGCATCCAACTTCAGCTCAGGTCATGATCTCAAGGTTCGTGGGTTCAAGCCCACATTGGGCTCTGTGCTGACAGCATGGAGCCTGGAGCCTACTTTGGATTCTGCATTTACTTCTCTCTCTGCCTCCTCTCCCACTAGCACTCTCTCTCTCTCTCTCTCTCTCTCTCTCAAAAATAAACATTAAAAAAGGGGGGGGGTGGATGCTCAACCAACCGAGCCACCTAGGCACCCTGACATTTCCATTTCTTAATTTCTGTTTTCGTTGGTACTAGTCTCTTACTTCTGTGTACTGTGGATTACTTTGTTTTTCTAGCTTCTTGACTTAAATGCTTAGGTACCCCCCCCACCCCAGTCTTTCTTGTTTTCTGATAATTGCTCTTAAGGCCAAAAAAAAAAAAAACTGATAGAATTGAAAGGGGAAAGTAATCTACCACTATAGCTGCTGATTTTTAATACCTGCCTCTCAGTGAAAAAAGACACCAAAAAGAAACTCAGCAAAGGTACAGATAAAATAGACAAAAAGTAAGTAAGGATGTGGAAGATTTTAAACACTATCAACCAACTTGATCTAATTCACATTTACAGAAAATTACAACTGCAAGATATAGATTCTTTTCAAGGACAAATGGAACATTCAGTAAGATAGGTCGTATGTGGGGCCAGAAAATTGGTCCTAGTAAATGTCAAAAGACTGAAATTTACAGAAGATATTCTCTGACCACAGTGCACTTAAGTTAGAAATCAGTAAGATACCTAGACTCCCCAAATGTTTGGGAATTAAACACCTCAAAATGATACATCAGGGGCACCTGACTGGCTCAGTCAGTAGAACACGCGAATCTCGATCTCAGGGTCATGAGTTCAAGACCCACGTCGGGCATTGGAGCTCGCTTAAAAAAACAATAGTAATAAAATAAAAAAAGGCACATCAGAATTTGTGTTCAAGAAGGAGGTGGGACCCAAGCAGAGTTTTGAAAGGCAGGCAGGTTGTGAACACACAAAAGCATAATGTCAGGGCACAACCACCAAAGAGGCAAAGAGGTAGGGAATGGCTAAATGTGCTCCAAAGAGGCCTTCAGGGATCCCTTCCCTTTACTGAAGCTCATCTTCTAGATATCGATTTTAACCTTTTCCCCCTAGATCCAGAGAATATGCTTGACATACTCCTATGGGTATAATTCTCAGCTCAAGCATATTAACTCATCTCTATGCCCG
This sequence comes from Herpailurus yagouaroundi, assembly GCF_014898765.1. NCBI lineage: Eukaryota > Metazoa > Chordata > Mammalia > Carnivora > Felidae > Herpailurus > Herpailurus yagouaroundi. The sequence continues at coordinate 52,432,127 of NW_024412401.1, read as the reverse complement.
CGTTCAAAAAATGCACAATTTGCAACACGCGTCACAACACAGCAGCATATATCACATGGAGATCTGTTTAAATAAGGTAAAAATTCTTCTGGTTAAATCATTTTTGATCATCCTCCTTTATCCCACAACTGAAATTCCTGCTTTCCTCTGTATTACCAACATATTTCTTTTTTTAAGATTTTTTAAAAATAATTTTCACTTATTTTGAGAAAGAGAGAGCACGCAAGTGGGAAAGGAGCAGACAAAGAGGGAGAGAGAGAATCCTAAGCAGGCTCTTTGCTGTCAGCACGGAGCCCGACGCGAGGCTCGATCCCAGCAACTGTGAGATCGTGACCTGAGCCAAAGTCGAGAGTCGGATGCTCAACTGCCTGAGCCACCCAGATGCCCCTAAGCATACTTCTTAAAATGGGAGATAAGGTTTCATGAATAGTAAGAAGGCCATACAGAATGTATTCACCGACAGGAAATCACGGGGTGCCTTAAAAAAAGGTACATGTACACTGGTCCGCATTTTCACAGCTCACAACTCAGTCCCCAACGTAAGTAGGTGAATGTCATCTTTCCAAATGACTTCTTTTTAAGAATTTGACTCATTCAACTTCAATACTTGTAGACTCCACACTTGCACGGTCTCCCACCTGCTGAGATATATGGATACTAGTACAATTTACCAGTGATGGGAATTAGTGTTGATTTATCATACTCCTATTACCTTCAACAAAGTTTTACTCGAGAACCGTAAAATAGTTTTCTTTAATGTCTATTTATTTTGAGAAAGAGAGTGTGCATGCATGTATGCATGCTCAAGTAGGGGAGGAGCACTGAGACAGAGAGAGAGACAGAGAGAGAGAGAGAGACAGAGAGAGAGAGAGAGAGAGAGAGAATTCCCAGCAGGCCCCACGCTGTCAGCGCAGAGCCCAACGCTCGAACTCCCAAACCATGAGATCATGACCTGAGCTGAAATCAAGAGTCAGACACTTAACCAACTGAGCCACCCAGGCACCCCAAGAACTGTAAAATAGTTTTTTGTCTATAAATTTTTTTAATGTTTGTTTATTTTTGAGAGAGAGAAACAGAGCACAAACAGGGGAGGGGCAGGGAGAGAGGGAGACAGACACAGAATCCGAAGCAGGCTCCAGGCTCTGAACTGTCAGCACAGAGCCCGACACGGGGCTCGAACTCACAAACTGTGAGATTATGACCTGAGCTGAAGTCAGACACTTAACTGACTGAGCCCCCCAGGCGCCCCTGTAAAATAGTTTTCAAGTGAGAGTAAACAATTTCTTAAAACCAGTTTTCAGGTAAACTCATAAGTAAAACATGAGGCATTACCAAATTAAATAATACCCCGCAGGACATAGATGTACTAACTTACAATCAGAAAATCCACAAATAATTTTTTTTAAACTTAAATTTTTTAAAGCATTAACTAGTAAAGTATTACAAAACTTATTTTTTATTTTATTTATTTGTTTTTTTAACTAAACTCTACCCCAAGCATGGGGCTCAAACTCATAACCGTGAGATCGAGAGTTGCATGCTCTACCACCTGGCTGAGCCCAGGCTCCCCAACCAAACTTTTAAAATTGAAATGGATTTTTTACCTTTAGAACACTGGGGCCGCTTGGGTGGCTCAGTCGGCTAAGCCTCCAATTCTTGATTTCGGCTCAGGTCATGATCTCACAGTTCGTGAGACTGGGCTCCAAGTTGACAGCCAAGAGCCTGCTTGGGATTCTCTTTCTCCCACCCATGTTCCTCCCCTGCTCACAAGCTTGCTCACGCACTGTCTTTCTCTCTCTATTAAAATAAATAAACAAAGCGACTTTTAATTTAAAAAATTAAACACTTGTTACCAAGAATAGGAAAAATTATGTGCAAATTTTTTTAAATCTGCAACTTTTTGATTTAGGAAAAAAAAAACAGTGCTCAGAGAAACAGGATTTAAAACTTAAAAATGAGGGGAGCCGATGTGGCTCAGTCAGTTAAGCATCTGACTTCAGCTCAGGTCATGATCTCACAGTTTGTGAGTTCAAGCCCTGCATGAGGCTCTGTGCTGACAGCTCAGAGCCTGGAGCCTGCTTCAGATTCTGTGTCTCCCTCTCTCTCTGCCTTTCCCCGGCCTACACTCTCTTTCTCAAAAATAAACCAACAAAAACAACAAAGTAAAACTTAAGAATGAGTTAAAATCATTCCCACTCAAAATTCAAATGTCACCACCCCCCAAAAACGAATCAAACTAATCCTATATAAAAACGTGAAGTCCAAATGTCATAAACTACCGAATGTCACCTCACCCTTTTGGAAGGTCCATACTCGGGAGAGTTCTCCCTTGGGCCTGTCATTGTTCTCACAGCTTGACATGCACCCGTAACCTGGTGACCCCCACGTTCCCTCTCCAGCCGGGACTGCTTCCCTGAATTCAAGCTTGTAGACTCAAACGCGTATGTGACATATCCACCGGGACGCCCAATAATAGACATCTCAAAGGTAACATGCCCGGATGCTCGTCTCCATTCCCCACAACACACCTCCCCAAACCCCACTTGTCTGTCTTGCAGTAAAAGGCGACTCCATTTTTCCAGTGATTCAGTCCAAACACCTTGGAGTCGCCCTCGACTTCTCTCAACCCTGCACCCCCCATCTCAGGTCTAACTCAACAGCAAATCCGGGCAGCTGTGCCTGGATAGTCACGCCATCTGACCCCTTCACCACTGCCGCCGCTCTGGTCCAAGCCATGACCGTCCTCATCCAGATTAGGGCAACCAACCCCTAAGCGTAATCCGTTTCCTCTTTCCCCTCCTTCGGAAGACAGCAGCCGGGGACATTTTAATAGAACAGAAATCGGGTCCTGTTAATCCTCTCTCAAAATTCTCCAAAGGCTTCCCAAACCACACAAGTGAAAAGTCAAAAGTCTTCCAGTGGTCAACAAGGCCACATTCTGCTCCAGCCATCCTCTCCTCACCCCCATTTTATCTCCTACCACTCTCCTTTTGCTCCCATGGTTCCAGTTACTCTGGGCTTCTCCTCAAACAAGCTAAACAAGCTCTGCCTCAGGGCCTTTGCACTGATGATTTCCCCATTATTTCCAAGGCTTGTTCCTCACTTCCCACCTTTGCCTTCGGGTCTTTATTCAACTGTCACCTTCTCAGGGAGGCCTCCCTAACTAAAATCGCAGGGCCCAACATTCCTTAGCCCCTTTTCTATGTTATTTTTCTCTCCAGAACCTACTACCATCTAACATACTCTATACTTTACTTACCTAGCTTATTTATGGTCTGTCTCCTCCCACTAGAATGTCAATTCCAGGAGGGCAGGGATGTTTTTGTTTGCTAATGTATCACCAATGACTACAACATTCCCTGATACATAGTGTGCTCAATAAATATTTGTTGGAAAAAGAAGGAAACTACTAAGGAAAAGAGGTTTACTAGTGAATGCTTTTATTCCTCTTTTACCAACTCTCCCGAAAGTGAATTTTCTGTAGTCAAGCCACTGAAATCTGGAAGGGACATATGGTGCGTGAAATAATACCATGGTTTCCTTTTTTTTCTCCCTGTACATATGACTAGCCATTCTGACCCCGAATGATCCTGGCAAAAAACTGCCATCTGCCCTCTCCTTCCAGATTCACCACTGCCGCTCTCACATTGCAGCATCCTTGGCTTCCAGGTTCGTGTCTGATCCAACAACGTATGTTATGACTGCAAGGTGGGTTTTTGGGTTTTTTTTAATTTTTAGGGTTTATTTATTTTTGAGACAGAGCGACAGCACGCGAGTGGAGGAAGGGGCAGAGAAAGAGAGAGAGAATCCGAAGCAGGTTCCAGGCTCTGAGCTGTCAGCACAGAACCCCACCCGGGGCTTGAACCCATGAACCATGAGATCACGACCTGAGCCAAAGCTGGACACTTAACCTACTGAGTTGCCCAGGTGACCCATGACTGCAAGTTTTTTAATCCAACCTATATGAATATTAACCAACTCTAGAAAGATCACCCCACGAAGGATCAAGAACAATCTGTAACACAAAATAAGACCGTGTTGCCCTAGAAAAAGATACCCAAGGTCCAAAGAAATTGATTTGTCTTCAGTAAAACGTGAATTAGGCAAATTCTTTCATAAAAAGCTGCTGCAAAAGAGGGACAGTTTGGTTGGGCGGCCATCAATTCAGTTTTTGCATCTTTTTATGTTCTGCATTATAGCAAATTTGTCACAGAAAGAAATCACAAAGGCAAAGTAAGAAGTCCAAGTTTTTCTCCGATGCCACCTAAATCCCAATTCCCATACCATGCTGACTCATCTCCAGATTGCTTTTTACCTCTTAGCACTACACAGATGCCTTTCAAGGGTAGTGTTTCATGGTGCACCTGCAATACACAGCCTTATGTGCCCTTGTGAGAAAACTTCTAGAGCCGCAGTTCTAACTTTCTTATCTCAGGACCTTTTCACACTCTTGAAAATTACTCAGGACCCCAACAAGCTTTTGTTTATATAGATTATCTCACCAGAGTTCACCACATTAGAAATTTAAACTGAGGGGCGCCTGGGTGGCTCAGGCGGTTAAGCACCCGACTTCAGCTCAGGTCATGATCTCACAGTCTGTGAGTTCGAGCCCCGCATCAGGCTCTGTGCTGACAGCTCGGAGCCTGGAGCCTGCTTCAGATTCTGTGTCTCCCTCTCTCTGACCCTCCCCCGTTCATGCTATGTCTCTCTCTGTCTCAAAAATAAATAAACATTAAAAAAAAATTTTTTTAAGAAATTTAAACTGAAATTCTAAAATTTATTCATTTAAAAACATTTTTAGGGGCGCCTGGGTGGCACAGTCGGTTAAGCGTCTGACTTCAGCCAGGTCACGATCTCGCGGTCCGGGAGTTCGAGCCCCGCGTCAGGCTCTGGGCTGATGGCTCAGAGCCTGGAGCCTGCTTCCGATTCTGTGTCTCCCTCTCTCTCTGCTCCTCCCCCATTCATGCTCTGCCTCTCTCTGTCCCAAAACTAAATAAACGTTGAAAAAAAAAATTAAAAAAAAAAAACATTTTTATTACTGGAAAATAACTGTTGGCCACCAAAAAAGTAGCCTTTTTAGATCACTGTATTTATTCTTCTTAGGAGCTACACCAAAACGCCATTAAATGGTAGTTCCTTAAAGGTTAGTTGTGATGTAGAACCTAAAACTGTATCAGGGAACTTTTGTAACATTAAAATCCATTGGCCCACCTTGCACCCTGGATGGATTTTTTACCTGTGTGTGATTTTAGGATCCCACATAGTGATCACTTAGAAAAAATGGGTTCACTGAATTATGTAGATTTGCTGAATAATACATTTCATTATAAGCTATCAAAGCACCGCACCTGTGAATATCACCACCGATCTCTACACCACAGTAGCAGATACAAGTTTTCCAAAATCCTAATTTTCATTGGAAAGCTGAAGTTTATCACTGGCAACATACACGGCCAGTTGTTTTCTTGAAAGACTCCTTTATCCTTTTTTTTTTTTTTCAGACTGACTAACCGTTGTTTGTCGGTGGCAGTAAAATGGAGTAAAAATGGCAGTCGGTGAAAAACGCAGCTAGTTCAGCATGCAGCTCAAAGAACTGCCCATCTGCTTCTCCTGGAGAGAGGACCATCATACCTCAGTGCACAGCAGAGACGTTCACGTGCACCTTCTCATTTCATCCCACAGACTACGGGAAAAACCGTCTCCACGAGCGGCAACAGTTAATAAATTTAACCTGTTCTACGACTGCATCGAGAACATTCAGGTGAAAACCAAATTATTTCATTGTATTGTACTCATCGCGAGTGCACGGCACGAACGGTACGATGGCTCCTAGGATAGTTAGGTGCTGCAGCCTTGATTCACGCTAAGGAGCCTGCATGACTTTTGCACCATTAGTGCAAAGAGTGCAAACAGCATCTGAGAATTGTAGTAATATGAACACTGTTTTAACCTCTCGACCTTCTCGGAAAGGGTATCAGGGACACCCAAGGGGATCATACTGTTCCGTACTAGAATAGCTTCCTAGAAGTGAGATTCCTGGGTTATTGGTATATACACACTAAATTCTGCTAAGTGTGACCAAAGCTCTCCAAAAAGTCTGTACCAATTTTCACTATCCAAGGCTGCATGATCGTCACTAGTTAAAAATGTAAATAAGTAACTCAGGGGCGCCTGGGTGGCTCAGTTGGTTAAGCGTCCAACTTCGGCTCAAGTCATGATCTCACAGTTCGTGGGTTTGAGCCCCGCGTCGGGCTCCGTGCTGA
>NW_024412401.1:52401379-52425464 GCF_014898765.1 Herpailurus yagouaroundi | reverse complement strand
CGGGGCTCGAACTCACGGACCGCGAGATCGTGACCTGGCTGAAGTCGGACGCTTAACCGACTGCGCCACCCAGGCGCCCCAGAAAAAAATTTTTTTAATGTAAATAATTTCACTTTACAAATCCTGAATTGGGGAAGCACCAGAATGTAACAAACTTCAATATCTCCCAGTCTAAAACCAGCGCTAAAATGTAACTAATATTTCAAGGAAAAATACAATTCGAGCGCCCAAATTATATAGATGAGGCAAATATTTTTCTGTCAGAAAGTAAAACCTCAACGGTCACACGCAAGTGCAAGGCGCAGAGACCTCTGTTGACCGTGGTCACCCATCGTTAAAAGGCATCTGAGGCTGAATTTCAAAGTAGATGCCACGCGCTCTTCTCATATTCGTTAATAGAGCGGGTGGGGTCGATATTCCTATATGAAGCTCACGGTTCGAAAAACGTCAGGCTACAGCACTACGGCCAGGGCCCTAATTAAGTGGTGCACGGCCGGCCCCTGTAGCAGGCAGGAGTCTCAGCCGACCCTTCGCTTTAAAACTTCACACGGAATTACTGGAAAGGTGCAGTGGAATACAGACAGTCTGCAATCAAATGCCAACTATGTTCATGCAAATGTCGAAGGCACCCTTTCTGGCCCCAAATGTCATCCGAAACAGGGAGACAGGGGAACCTACAAGCCCCATCGCCGGGGAAACCATCACTCCTGGGTAAGGCAAAGCAACTAGAAGCAGCCGGGTTTCCTCGATCCGCAAAGGACGCTGCTTCCCCACTCCACTTTTCCCACGTAGCTCCAAAGTGGGCACTTTCAAGTCCTACTCAGGACTGAAAAGGTCAAGGATATTAGCGCCCACCAGGATCTGTGGTTCTTAACCTTTTGGGGAGCGCGGGCCACTCTGAGGATACGATGAAAGCCCCTCCTCCACGGCTAAAGCAGTGAAGGATCTTCGGGGAGAGCCCACGCCTTAGGTCGGAGCAGGATCGTGGACTCTGATCCGAGAAACGACTTAAGTGCACTCTCCTCAGCAAACTGGAAGAGTAAAATGGCTTATCGAAGGTCAACAGCGAGTGAGAAGGGGAACCAGGCGAGAAATAAACGACTCGGGGAGATTCTGGTAAAGCCACACAGAGTCCCCAAGTAACTTCTTCTGCTACGAAGACAGTCCCTCCACAAACTAAGAGAACACGACAGCAACACAAGTTTCCAGTACAGCTGGAAGGAACGGACACAAGCGCTGTGGTTCAAAAGTGCCTTATGCCTTCCTAAGCGGAACACACCAGGAAAAAACAGGATCCGAAAGCTTGAAAAGCACTCACCGTGTTCCACAAAGACATTGCAGTGCGGACCCCCGTGCCTCGATGATTCCTTCTTCCCTGCTCCTTTGATAAAGTGCAGGGCAGGCAAGCTTGGCCTCCTCTGGTCCCCAAGAACTTTTCCAGGCTGCTGCCCCATAAAGTAATGATAGGCACCCCTTTCCAGAAGAGGGTTCGAGATCCTCCAGAACGGTCAGCGGGCTTAGAAGGAAACAGTACATGCGTGGGACTTCACATTCACCGAATCGCCACGGGTCAGTACATTGAGGTCAAACACAAGTGAACACATGTAAACAGCAGTTCCGATTATGTCCGCGGTCGATCAATTCGAAGTCCTGCAACTGCGGGGCGACCCCACAGTTCCTTGAGTTTGAGTGTCTTTCACGGGCTGAGTAAGTTTCTTTCTCTCCAAGAAGAAAAACAAACATTCACAGGGATGCTGTAAAAGGGTCAGTAACACTAAAGTCATCTCGATTCCCGCACATAAAGGAAATGGTGATCACCTCTGGATGCTTCTCCAGAACTTTTCCTGGGGAAGTCGCCCACCCTACCTCCTATCTCAGTTTCTTGATCTTCCGACAGATTTCCTGCCAAACTAGCTGCCGCTCCTGCTGCTCTACCCTGCGCTCCGGAAAACGACACGGGTCACCCAGACTTCAGCGAGGGCTTGCCCTCGCCTCGGATGACAAGGAATGCATTGCCAGCAACTTTTAAGTCCGCTTTTTAAAAGGCCTGTGAAACCAGTCCAGGCTTTTCCTCTGCATTAAAGTTTTTGTTTGGGCTGAGACTAAAGGGACCGTAGGTGACATTGGAAGAGGTCAAGGCATTGGAGGCTCCCGGGAGCAACCTGGGGGGGGGGGGTGCTCCGAGGCCAAACTCGGGGCCGGGAGTGGGCGCGAGGGGCGGCTCGGGGGTAAAGGGGAGGCTGCCGGGGCGGGGCACGGGCGGCTTACTCCGGGGCGTCGCTCCTCCACGCCTCAGGAAACGGGGTGTCCCAGGTCTGGGGGGAAACAGAGACCACCCCCAGTGCCCCAGAGCCAGGGCAGGGCTGTACGGGACAGAGCACGCTCGCGGCCCCGAAGGCGGGAGGCGGGCGGAGGGGGGAGGAGGCCCGGCCGCCTCAGCTGCCCCGAGCCCAGGGGTCTCTGCCCGAGACACCCCCTCCCCCGGCTCCGGACGTTGTTACAGCCGCCGCCGCCGCCAGGCAGTCACATCCCCGGAACTCCGCCGCGGGACCCAGCCTCCCCCCGCAGGTGGGGGCCGTGGACAACCGAGGGGCTCCTCAGCCGCAGGACCCGGGTAGCGGCTCCGGCTCCGGCGCTGCTCAGGGACGGACACCGACCCCCGCGGCCGCCATGATGGATTAGGAGCCGCTCCACAACGAGGCCAGGCCCCGCCCCTGACCCCGCCCCCGCCGACGTCCGGCGCGCGCCTCGCGGGGACCCGGGCCTTCCCGGCGCCGCTCTCGGGCACGCCGCCGCGCCCTCCGCCTCTGGTCTCCCGACCCGCCAGAATTCGGCCCCACACGACCTTTTAAATGTGGTTTTTCCGAGCGCAAGGTGAGCGGCAAGGAAGCCCCGCCTCCTCTGTACCGCCATTGGTCCCTGAAAATCCGGGTCAGGTCTCTCTCCTGCGTCCCATTGGCCGGTGAGGGCAGTAGGCTAGAGTTCCCGGCCAACCCCAGCCGGCGCAGGCCGCAGGGCATGCCGGGGGTCGTAGTCCCGAGGCGCCCGCTCCTGTCCGCGCGCTCCCGAGACTTCTTGCCCTCTGCTCCCGGCTCCTGAGCTTCGGTCCCGCCCTCCAGGGAGCCGGTGGACTCTCGCCTGCCTCGCGTTGGGCTGGCCAATGTCTCTCCTGCGCGGGTAGTAGGACCGGCGAGGAGCCAAAGCAAGGGGAAAACTGCGGATTGGATTATCTCAGAACCGGAGTTGGATTACTTCCTTAAACCTCTTTAGGGAAGAGGGAAATTTGGCCCGCTCCTGGAAACCAAGGAGGTATTTGGTGCCTTACCCTCCCTCCCCAAATTCTCACCTTTTCCGCAAGAAGTATAAATATTAGAACTGGCGAAATATAAATGACTGAAGAGCATCCGACCTATTGCGAACGAATTTTCTTAGAGGCTCCCTCATCAAAGGAACAGCTTGTTAAGCACCTCTCAGAGGCTAAACCAGGCGTAATCGCAGCTGTTTGAGCTAGAAAGAGCCTTTAAGATGAAACGACCTCATTTTGTGTACATACATGTATTTGCATGAGAACACCCTGTTAGCTGAGAAAATACTGATTGTTGGGCTAGCAGGCCCACAGAGACAATGACCCAAACACACCAAACCCACACTTGTCATAACCCATCTCCTGCAACTGAAAAGCACCCACCAGGTCCCTTAGTCTTCACCCTCTGTGTGTCCCCATATATGGAATATGTGCCCATTTATAAGGAGATCCACTCATTCTAGTGCCTACTCTATATCGTAATGCTTTTCACAAACTACATTATCTAATTTAATCCTCACTGTAGTCCAGTGAAGCATGTAGTATTATTCCCCATTATGCACTTGAGGAAAAAGATTCAGAGACGTGACTTACTCAAGGTCACTTGCCTAGTTAGTATGTGACAATGTCACCATTTGAGCCCGGATGAATCTTGCTGCAAAGCCCATGATTTTCCCACTGTACCATTCAGTATCAAATAACTTGACCAAATGTTAGACAATTGACTTTTCAGAAGTTGCTGGCATTAGGGAAGAAGCTACATTATGGATGTTGTACGTCCAGTTAGTATATTGAGTTACGGATTTTAGAAATATTTCTGCTGGATGGGGAAATGGTAGTGACTTAACAGTGGCATCGAGAATAGTCGTGTAGAGGTACCGAATGTGAGCATGTGAAAACTTGTACCCAAAGTTGGAACTGAAATGTATTAATTGATGTTAGTAGGTTTAGCTTTGCTCTCACAAAATAATCTGGTTGACACTTAGTCCTGACTCATAGTATCATTCTTCAAACATTCAGCGCCCTTGTTCTCCTTTATTTACCTACGATCTCACCCTGATCAGCACCCTCCTCGTTATTTTCAGCAAATTTTGCTTTCTTCCTATTCATGCTTTAATCGCATCCTGTGCATCATCATTCTCTAGTTCAGCATAAAATAGAGCAACTGGATCAAATTCTTTTTTTTAAGATTTAGTTTTGAGAGAGAGAGACAGAGTGTGAGTGGGGGAGGGGCAAGAGAGAGAGGGAGCCACAGAATCCCAAGCAGGCTCCAGGCTCTGAGCCGTCAGCGCAGAGCCCCACACGGGGCTCGAACTCATGAACCGTGAGATCACGACCTGAGCTGAAATAAGAGTCTGATGCCTAACAAAATGAGCCACCCAAGCACCCCTAAAATTTTCTAATACGCGTCTCTTGAACTAATTCCTTCAACAAGCATTTGAGTCCCCTGTGTGCCAAGCACTGCTCTAGCTGCTGGCATACAATGGGGGGCAGGGGGACACTCATCTGTGTCCAGAGGAGCATACCTAAAGGGAGGGACAGGCAGTGAACAAAATGGTAGCTCAAGGGATTGGTCTCAGGGCTGGAAATAAAGTTTCTGGACCTACATTCTTTCACGAACAGTCCAAGCCACTCTCTAGATTATTATTCTTTTTCATTTGAGAGAGAGCATGCCTGCGAGCAGAGAGAGGGGCAGGGGGAGCGGGAGTAAGCAGGCCCCATGCGGGGCTCCTTCCCACAACCCTGGGATAATGACCTGAGACACCCAGGTGCCCCAGTCCAACCCATTCTCTAAAAGGCTGCTTTCCCTCTAAAGCTTCAGCCTATTCCTGATCCACAGTTCCTCCTGAGCTTAATCAAGCCATTTTCTCTGAACTACTTTCTTCACTGGTTAAGTGAGGATCACATCTGCTGGCTGTCAAGAGATCTTGTTTGGTCTTCCACAGGGTGAGATTATGCTGCAGGGGTCAGTGTGGAGGCCACCTGCACCTGATCTAAATGCGCATCCAATGTCCATTTTCCACCGACCCCCCTTCTGGTGGTGAACCCCAAGCCTAGACTACAATATTTTCTAGAGACGCATTAGGCTCTTTTCTCCCTGTAGAACATTGTAGAATGATACTTTTGAGGACTTAAAACTAAAATCCAGAGCCCAGCAAATGCCTGATAGTCAGAAACCAATGTTGCCAAACACTGAATAAATCCCTTCAGGTTCAAATATTCATTAAAAGTAATTCAGTTCAGTCTAATTTTGTCCTCACTTTTATAAAGCAAAATCAACCCATGAGTTGCTACAGGAAGTAAGTACCAGTGTAAAAATTTCAGCTTATTCCATTTTCTTAAAAAACACGCAGTGGAATTAACACTCAACAAGGGCGCCCTCTAGTGGGCCACGGACGGTAGATCAGCCCGAAAAGGTGCTTTCAGACCTTCACCCTATTCCCATCTGGCAGATAATTGCCATTCTGTATATACGGAAAGTACAGCATAGGCTGGCAGCCTGGGAGAGCTTACTTTCAAAGGAGACCAAACTTTCAAAGAGCTTACAAACGATCCCCGCCCAAACTCAAAACCAAACCGGGGACTTCGGCTTCCCCCCCCCCCCCTTCCACAAAGAGGCATCCAGCCTGGCATGTGTTCTGAACAAGATGCCAAGTGAACAAAACTAAAGTTACAACACAGCCTATGGAACATTCAGTTGTCTGCAAACTCCTCGAACAGATGATACACTCTGGAAAGCCAAAAAAGAGGTAAAATGATACCCCTGAGTCACGTTACAAGGACAAGAAACATACTGTTGCTCAAGAGCTGAGCTATAGTTCATGACCGTCAAAGGCAGTGTTCAGTCACTACCGCTGAAACTGTCCTGGGTTTACATTTTCCTAGGCGACCCAAATGGAGTATTGAAGGCCTCTGTCAGAATCTGTATCTGCTAAACCCTCCTTCAACCGGACTCGGCTCTCGTTACACAGGACACAAGACCAGAAAGTGATGTTAACACATTTATAAATATATAAAAATAGTTCGCTACATACGTGAAATAAAATAGCACTTTATAAAGAGAGGGCTTTTAAAAAAAGTTTCCCCAAACCTGAATCAAAGTACCCTCTTTAGATAGTCATTAGGAAAACCGATGCATGGGAATTCTAGCATTCCTCAGTGAGAATCCCAGCCTCTTGTTTTTCGCCCTGAATTATGCCAAAGTCAATGCATCACTAGTTCAGCTACAGGATGAAGACAGCTTTTCTTTTCCCACCTGCATTTGTTTCCATGTTCCTCACAGCACCCAGAGCATTCGTTCCATTATCGATAATTCAACTTGTTACAAATCACCCTAAAGGCAGCACAGATTAAGGCAGCCTGCTAGAGATGTACTCGCATCTATCGCCAGAAGGATCATGCAATGGGAAATAACGTTCCAGCCAAGCAAAAGGCTGCTTGGTTAACTTTATTCTGCTATTCGACTGCCGGGTTGACGTCACTAACTATATTCCTCAATGTCGTTCTTGTGCTGCAGAGGTGGAAACAGAGGCCAAAACGGACAGTCTGGGGGTCAGGGAGGCTGTGTTGTTTATAGGGGCAGTTTCATGGGGGCTTTGTGCCTTGTGAACTGATGGTGAGTAGAAGACAAAAGATTCTCCGTATTATTCCAGGATGGGAGGCCACTTGGCTGGAACACCACGTGCTTTTAAAGGCTCGAAACTACCCCTAGTGCCGGACTCTGCAGGCAACCTAAGGGACCGGCAGTACATTCCCCAGGCTTTGCCTTAGAACAAGAGAGAGCAGCCCTTTGGGCCGGAGGCGGCCCAGTGTGGCTTAAGGAATGAGTTTCACGGTTCTCCGCTGAGCCACACTTGGGGACCACAAATCAGCTTCTTCAGTTTCAAGAACTGCTCCACTCAGGTACACGCAGTCCTGTCCTTCAGAGGCCTCTCTTCATCCCTCCTGTTCTAAAAGCCTCTGGCGCGTTTCCATCACTATTTCCTCCATTATTTCTGGCTTTAAGATGTCTTTGATCTAAAGAAGAAAAGGTGTTTGCTCAGAAAAGCAATCAACCATAAGCAGCCATAAGCCAAGCCAAACGCAGAAACCAAGCATGGCTACCATAAACCCCCTGTACTCCTTTCATCTGTCAGAGGCTAAGTACTGCGAGACAGGATCTGCTACAACCAGCTTAACAAGTCATCACGAATCCATGGCATACAGTGACAGGAGCAGAGACATTCTCCCGGCATTCACTAACAAGCTACAATTTGGGATGGGCAAGACGAAGTCCTGACAGCTGATGTCATACACTGGTCCCCCCAGGGGCCCCCACCCCGCCCCCCAAATCCTCGGACTGACACTAGACGTTGAGGACGTTAGAAGCATCTTGGGGAAACATCTACCGGCCGCCCGGGAGGGCTGTCCGCCAGATCGGGTTCATACCGACGGACCCGGTAAAGGTATCTGGGAGACGTGCTTGCTATCACTGAGGAGACACGGGAGCAGACGACAGACACGCGACACCGACTCACAGACTGATGGGGAAAAGGGAAGGCCCGGGCGGAGTACCTGATGCGGAAGGGACGCCTCATAGCAATACAGGATACTGGTATCGTACAACATCATCCTCTGAGTGACCAGCGAGACGATGCAGTTCCGAAGCCGGGAGATCACCTCTCGGTCAGCGAGGGAGACAGGCTACCAGCAGACGCAAAGGGAAAACAGAATCAGAACGACAGTAAGAGGACAGTCCCAGCAAGTCACAGAAATCACTTCTGATTTAAACAGTATCAACTCTGGGACTCCCAACCAACCAAACGGCTAGCTCCGAGGGAGACGAAGACAGATGACCCTTCGGTTGCTGTTACCCTGTAACTTGCTACCTCTGGCGACAAAGATCAAACCAGTTCCATTCCATCTCTTGAGAAAAAGAGAACGCATGGGGTGCCTGGGTGGCTCAGTCCGTTAAGCGTCAACTTCGACTCAAGTCATGATCTCGCGGTTTGTGAGTTCAAGCCCCACGTTGGGGTCTCTGCTGTCAGAGCCCGCTCCGGATTTTCTGTCCCTTTTTCTCTCTGGCCTTCCCCACTGGTTCTCTCCCTCTCCCTCCCTTCCTCCCTCCCTCCCTCCCTCCCTCCCTCTCTCTCTCTCTGGCTCAAGATAAACAAACTTAAAAAAATAAAAAGAAAAGGGGTGACTGGGTGGCTCCATTGGTTAACTGTCTGACTTCAGCTCAGGTCATGATCTCACGGTTTGTGCGTTCAAGCCCCGCCTCAGGCTCTCTGCTGACAGCTCGGAGCCCGGAACCTGCTTCGGATTCTGTGCCCCCCTCTCTCTCTGCCCCTCCCCTGCTTGTGCTCTCTCTCTCTCAAAAGTTAAGTAGTTTTTTAACGTTTTTCTTTTTAAATAAATAAAAAGAGAAAGAGAAGGCAACAATGTTCACGAAGACATCTCGACGGAGACCCACACTAACGCGGACGACAGCAACCATATGGTTTAGCAACAGCCAGCCCGCCTGTCCCAGACGCACAGCGAAGACTGAGCACCGCTCCGCCACGAGGGCAGCAGCAGCAGCGTTTCCTCACCTCCAGGTTTGCGGTGAGGCCCCCTGCATCCTCTTCTTTGTGGCCAGGCGTCGGGTAGATCCAGATGAAGCCGTTGGTGCCCAGAATCACCGACGCACCACACGGCAGGTCATGGAAGTGAGTCTTCTGCCGCTTCACCAGGGAGGGGGACACCTGGACCAGAACCCCCTGACCTAGCTGGAGGAACACAGCACACGCGAAGTCACCGCAGGGTCACCCGTGCAGTGCGGGAAGAGCGGACCACAGGACGCGCGTCCTCGCTACGGCAGATGCAGGGCCGCTCCTATCAGCAGCCTCAGTCACGGTCACTGGACGCACACACACCGGAAACGTTCCCGGAGAAGGCTTCCGGACGCAGAGGTGGTTCATGAGGCCGGAGAGAAGGGGACTTTCCATACTCTCCTCCCACCTTCCCATCACCCCAGGGTCGCCGCGCCAGCAGTCAGAGCAGCCGGAGCTAATGAGGACGCGAGCCCGAGCCTGTTTCGGGCCAAGGCGCACTGTCCCGTTCCACCTCGATCCCAACCACCTACCTTGCCCGTGAGATGCGTGCCGCCGGGCAAGAGGACTGGCCAAGGGCGGGGTGCAAATCCACCCCGGGTCCTGGCAGGACCGCTCCAAGCCCCCATCCCACTGAGGGAGGGTCTGCAGGACCCAGTCCCGTGAAGGTCGGCACACGCGGTGCGGCAACTCTACCCACTTCAAGGCTGTGAGCGTGGCTGACCGTGGCCGCTCCACCAGGGAACAGTCTTCTGTTCCACTCAGGAAACGAAAAGGTTCACCCAGATGAAGCCAAGAGACTAGCGAGTCGTAATTTGTTTTAGAAAGTATGCTGTCGGGGCACCTGGGTGGCTCAGTCGGTTGAGCGACCAACTCGGCCTCAGGTCATGATCTCGCAGTTGGTGGGTTTGAGCCCCATGTCCGGCTCTGGGCTGGCAGCTCGGAGCCTGGAGCCTGCTTTGGATTCTGTTGTCTTCCTCAATCTCTACCCCTCCCTTGCTCATGCTCTGTTACCTCTCTCTCTCAAAAATAAAAATTAAGAAAATAAAATAAAAAATAAAGAAACTATGCTATCGTTAAAAAAAATAACAGCCGGGGCGCCTGGGTGGCGCAGTCGGTTAAGCGTCCGACTTCACCCAGGTCACGATCTCGCGGTCCGTGAGTTCGAGCCCCGCGTCGGGCTCTGGGCTGATGGCTCAGAGCCTGGAGCCTGTTTCCGATTCTGTGTCTCCCTCTCTCTCTGCCCCTCCCCCGTTCATGCTCTGTCTCTCTCTGTCCCAAAAATAAATAAAAACGTTGAAAAAAAAATTAAAAAAAAAAAATAACAGCCTCGGTAATGTAACCTCATACAACACCTACGAGAAAAGCAGTGACATTTCATTTAGAAGCTCAAGTGGCAAACCAGCCCTTCCTAATAATGAATGATACCCATTTTATTGACTGGACATTTGTCTAGAGCCAAGGCCATCGGGTTTCAATGCACCACCTCCCCTCGCTCCCAGGACAGCCTCTACCCCTGGCCCCTGCGTAAAGCGGCAGTGCCCCCGGGAGGGAACAGACACAGCAGGGCCTCCGGGCCCAGGGTCACAGGAACTCTCCTGCCGCAACATCGCCTCAGTAGCAGGAGAAGTAAAAGCTGTCGTTCGTTACACTACTGACCCACAAACCAGCCAGTGTGTGGGGTGGGATGCCAGCCTGTAACGCTTAACTTCTGGGGTTCTTCAGGCCGAAATCCAGAGCCTTGGGGATTCAGAAAAGGATTTGAAGTCTCAGCTAGCATACAGGAACAGCAAAGAGTCCAACTTACTTTTCCGTATTTCAGACTCCTTGTGTGCAGAGACACCGCTCCATCAGAGAATACTGCCTGGACTTCCGCCTGGCCAAGGTGATAAAGGAACACACACTTTCACGTCACCTGCCTTCCCTGTGTCCCTGATCCTTCCTCTCCTCCTTCCCTCCCATCCCCAACAGTCCCACTCGCAGCCTTAGACAGACCCAGAGGACATCAATGGGACCTAATCTCTCTCCTCCTTGGTTCTCGTGAATATCTTGACAAGAACAACACCTTTTCTACTCCCTGGATCAAAGCTAACGTGGCCGTGAAAAGTGGAGTCTAGCTTAAGGCACGGGCCACCGCAAGTTACAAAACCCACAGAAAGGACTTGAGGCAGCAGGTCTGAATAAGAGCCAGGGAGTCCGGTTGGGTTAAGGAGGTGGAGAAAGACTGCAGCGGAGCCCCTGGCCTTGAGCTAGGATTCAGATCCCCGCCAGGACATGTTTCTCCTGGTGGAGACAATAAAATTTAAGCCCCATTTCCCAGTTCCATGTGAAACATAAAGATGCTGTCATGCAAGGTGCAGGATACACTGATAAGGTCCCCTTCCTGCAAGAAACCTCTCATGGCCAGCTCATCTTCCGCAGATCTTCTCCTCTGAAATACACAAAGAGGTGACATGGCCTAAGTCAGACAGATCCTGCAGAAAGATCTCTCTCCACCTACTTTCTCTTTCACTCCCTCATGAGATCTCTGGAACCACAGTATTCAAACACCAGAGTAGGTAACCAGTGTCACTCAAGGAAAACCAGAGCGATCGCCACTACTTTCTGTCTCACGGACCTTCCCACGGCTCCTCTTCCCCTCTCCCGCCCTCCTCTGGATAATATCCCAAGTCCTTCCGCGCTACTGAAAATGCTCCCAATCGTGCCCAGCCCACTTTTCCCCACTCACCTTCCGTGGCGGCCCTCCATGCTCCAGTAGGCCCAGACTACCTCCTGCCTGACTTATCTTTACTCACACGTTTCCCATTAGCTCAGATTCCCTGTGAAATTCTATCCATCCTTCAAAGATCAACTCCAGCGCCCCGCTTTCCGATGAGCGCGCACTCCTTTTGTACGAGCGCACGCCCGTTTATCCTTCCGACTGCCGGATATTTAGATCACTTATTTCGTTTCCTCTACTCATCTGTACACTCTTTCAGGAACTCGGTCATGCCTCCTTTATCTTGCGTTCTCTGGAGAAACTAGCACAGTGAGCCTCTTTGCAATAGATGCTGGACTGAAGAGAAAGGCAAACCGTGGCATTTTACAAAAGGCTGCCCCTCAGCTACTGCAGTTGCCTGGAACAACCAAATGCCATGCAATTCATGAAAAGCTAATCTAAGCACAACTTTCCAAGGAACACATTCACTGTGCAAAGCTGATACATCCAGGAAAGGAAAATGGGCACCAAGCATCTGAGAGCTTCTCTTTTGGGATCGCTCCCCGTGGCTGTTCCAGATCCTACCACATCCCAATTGCTGCTTATTTGGGGAGGCCTGGGCCAAGTAAAAAGCCTATGTGTGGGGCGCGTGGGTGGTTCAGTCAGTTAAGCGTCCGGCATCGGCTCAGGTCATTCTCTCCTCCTGGCTCATGAGTTCAAGCCCCCCATCGGGCTCTGTGCTGACAGCTTGGAGCCTGAAGCCTGCTTCAGATTCTGTGTCTCCCTGCCTCTCGGCCCCTCCCCGGCTCGTGCTCTCGCTCTCTCTCTCAAAAATAAATAAACATTAAAAAAAATTTTTTTTTAATCTTGTAACTGTAAAAAAAAAAAAGTGTATGTGTAATCTAGACAGCAAACAAGACTAAAAGAGGCAACCTCACTAAAAGCAAAGTTCTCTAGTGGAGGAACAGACGCCAGCATTCTTGCTAGCAAACTACAGTACCGGCCTGGAGACCCTTACCAGCTCTCCTCCAGGAAGGTTCATAGATGAGAGAAGCAAGACTGAATCCAGCCTAGAGTTGGTCTCTACCTTCCACCTCTTCTGTTGAACCTGCAGAGAAATTTCACAGTTGGACAGACTTCAGGGGCAAGAGCTCATATCATAAGCAACCAATAATCCCTACTACAACAAGCCAACTGTTTACCTCAAAGGGCACAAAGAGTCCAATGCAATTAATGCCCACTGGCATCACTACATAGGGAATGGCTATCCCAGCCATTCAGTCACCAGCTTGTTTTTACTTTGTAAAAACCCATCTGGTATCGACTTTACCTCTGTGATTCTCCCCACTACAATGTCTCCTACTTCACCATTATATCTGAAAGATAAAACAAAAGGTCGTCCATCAGTAAAAAGACCTCATCACAAGACCAAGGATCATTCGTGATTTCGGTTAAACAGGATGAGGGCCTTAATTACATACCACGTTTAAATATGGTAAATTCACATAACTATGCTTTTTAAATTTATTTTCCCGGAACTGAGAACTTCAAACATTCCTACATGTATAAAGTCTTCGTTAATTATTCTTAGACAAACCATTTATTCCAAATAGTTCATTAAGCCCGTAACCCCTACTTTGTTAATTACATGCCACCGATAAGCATGGAATATTTCCTGCTGGGCTCTGGAACATAGACGGCTTCTGCATCAGCAAAGGAGGAGGAGACTGAGACAGGACCCCACTCCACCCCACCCCAGCCAGTCTACACACTGTCTCCTTCACCCACAAGGTGCTCACCTCCGGCCCCCGTGTTAGTTCCCTATCCCAATTCTAATGATGAGGTGTTCCATGCTGAAGGCTCCGGCCGTGGACCTCTTCTCTCTTCGCCCACATTCACCTCTTGGTGAGCTCATCCAACCGAATGGCTTTAAATACAACCAATGACTATTCCGTCCCGAATTCCAGACTCTACTCAACTGCTGGCTACGCAGCATCTCTATTTACGTGACTTAGAGGCATTTCCACATGTCACCAACCTAAAAGCAAAGCTTTCCAACGGCCCCCTCCCCAGCTCCCGTCACAAACTGGTCCCCTCCCAGCGATCACAGTCTCAGTAAATGGCAACGCCATCCCTACGGTTGCTCAAGTCAAAAAGCTTGGGAGTCCTTGGAAGATCCCTAGATTTCTCTTTCTCTCTCTTTCTCTCCCCCTCTCCCTCTCATGCTCTGGGACAAGTCCAGCAGCTGATCCTACTGGCTCTACCTTCAAAATATACACGGAAATAAAAGGCATCCCAATTGGAAAAGAAGTGACACTATCTCTATTCACAGACACGGTCCTACATATGGCAAATCCCAAAGAATACAAAACCCAACACTGTTACGGGATGAAAAAAACAAACTCAGGACACAAAATCTATGCAGAATCAACCACTACTCCTCACTCCTACCGCCATCTTAGTCCAAGCCGCCATCGCTTCAGATGATGAAAACAGTCCACTGTGTCTCCCTAAGCCTGCCCCCGACCCCCTCTCAACACTCCTCCAGAATCCAGAGAAGTCAGACCAGGCCCCTCTTCTGCTCCATCCCTTCCAGCGGCTTCCCAGATTATACACAGAGTGGAAGACAAAATGCTTACCGTGGCTACAAAGCAGGCTGTCTGCCCACCTCATCTGCCCCTACGCTCTCCCTTGCTCGCTCTGTTCCAACCCTACTGGCTTCCTTTCGGGAGCTGACCTTTATGGAGCCCTTCTTGGTAGTGCACCCTGCACTAAGTACTTTACATGTCCTATTTGAATGAATTCCAATGAAAATCCTACAAGGTAGGTCATGCTATTATCCTCATTTGCAGAGGAGGCGGCCGAGGTTTGGAGAGGTCAAGTAATGTGGGGAAACCTTTGAAGCCCCCACTTACCTAGAGTCATCCATACCCCTTTCCACCGTCATGTTCAAAATCGCAGACCTACTGAACCGCAGACCTAAGGCAGGTGGGAATGAGGGGAATGACACAAGAGAATACACACCTTTTGTTCTCACCTGGTTTTCAAGGCTTTCACACAGATCAACTTGTTTACCCTCTCCACGGAGCCAGCCACAGATGCAATGAGCTTCTCTTCCCCCATGTAAGTTCCATGGCCCCTGTTACAAGAGTAGGATACAAAGAATACACTTGAGATGACCTCTCCTTCCAAGAACAAGGGTATTCCTAACAGGATCCTCCCACTGTAAAGCCTGGCCTCTCTCTCTGCCCACAACACTCCTTCTTTAGAGAGCTTCACGGACATCTCCTTTGTCTTACCCCTGTCTACTCAAATGACACTTCCTCCATTAGGCCCACCTTGACTATCCCATTTAAAGTAGTCCCCTCGGGGCGCCTGGGTGGCGCAGTCGGTTAAGCGTCCGACTTCAGCCAGGTCACGATCTCGCGGTCCGGGAGTTCGAGCCCCGCGTCGGGCTCTGGGCTGACGGCTCGGAGCCTGGAGCCTGTTTCCGATTCTGTGTCTCCCTCTCTCTCTGCCCCTCCCCCGTTCATGCTCTGTCTCTCTCTGTCCCAAAAATAAATAAACGTTGAAAAAAAATTTTTTTTAAATAAATAAATAAATAAAAATATAAAGTAGTCCCCTCACCATGCTGCCACCACCGCCACCATATCTCCAACCACATTCCACTGATGCTGCTCAACTTTTCATTTCCCCCATTGCAATTATCGCCAAACATACCAACTCATTTGTTGGGTTCATTGCTTATTATCTGTCTCTGTGGAGAGATAAATTCCACTAGGACAGAAGTTTCCACTCTAACCACAGTTGTACCCCAACCACACGTAATTTAAATATGTTGAATTCAGGAAGGAAGGACTGACACTTAAGATTCCCTAGGTTCCAACAGCCTCAAACTAAAGGGTTAAAGAGCAATGCTATAAATGCTGTACTCCCCTCCTCTCCAAAAAGTCCTACACACCACTGGTGTTTATCTCTGATGGTGACAGAACGGTGAGTTTTGCTTCTTTTCTTAATTATCGCCTCATCTAATCCTCGCTTCCCTATCAAACAGTTACTGTTATTATCACCATTTTACAGATGAGAAATCTGACGATGGAGAGAGAATACAACCAATAATATGTGATGGCGCAGGGCTGGAACCTCAACTGTCTGGGTGAAGAGCCTACTCTCTTAACTACACATATTGTACTGCCCTCAGATTCGAAATGTATATTTGGGTGCGTGCGGCACAATATGTTTCTATGCCCTGAGCCCAAACAACTGCTGATTCCAAAACCGAGCACCTGGCTAAGCGATGTCGCTGAGAGAAGAGACCAAGTCAGAAATGCCCACAGTCCCCTCAATCTGAAAACTGGAAAGAGGTCTCTGCTCCTAACCCCCACCCCCAGGATTGCAGGTCTCCAACGAAGAAAAAGAGGAAGTCTCAGAGATCAGGGTCTCAGGCAGAGCACCCAAGAGTCGTTGATACCAGAGCTCAGGACAGAAGAGCTTCCAAGGGCTGAGGCAAACGCAGATGGGGACTATTTCCGAGCCCAAGGACTCAGAAATAAGGGGACTGCGATGCTCAGATGTGCCCTGCGTCAGGCGGGTACTTAGGTGCAAGGGAACAGAGGCCACGTGCAGAGAGCCCAGCAGCCGCCCTGTGGGGCCCCGAGTCCCCAAATCCCCACGTACCGCATGAATCCCGTGTCCGTGGTAATCGTGTCCCCCGGAACCACCAGGTGTTTCTTAGTATCGCGGTCCAAGCTCTCGCTAAGGGGCTTGCGAGCGACAGGAAGCCTCATCTCCATCGCCATCTTGGCGCCAAAGAATGGCGCAAGCGCAGTCCGGCCGGGAACCGCGACGTCCGGCTCCGCAATTCCCTGTGGTCGCTTGGAGGGGCGGGGCGGGGCGGGCCTCGGAGGAGCCGCCAATGGGAACGCACAGCCTGGTGGCCATGTTGACTATTGGCAACCATTAGGCTAACATGAAGGGAATGAGGGAGCCGAGTTTCCATTTTTACTATTGGCAGGGCTTCACCTGTGGAACTCTAAAAGCTCAGGTTGGATGGCGTTTGGTTTACCAAAAATCTCTCATAATCATCATCCCGTTTATTGTTTACCAGGTAGATAATTGAGAAATGGGCCTGTGAGTTTCCTTCCAACTCTAAGTTGCTAAAATGTGATTCCTGATTCTTTGGTATGAGAGAGCTTAGTAGGTAAGGGAGTTGAGACCTCCAGAAAACACTAGCTGGACAAAAAAACGAGGCCCTTTTCATACTGTTCCTCGTAGCCCGGTATTCTACGTTACCGCCTCCTCGTGGGTGCTGGTTCAACACCAACCATCCGCATCTACACACAAACGGTGCTCCAGATGCTGGTTCTGTTCTTTCTTGACTTCTTTTGAGTGAGCTGGGTTACTCTGACTTAAAAGGAAAACCGCCTAAGAAAAATATCCAAACCTTGCAAGGCAGATATATTTTGCAGGGAGGGCAAGTACATAATATAAAGATCTTGGCTTATATTTTCTCACACAACAAATTGAGCTCTCTCTGTGTCCCAGGAGCTGTTCTAAGGATCCAGTGGTGGACAGAGGGATGTATATGTGGCTTTATCTCGGCGTCTGGTTTCCTAGGAGTGTTTCCCTCCTCCCTTCTCCCTGCCTCCCACCACCCTCTCCCTCTCTCCTGCCCTGCATCCACAGCCTCAGGGAATTGGAGCTGATGATGCTTTATGCACAGGGACCCTAAAGGGGATTAAATGAAATAACTTGAACCAGCCTCGCACACTGCGTTCGGTAAATCAGATCCATTGTCTCCTGAAGACCCCTCAGACCAGTTGTTTGATAAATCTCCAAAAAGACATTTCTTTCTGAGCAAAGCTCACAACTCCATCTGTCAAGAAAGCCAATCCTGAAGGTGGTCAAGGATATACATTCCAGGGCTCGGTGAGTCATCTGCCAAGCGGGCAGGCCACACACGCGCCCCCTTCTGTCTGGCAGAGGAGTAGAGCTACAGTGGTGGGAGAAGGGTCCATCTGTTGAACCTGGCCTCAGCCATAAGAGGGCAGTGGTGTCCTTTGAACCAGGGTAGCTCAGTCAGCTAGGGAGCTGGACCTGGGAGTGCCCCTAGGCCAAGAGCAGGGTGTTCTCCACAGCATCCACTTTCAGGCCAGAAAGGACAGTCGTAACCTCAGTCCCTCCCGTTGTCACATTGTGCTCACACGTTCAGCCAGAGAAAGCTTTTAAAAGCGCACCGGGTTAGGGGCGCCCAGGTGGTTCTGTCGGTTAAGCGTCCGACTTCAGCTCAGGTCATGATCTCACGGTTTGTGGGTTCGAGCCCTGCGTTGGGCTCTGTGCTGACAGCTCAGAGCCTGGAGCCTGCTTTGGATGCTCTGTCTCTCTCTCTCTGTCTCTCTCTCTCTCTCGCTGCCCCTCACACTCTCTCTGTCAAAAATAAATATATTTTTTTTTTAATTTTAAAAGAAAAGGAAAAACACATCAGGTTAACTCACTTGCCTGCTCAGAATACTTCTGGCAGCTTCCCTTTACATCAAGAATAAAATCCAAACTCATCTTCCCTGGGCCCTGTCTCTGATCCTGGGGGGGGGGGGGGGGGGGGGGGGGGCCCTCCTCCCATCCCGCTCCCTTACTCACTCCACTGCGGCCAGACGTGCTGGTCTCATCTGAGTTCCACACCCACCACACTGGTGGCCCTGCCGAGCCCGGCATGCTTTGGGTGCTCTCTGCGTGAAATTCTCTTCCCTTCAGTCTTTGTGTGACTGGCTGCTTCTCCTCATTCAGACCTCAGTTCAAATATCACCTCCTCAGAGAAGTCTTCCCTGGCCACCTTATCTGGAATAATGCTCTGTCGCCTTTTTATCTCTCGATCCTTGTCTCATTTCCGGTCACTGCATATCCTCGTTTGTTTACTGCAGACTTCCTCCCCTAGAATGTGAGTACTCCCAGAACCAGAACCAAGGACTGGCGGTTTTGTTCACTGTGTATCAGTGCTCGGAACTGAGGCCCCTCCCAAGGTTAGCCGTGGCCTAGAGATACTGCCCCAAGGGTGTGCCTTTTAAATGTAAACCGACCAATCCGGAGCCCAACCTCTCAATCACCTCCTTTCCAGGGCTCACTCTGGGCCACTACCCACCTGCCCTATACCCCAGGATCAGGTACCAGACAAGGAGGGACAGGCTCTATGTCCCCAGAGCCCGCTGAAAATATTCAAACCAGCCCCCCCTAAGCCTGCCTGTCCTGCCACACCCATCCCTTTCCCTGGAAACACTAGTGAAGGCTCCTTCCCACACCTTCTCCTTGCTTCCTCTGCCTCCTGATCCACCCCTGTGGACTGTGCCCTGCCTCCGGGTTCCGGGGAATTGTGAGAATAGCAAGCTTCTTCCTTCGTGACAGTCGCTTCCTCGTTTGTGTGTCTTGCTGTGCCCGATCAAAACCAATCCCGCGCGCGCCCCTGGAAGAGCATGCAGTAAATATTTGGTGTGGAAGCGAATAAACGTATCCAGCAAGCACTGGCTGTTACCAGCACCGCAGTGCGTGGCAGGGGCTACGGAGCCAGCTGCGTGGCTGCCCCAGCCATCGAGGCGCTCAGCCGGGAGTTCAGAGCGGAGCGAGGCTGGGATTTGAGCCCAGAAAAGAAGCGTCGGACACTTGTGCCAGTTGCGCCGAGGGCCCAGGTGAAGTGAAAGTGAAGTCACCAACAAGGACATCTTGAAGAATGTCACAGCAGAGGCAGCAGGGACCCTGGCCTGGAGCCCACTGGCCACCCCCGGGGCTTCACCCTGTGTTCTATTGCAACGGGAAAAGCAACCGCAGAAGCTTTCTGGTCGGAGATGCGCACAAAGGTTTCTGCACGAGGATGCCCATCGAAGTATCACTTCTCCTGAAAACGTCAGAAACAGCCTCAATGTCTGCAGCGGTTTCCTTTTTTTTTTTTTTTTTTTAATTTATTAATTTATTTTGAGAGGGAGAGAGAGACAGCACGAGTGGGGGCGGGGGGACAGAGAGAGAGGGAGAGAATCCCAAGCAGCCTCCGCAGACCCCGTCGCGGGGCTCGAACTCACGAAACCGAGAGACAGCATGACCTGAGCTGAAACTAAGGGTCAGAAGCCTAACCGACTGAGCCACCCTGGCGCCCTTCCGTGGCGCTAAGCTCGTCCACGAATTTTTCGATGCTTCTTCTGCCCCCTTGTATCTGGGCAGGCTTGAGACTGTTCAGACTGACAGTATATGTCGTCAGTGCCCCTGTGTCACTCTGGGGATGGGTCAGAATAGACCCTGCAGCTGCCAAGGGTTCTCTTAGAGCCCTTGTCTTTGAAGCCCCGAGCCCACGTGCAAGAAGCGTGACTTCCCCAAGGCAGCCACGCTGCAGGAAGCAGTCAGAAGGGGTGCTAACTGTCCACCATCCAGAACTTTCGCCACTTTCCGCAGACATGCATCCCAGCAAGCCAGCTCTGAGGCGGGAAGGCAGCTGAAACTTCGGGACAGCTGTTCCTGTTTCAAGATATCCAAGGACAATGGACATAGCAAAGGGTAGGAGTAGAGTGCGTGGACAGCTGTCTCAGATGCCCTCTGCAGGATGCCCAAAGGAGCCACAGCCCTTCTCGCCCAGCAAAGGCATCCCTGTATTAACAACAGCTTCCGTTTATTTGTTTATTTTTTTAATTTTTTAATATTTATTTTTGAGAGAGAGAGAGAAAGGGACAGAGGACCTGGAGCGGGCTCCAGGCTGACAGCACAGAGCCCGACGCAGGGCTCAAACTCACAAACCGTGAGATCATGACCTGAGCCGAAGTCGGAGACCCAACCGACTGAGCCACCCAGGCGCTCCAACAACTTCCGTTTATGGAGCCCTTACTCTGTGCCGGGTACCAAGCCTCATTCATTTACCTGCATCATCCCACTGAGTCCTCACGACATCCTTTCCCATTTGAGGAAACTGAGACACAGAGACACTAATTAATTGACTTGCCCTAGGTCACACAGCTAGTGAAGGGAGGAGCAGGGTTTCAAATCCAGGCTGGGTGGCCTCTATCTAGAGCCCTCTACTCCTGGAGTTCCTGAACCATGCAACAAGATGAGAAAAAGAAAGAAAGGGCATCTTGATTACAAAGAAAGAAGTAAAACTGTCTTTATTCATAGACAACACGATCGTGTAAATAGTAGTCCTAAGGAATCTACAAAAAAGCGTAAAATGAGTAAGCGGGTTTTGCAAGGTTGAAGGACATGAGGTCCATATACAGTGCTGGTCTACACTGCATCCCTGTGGGATAAGCGGAAAACCCTTTGGACCGACTCGGTGGGTTGCCTGGGCAGCGGTTGGCCTACTGGTCCTCATGAGCATGGTTTCTAGGGTCAGCCGCCCTGGTGAAACGTGCTCTGACAGTCGTGGCTGGGTGACATGGGCAAATGACTTCTCTTATAGCTCAGTTTTCTCCTGCATCAAATGGATATTAATAGAGCATCACGGAGGGAAAAAAAAGAACATCAGCTTCGTGGGAGGATTCCCAGAATAAATGCATTTAGATCCCTAAGGCCAGAAATTTCTGTGGCTGTGTTTGCAGGCTTTGCGGGGAGGACGGGGTGTGCACTCTGTGGAAAGGGGCCTGAGGCACCTCCTGGAAATGCCAGCACACTTCAGTACAAGGTCAGCAGCAGGCGTAGCAAATGTGCTGTAGTCTGCAATTACAGCCTGCTGCCACCAGGTGGGTTCCGGAGCTGGGGCTGTGGACCCTGGGATCTATCTGAAGCAGGGACTTCACAGAAGGGAATTGTCTATACGGAGTGATATCGATTTTTGATCGAGGGCCCCACTGACTTCCCTGAGGTCTGACTTCCCACGCTCCTTCTCTGGGAAGCCAACATTACTCTCTGGGAGGCATGGCATATGGGTCAGGAGGGTGTTTAACTGCATCAGCATCCACAGGAAAGGGGATTCAGCTTTTTTTCATGGAAACGAGGCCTCTGGGGTCTACAGCGGGAGGAGGGTAATACCGGGGGGCCACTGGAAGGATCAGAAGTTTGGTGGTGAGGTTTCAAAGGAAAGGCGAGGTTGGTGACAGGGGGAGAGGAGTATCAAGGGTGACTTTCCCCATTTAGCCGAGGGGAGGACACCCCAGATGGGATGTACGTCCCTACCCATGCCCCCATCTACCAGGATACAAGACCAGTCCCCCAGAGTGTGGGAGTCTTTCGGAGTACCTGAAACTCCAAATGGGGATGGCCTGAAGATAAAAGTGTGAACTCAAGGGGCGCCTGGGTGGCTCAGTCGGTTAAGCGTCCGACTTCAGCTCAGGTCATGATCTCACGATCACGGGGTTCGAGCCCCGTGTCGGGCTCTGTGCTGACGGCTCAGAGCCTGGAGCCTGCTTCGGATTCTGCGTCTCCCTCTCTCTCTGCACCTCCCCCATTCGCACTCTGTCTCCCCAAAATAAGTAAACGCTAAAAAAAAAAAATTTTTTTTTTTAAAGTGTGAATTCAGGGGCGCCTGGGTGGCTCAGTTGGTCGAGTGTCCGACTTGATTTCAGCTCAGGTCATGATCTCATGGTTCATGGGTTGGGGCCCCGCATTGGGGCTCCACGCTGACAGTGTGGAATCTGCTTGGAATTCTCTCTCTCCTGCTCTGTCTGCCCTTCTGCTGTTCTCTCATTCTCTCTCTCAAAAGTAAATAAAAACATTTTAAAAAGGGGTGAATTCAAGTGCCTTCAGGTATGTGTGTGTGTGCCCATGTACACACGCATGGCTTTATGAGGATGCACAGAAGTATCCCTGTGGGATGCCAGTGGCTTGGAAGCGTGACCCTTGGCTTGCACGTGCTGGATTACAGGTGTGAACTCACAGTCCCCAGTATGCACACCTCCTCCTGGCCGGGAGGTGCTGGAGAGAACCAGGGCCTGGCCCTGCGCTATGGCCTTCCTGCCCTTTTGTCTTCCTCAGGGAGGGTCTGGAAATGGGTGCCCAAAGCTTTCGGAAATTCTAGGCACTGGGAGGGCACTTGGTGGCCATCTGGGTCCACCCGCACTGGCTGTTTGAATTCTTTCAACTTGTTCACAAAATGGCGGGGGGGGGGGGGGGGGGAGCGAGTAAAGATTTTGGGCAAGTAACAAAGTGGAACACCAATATCTGAGAGTCAGCGCTGGGAGCCACAAAGAATATGCTCGGCCCCGTCGGAGGTTCCCAGTTGCTTTGAATTGTGGCCTTCTCTTTAGGAGCTGACACCCCGGTTGTGACAGAATTTTCCTTGGGGAGGGCACAATGGTGACTTTCAAAAGCAGTGAAACAACCCTTCTTCCCACCCCCTCTCCAGTTGCTAGGCCCCTTCCATATTTCCTTTTCCTGCGGACAAAGGTGTCGACCCCTTCAGATGCTAAGTGATAAATGTTCCAAGTAATTTTTATTTTAGAATACAAGAGAGGTACAAATGTATTTACAGTTGTACATATACAATCAAATAATATATAGCACAGATTCGTAAATATCCTTTTAGATAAATATTTACAAAGTTAAAGTGACCATTTTCTGGAAGTAGAACACAGTTTCTTGAAAACTCTATACATTTTATACTTTTCATTACTATTATAGTTTCTTTAGTTTACAAAACGCCCTAGGGAATTCTGGTAAAGGACTGCAAGGTGGGACAGGCGACACCAGAGGGCGCCCTCGGCCAGAGTTTGGGGAGACTCGGGAGGAGGCAAGGAGGGTGCGGGTGGAAGGGGCGAACCCTCACCCCGCACCCCCGCCGCCCCCACGCCCCGGGATCCCGCACTGTTTGGAAGTTCTTTGCCGGCGGAGAAGCCAGTCTTGCCCTCCTCCCGCAGGCGTGTGGCCAGAAAGGGAAGGGAATCTTCCTCTTACCAAACATAAATCAGACATGAAGGAGAGGAGGCATGGCTCCAACTCTCCCATTTTACAGATCGGTAAGGGGTAAACCGGGGCCCAAAGAGGAGGAGGGCCTTGCCCGGGTCCTCCGGTGGATTTCCGTTTGCCCTCGCGCTCAGCCTGCCTGGCACACGCACAGTATTGGTGCTTCGGTCCCTCCCCGGGAGCCGGCTTTGGGACTAAGGTGGCCAGAAGGAGAGAAGGGCCCGCCCACGAGGGAGGAGCAGGTTTCAGGTCTCTTCCGGCTGCCCCCGAGCCCCGCCAGCTCCCCACTCTCAAGGTCGTGTCCGTGACTCCCGACCCTGCGGGGGCACCAGTCCCCAGAGGCAGCCGGAGGTGCGGTGCGCGCACCGGCCCGCACCCCCGCCCTCAGGCCCGGGGCGGTCGTCCTCCCCCCACTCCCGAGCTCCCCGTCCCCGCTGAGGCCCCGCCACCCCCGAGGGATGCCAGCCCGGGCGGCCGGCTCGACGGCAGCGGGGAGACTCGGGGGCGAGGCCGGGCGTGGGGACCCCCGAGGAGGAGGAGGAGGAGGAGGCCGATCAGCCGCCCGTCAGCGTCCTCACCTGCGAGACTGAACGAAGACTGTTTGCCTAGGGGGTCACTTCCGGGGCGCACCTACGGCGCGGGGCACCTCTG
>NW_024412401.1:52382657-52400979 GCF_014898765.1 Herpailurus yagouaroundi | reverse complement strand
CTTCTGGTGGGCGCGCAGGCCGGCCAGCTGCGAGTAGGCGCTCTGGCACACCTGGCACTTGTAGGGGCGCTCGCCCGTGTGCAGGCGCACGTGGTTGCGCAGAGTGGACGACTGGCTGAAGCGGCGGTTGCAGAAGCGGCACACGAAGGGCTTGTCCAGCGTGTGGATGCGCATGTGCGAGCGCAGGTTGCTGCGCGAGTTGAAGCCGCGGTGGCAGATGACACAGCGCATGCGTCCCGCGGTGCCCGCCGCCGAGTCCGCCGGGTGGAAGTCCTCTGGCCGCGCGGGCGGGGCCCCGGGGGGGCAGGCGGGGAGAGGGGGAGGGAGGGGAGAGAGCAGGCTCGTTACGACCCGCGCCGCCGCGGCCCGGCACGCGCGCACCCCCCCCCCCCCACCGCCGCCACGCGCGCCCTCCTCCCGGCCCCGCCTCCGATGGCCCCGGGCGGGCGGGTGCGGGGTCCGGAGCAGACCGGTGGGCGGGATGAGAGGGGCGTCAAGGAGCCTGGCTTGGGGTCAGATAGGAGTTGGATCCAGACTGTGCCGAGACCTCGAGGCCTTAGTGACTTCGCCTCCGAAACCTCAACGTTCCCATCTGTAAAACGGGGACCTACTACGACCTCATGGGGCTATGCACAACTTGTCCAGATGATCACAAAAAGCTGCACTTTACCTCCCTTAGCCTGTATATGGGAAGTACGTGGCTCAAAGTAGCCTTCTATAAATGACTGTCTTCCATAAAAGGCCCCCCAAATACCATTTATTCATCCCACAGATATTTCCTGGGTGCCTGTTATGTACCAGGGAACTGCACCTCATTTTTCTCAGTGCTGAGATGGAAGTAATAATAGCATCAGCCCCAGAAGCTGCTGTAAGGATCAGAGAAATTAGTGTTTGCAAAACATTAGCCGCAGCGCAGGGTCTCAGCTTTGTCCTCTCAAATTAAAGATGACCACATTTCGCGAGGGCTTTAGGAGGACCCCAGTGGGATGATAACCTGTAAAAGGTTTAGCTCGATAAACTTGGCATGAAATAGGTCTTGTGCAAGTGGTCTCTATCGTGATGACCGGTGACCCCCGGAGGCAAGGCACACTCTGCCCCACCTTCAATCAACATGTTTATACCAAGCACCTGCCCCAGGCCCTACACCGGGGATGGAGGGGCATGTACTTCGCCAGAGCTGGAAGGCAGTTTAAAGATCATCTCGCCCACCATCTTGCCTTCACAGATGGAGAAACTGAGGCAAGATGGTAAAGCAGAGCTGGATCTCAATCCAGGCTCCCACTGCTGGGCCCCCTGCTCCTTCCGCTACACCCTCTGCCTCTCTGGTGTCTCCCCACGGAAGCTGCCCCCAGATCATTTATTTTGTCCAGGAAACACACTGCCGTTCATGCGGGGACTGCGGGGGGCAGCTCCAGGGGCATCGGCCTGCTTGGGCCAATAGTCTCCTGTGCTCAATACTGCTGGAGATGGAACCAGGATCCCTGGAGGCCAGGAGCCTCCCTGCTGCAAAGACATGCGCGCGCGCGCGCGCACACACACACACACACACACACACACTCTCATTCTGGGTTCATCGTGGCCTCATGGAGACTACCTACCATGCTTGTTCTTTTTCTGCTCTTCCTCTAGTCCAGGCACACCAGGGATCCCCAGGAACGTGTTGTGTGAGTTTCCATACCACACCAGCAGCTCCTGGTCAGGAGGGATCATCTACCGGGAAGAAAGCAGGAGGGGGTTAGGGAGACAGCGGTCCCAGGTGTGAGACTCAGGGTGTCTGCACATCCCCCTTCCCGCTCCCCCTGCCCCAGAGCCAGGAGGCAGCTGTCCTCTGCCTGCCATGGAGATGTGGATCCAGTGTCAGCCCCGAGAAAGCCACCGTAGGCGTCCCCAGCGAGCTGCACAAACATAGAAGTCCGGGGGATGCTCCGTCTGGCCCTCTGCTTCCCTCTCCCAGCCCAGGCCTTCTCGCCATCTCTTGTCCTGGGGAACACTGCGGG
The DNA here is from genome assembly GCF_014898765.1 of Herpailurus yagouaroundi. Classification (NCBI taxonomy): domain Eukaryota; kingdom Metazoa; phylum Chordata; class Mammalia; order Carnivora; family Felidae; genus Herpailurus; species Herpailurus yagouaroundi. The sequence goes on along the minus strand of NW_024412401.1, from coordinate 52,398,982 downwards.
GAACACAGCTGCCATCCAGCCGCGTAAGAGCTCCCGAACTGGCAGCAACAGAACGAAGCCTTCTAGCAAGCGGAAGTTCCGGAAGAAGGTAGGCCAGAAAACTTTTCGTTTCTTACTGAGGGGAACCAGAGTCAGCCAGCCCTCAGGTCTGCAGGGCTGAGGCAGGTGTGCCCCAGGAGCGTGGGCTGCGGGGCACCCTAGGGGACTTGGTTGCATCTTGTCTGAAAATGTTCTGGGAACGACTCTCATCCAGAGCGCCCACAAGGCGGCACCACATCACATGCGCTTCTGTCCCTGTCACTGTCTCTGCGGCACTCCTTGCACACGGCAAATGCTAGAAGAGAAGCATTCCGATTGAGAGACACCCTCACCTCAGGAAATACTGGGGCACACGGACCTAAAATCCATTTCTATGGGAGAGAACTTCACAAATGATGACAGGGCCACTCCCTGGGGCGGGGGGGGCAGGGGGGGGGGGAACCTGCCCCAGGGAAGGGGTGAAGGCCTGGACAGTCCAGGGAGGCTGTGGAAGGCCTGATGTGGCACTAACCATAAACCCCACACTCCGGAGGAAGGGGGGGACATCCCAAGGGGCCCGCCAGGCCTTTGGCGACAGCCAGTTAACCCCTCCCAATCGGGGAATCTTCAGGCCCCAGCAACTAAGCCAGATGAGAGAGTTGGGGCGCCTGGCTTTCTCAGTCAGTAGAGCATGCCACTCTTGATCTCGGGGTTGTGAGTTCGAGTCCCACGTTGGGTGTAGAGATTACTTCACAATAAAATCTTAAAAGGGGTGCCTGGGTGACTCAGTCGGTTGGGTGAGTGTCCAACTCTTGATTTTAGTCGTGGGATCAGGCTGCGTATCGGGCTCTGTGCTCAGGGTGGGGCCTGCTTGGGGTTCTTTCTCTCTCTCCCTCTGTCCCTCTCCCCTGCTCGTGCTCTCCCAAATAAAAAAAATAATAATAAAATAAAATCTTAGAGCGAGAGAGAGACAAAGGAAAGAGGAGATGGGCCCCACCCTCCCAAGCCTGCACCCCCCGAGCTGACTTTGGCATTCAGCCTGTGGGTCACTCTCTGACCTTCCCAGGGAAAGCTGGACACCCCCAGGCAGCAAGTGGTTTGTTCGCCTCACGGGTCGTCCACCATCTGAACGGAGTTGCGGCACCAAAGGTCACACAGGAACCATCTGGGGGTATCTGGAATCACGCAAGGATAGGAGCTCCCTCCCTCGGGCTCCCTGGTGGCAGAGAGGGCCCCGCCCCTTCCGTGGGGCTCTGGCCTACAGACCCCCACCACAGGCGGAACACTTCTGGCCACCACCGCTTCCTTCCCCCGCTCAGAGCTAGGACAACTCTCAGACCAGCCAGCTCTGCTCGATCTGAAAGGGGAGAAGTGGGAGAGGGCAAGTGTGTGAGGGGCCTCACCACTGCGTCCTCCTAAGACTCAGCCCGGGGTCCCCGGGTCCCTTCCCAACAGCTCCCCCTCCCCGCCCCCACCCATGGGGCATCACGTCGAGCCCTCAGGGTCAGTGAGTGACCAGAAACCAAGCAGAGGATGCCAGGGTTTGAGTATGGAAAGCGCAGCCCCCCGAGCCCCAGGAAAATTAGGTGGTGCCTCAAAGAAGGCAGGCAGACTAGAACTTGGCACCACAGGGACAGTCCTCAAGGTCATTCACAGTCATGGCTGCTGTCCCAGAAGTCAGCGGGACAGCGGTGGAGGCCCTGCTGGAAAGGGGTCAGAGAAGACGGAGGTTTTGTGAGTCCCCCTAGAAAAGACGAGGTTGGAACTAGAACAATTGAAGATCAGTTCATTGTCAGAAGGCTGCTCTCTGAGGGAAGGTGGGGTTAGGCCCTCTGCCATCTGGTCCCTGTGTGACCCTAGGCCAGCCCTTGGCCTCTCTAAGCTTGTCTCCTCAAATGAGGGGGTGGGGGAACATGAGCCCTGAGGTCCCCCAACTCTGACACTCTGATCGTAAGTCATCTCCCACACCGTCCCGACTCCTAGCTTCCGTTTCCAGAATCATGCTTCCAAAGCAACAGGCTCCCCGTCAGACTGTCCCAACAGGAGACACTCCCGCAGAGGGTTCTGACTCAGGACCTGAAGTCACGCTGTCAGGGGCCACCTGGGCTCCCTGGCTGCCGAGCCTGTGACCTCGGGCAGCTTGCCTTCCGTCGCCGGGCCTCAGTTTCCTCGACTGTAAAACAGGGACAGCACCATTGCTCTGGTCTCACGGGGTCACGGCTCCGCGGAGCATCAGGTCCCCCAGTGGTCCCCACAGAGCCTGCAGTGTGGCTCTGGCCGCTGGCACAGTGAAAGCCCAGGATGACTGGTGGCTTTGCCTTCGGTGACCCGACAAGAGCACAGGCTGGGGCCGCGTGCGCCAAGCACGGGAGCCCGAGATCGGGTCACTGCTTCCGGCTTGGCTGGGGCGGGGGCACCCCCAGGGAGGGCAGTGATGTGCATGGGAAGTTCAGCAAGCCCCCGGCGGATGTCGCCCTGATCTTCGCCTCTACCTCCAGACTCTCAGTGTAGGAATCAAGGATCTAAGTCAACACCAGCCTTCTCCTTGTAATAGACAATAGCGATTGTTCTTAAATCTAAAGGGGCGCCTGGGTGGCGCAGTCGGTTAAGCGTCCGACTTCAGCCAGGTCACGATCTCGCGGTCCGTGAGTTCGAGCCCCGCGTCGGGCTCTGGGCTGATGGCTTGGAGCCTGGAGCCTGTTTCCGATTCTGTGTCTCCCTCTCTCTCTCTGCCCCTCCCCCGTTCATGCTCTGTCTCTCTCTGTCCCAAAAATAAATAAAAAACGTTGAAAAAAAATTAAAAAAAAAATGGTTGTTTGGAATATTATTTAAAAATTTTTTTTTGAAGTTCGTGTATTTACTTTGAGAGTGAGCACAAGGAGGGGAGGAGCAGGGAGAAGGAGAGACAGAATCCCAAGCAGGCTCCACGCCATCAGCGCACAGCCCCACGCGGGGCTTGAACTCACGAACCGTGAGCTCACAACCTGAGCCGAGATCAGGAGTCAGACACTTAACCGACGGAGCCGCCCAGGCGCCCCAGGAATATTATTTTTTAAATAAAAGCTTCAGTATCGACTTCTGATACAGAGTGACGCGTGTATTTACCAACACATTTTTTAAACGTCCGAAAATTAATTTTACTAGTTAATTTCAGAAATTGAAACCACGATGCAGACACGTTGGCCAAAACGTGTCAACACATAAGGGGGGGTATATAACGAAAAGTAACTCTCCCTCCCATCCTGGACGCCCAGCCACCGTCGCCAGTTTTCTACGCTTCTTTCCGCAGAAGGGTTTGTCATTTTGAGACGATTAAAACATGCTGACTTAAGGTTCGTGAGGAGCAGAGTGAATTCTGCTTTCTAGATGAGATAGCGGATTTTTAGAAAAGCAATGAACAAATATTACTTTCAAGCTATATATATATACATACACACACACACATACACACACACACATACATATACATATACATATACATATACATATACATATACATATACACATAAAAGAAAGAAAATCTCTGAAGAAGAATCTACTGGAATTGGGAACAACACAGCTCGCCGGATCTGGAGAAGCCACCAGCACTAGGGAAGGTCGGAAGTGGAGCCTCTCAGATCTTTCCCGAGCTCTGGGAAGCCAGCGGCAGCCCCTGACCTAGACATCTAGTCTCCGTTTGCTCACTGGTACCCCTCATGCAATAACCCCAGAGACGGAGACAAGGAGACCCTCAGACCGGACCCGTAGCCTCCTCCCTGAGATCTTGGCGCCATTGTCCACAGACTCCCAGGGTCCCGGCAGCTGACCGCCTGAGAGCAAAGAACAGCCATGGTGCCCGTCAGGCCTTCCAGATCCTTCCGTGGTGTCTTATGGCCAACACTCTGGCGTGGCCCTGGCAGGACTCTCCACTGGAGCCCGGAGAACCAGAATCAGCTATTTATTCACTTTTCTGGACGTTAGGCGCTGGCTCAGGACACACAATAAAGCAAATAATTCCCAAAGAAACCGAGTCGCGTACCATAAAATCTACGTTGCCAAGACTTGGGGGGAATATCGGGGCCTGAGTCTTTCCTTGACAAATTACATAATCGCTCCACTCATGCTCTTAATTTTTATTTTATTTTAGAGAGAGAGTGCACAAGGAGAGGAGAGGGGCAGAGAGAAAAAGAATCTTAAGCAGGCTCCGCGCTTCGTGCAGAGCCTGACACGGGCCTCAATTCCATGACCCTGGGACCGTGACCTGAGCCCAAATCAAGAGCTGGACACTCAACCGACTGAGCCACCCAGGCGCCCCTCTCAACTTGTGCTTCTTAACCTTCCCTATCAGCCCAGACGTTTTGTTCTGCCCCATTTCTGAATTTTTATTGTAAGTGGAAACTGACCGGCTTGGGGTTGTTTTCCCAATAAAAATTTATGCCACACTATTGAACATGCTCCCAGGAGGCTCTGAGGCCCTCCCTCCCTTTCCCCGGGCGGCGCAAAAGCCCTCGTCTAGAAGGATCTCCGTGTCATCTGGACGAATATCAATTTCCATTGTGCCACAGATGTCCTGACACACCAATTAATAGACTTCCAGCAAATACATATTGGCCAGGGAGGCCCCATGACATGCTCGCCCACTGTGCAGTCGCTCGGGGTCTCGGCATAGGTCAGACAGGCCTAGATTCAAATCACAGCTCGCCAACCTCCTGCGATCTCCTTGAACTTTAGTTTTATCATCATTAAAACGGGGACAGTGAGCGGCGCCTGGGTGGCTCAGTCTGCGCATCATCCATCCGACTCTTGGTTTCGGTTCAGGTCACGATCTTACAATTTCGTGGGTTCGAGCCCCGCGTCAGACTCTGCGCTGGCAGTCCGGAGCCTGCTTGGGATTCTCTGTCTCCCTCTCTGCCTGCCCCGCCCCTGCTCGTACTGTCATTGTCTCTCTCGGAATACATAAATAAACCTTAGAAAAAAATAATAAGACGGGGACAGGGGACAGTGATAGTGTCTCACAGAGGTGAAAGGTCTCGATTCGTAAAAAGTTGCTCAGACCTTAGATCCAGGCCCCCATCCCCTGCAGCAAGACTTACTTGCTCAACACTGAGTGGTCACTTGCTATGTGCCCGGCGCTTTCTAGAAATGTCATTTTAGGCACCTGACGTTCCAGTAAATGCTTCTGTGGCCAAATCGATGAGGAGAATGGCCCAGGAATAGCAGCCAGATGCCAAACCCGCCTGGGGGTTCTCCACCGACTGGCTGGCCTTGAAACCTCAGCCCCATTTGGAGGGCTACTATTTTGTATTTGTGGGGATTTCGAGGGCAGCGGCATGTATGCTGTTTATTGCAGAAAGATGTTCCTTCCCGTTTTGGGGGGCAAGTAATGGGTTCCCGTTACAGAAAATAAACAGCAGCTCTGAGTTGACAGAAAGAGTAAGACAATGGATCATGGCCAAGGCCCAGCTCCTCGGCCGACTCACACACACGCGCAGAACAAATGGCCCACGTATTCCAGAGGCTTCGGGGAGTGGCCCGGGGGAGCAGCAATTTCTTCTGGTGGAGCCTAGAAGGGCCAGGGAGCGCTGGCCTCTGCCCTGAGGCATGGTGGGTGGTCACCCCCGTCCAGACCTGGGGTGTGCAGGTCCCATGAGTGGAATCTCACGTTGCCACACAATGGTTTGAGAAGACTGCCATCACGAGGAAGGTGTCCAGCTTCATTTATTAAAAGTAAAATGAGGGGCATCTGCGTGGCTCAGTGGGTCGAGCGTCCGACTTCGGCTCAGGTCATGATCTCACGGTTCCTGAGTTCGAGCCCCACATCGGGCTCTGTACTGACAGCTCAGAGCCTGGCACCTGCTTCAGATTCTGTGTCTCCCTCTTTTTCTTTGCCCCTCCCCTGCTTCTACGCTCATGTGCTCTCTCGCTCTCAAAAATAAACATTTTTTTTTTAAAGTTTAAATGAAAGTAAAGTGACATTTTGTGTTTCCTTGTCCCTCACCCAAACAGTCCCCTCCGTAGGCTTGCCAACCCTGGGCAAGCATTAACGGCAAACCAGTGGTGTTTAGCTCACAGTATCATATGTGATACGATTTCCTTCCCCTTATCCTTTTTTCTCACCTTAAATCCTGATGAAATGCAGGGTTTTATTTTTTTGATCTTATAAATTCAGATTCCTCCCTGGAGATACCCTTCAGCCACTGTGCCCTCTGACTCGGAATTTCTGTAGAAATTTCTATTGATGTTTCCTGACTCTGGTGAGCCTTGGGCAGGGACACCCACACCGGGAGGTGAGACTGAGAGGCCCCCGAGTCTGTCCCAGCCGGGAGTCCTTTGGCCCGAATCGTGTGAACGTTCCTATTTTCTCTCATGCGCACGCGCGTGTGCACCTGTGCTCGTGTTATGTGTGTGCACGCGAGGAACACGAAGGGTGTGCGTCCCCGGTCTCTTCTGTAGCGGGATGGCCGGGACTCAGTGCGCAAGTAGGAGGATGTGCGAGTGAGGCTGGGAGGGTGGGAGGGGTGAAGAGGCAGGGGGTGCTCTCTGCTGGCAGTGAGGTTCAGCCACACCCGAGGCCAATTTGAGGCCAGCCGGTGGGGGGGGGGGGGAGGGGGTCCTTGTTCCCACAGAGTGGTGGCCCAGCCACATGGTCACAGCGGCCACCTCTGTCCTGGGCCTAGGCCACCTTCAGCCCTACCTTCACGCAGCCCCATGCTGCTCCCCCTCACTTGAACCCCAGTCCAGAAACTGCACCTCGCTTCACCCTCCTGGTCCCCCTCCACTTCCTGGCCCCCGCACCAGGGCCCACCCTTCAGCTGGGACCCACTCCCGGCCACACCAGTACCCAGGCAAAGACCATCCTGCTGTCATCTCTGGGAGATTTCCTGGAGCCTGGTGACGGAGGGACAACTGGACCCCGGTTCCAGAAGCTGCTAAGCCCCAGTGCCCCTCAGGCCTTAGAAAGACTTGGGGCTCCGAGTCCCTGGGAGAAAATGGACTACAGGGAAATCATTCTCCTTCAGAGTCCTCCAAAACTCAACCAAGCCCAGCCCCACCCTAAGGGACACTGCCCCTTTCCGCTAGCAGAGTGGAAGAATGAGGTCCAAACAAGTGTGGGGGGAACATCCCCCTGCTGTCCCCCCCCCCCCCACACACACACAGCCCTCACCACCAATCTGCCATGGGGAAGGAGGACAGCTTGTTCCACTCCGGGCCAGATGGTAAGCAAATTTCCTACCAAGGGACACTGTCCAGGGAGGGTCCCGACAGCATGGCCATCATGGCGGCCACCAGTTGGCTTGCTTTGTGCCGTCAGCCCCTCCCCATACACCGTCAGCTTTTCTGCCTCTGCCCAAGCGTTGCCCTATTGGGAACACCTCCTTTTCCCATCCTCCCGAACCTTCCCGTGACCTGGGTCTGGCTTAGCTGCCCCCAACCATGGGAGGTGATATTTATGTGTCTGCTCTCTCTCCCTTTCTCTCGCCTCCAAGAAGTTCCACTCCACACGGGCATTCGCACTAACGTTGCCCCCGCAAGGCTCGGTGAGAGCTCCTGAATCCGTCTGCCACCAAGTGAGACCCAGCTTCCTCCTCGTGGAATCCTCCCTCGTGGATTAAATGTACAAGGATTATAAGCGAGGATGCATACACAGAGCCTAGGAGAAGCCTTACACAGCAAGGGATCAATACGTGATAGCTGAGACCAGAGTCGTGATCCACATGTCATGAGCATCCCACGCGAGCAGGACAAGGAGCTAAAATGCCGCAGACACAGTGCCCTCCCTCCCATCCAGATGTTTTCCCCAGGCTGCCTTCCCGCGTCTTGCTCTCCGTATCTCTTGGCTTCTGGACCCCAGGACACCCTAAGCAGCTATCCAAGGACCTCACCCGCTGAGGTGCTCGTGACATCCACAAGGGCATCAAGTCACAAGTTCTGTCCTTTCTGATCCACAGCAGGAAACCTGCCACGAAGTTCGTGCTCCCAGGGACCGCGATGCGTGGGCCCCGGTCGTACAGCCTGAGCAGGGCCAGCGGGGCCCGAAGGCAACACCCTTCCATCCCCTGCGGTTCCCGGGACGGACGCGGCTGCCTGCACACCTTCTCCCGGCCGCCCCACCGCTTCCTTACACAACAGGACACATGCTCACCTCAATGGCCTTGTAGAAGATGCTGGTGCCAATCTGGACGACCTCCAGGTTCTGTTCCTGCTCGTTACGCGCGCACTTGATATAGGTCATCCAGCTCCGGTGGTCCTCCTGGCTGGCATCGATGAAATAGCGCACCGTGCCATCCTCGTTGAACACCTGCCCGCAGGGAAAAGAGGGACGGAGTGAGGCAGGCTGTGTCGCAGGCGCCACCTGTGGCCGGGCCCAGGCCCGGCAGATCCACACACACACACTCTCCCCGTGCTCGCCACGGCCCCAGGAAGGGGAAGCGGCTCTCATCTCAGTCTTCCAGCTGAGAAAAGGGAGGCTCGGAGCAGCGCAGTGACTTTCCGGAGGCCAGGCAGCTAGAAGTGACCAACAGGGAGTCGGTCTCCCGGGCCCCGCGGCCCCTGCTGCCATGGGCTCCCCATCCCCAGAAGAGAAGGGTCTCCAGGGATCACCGACTGGACAAAGTGGTATCCAGCTAACCCCCTGGGGATGCAGAGGTGCTCCCCAAAGCAGCGGAGAGCACTGGCCAGGACCTCAGAGGGGGGGGACACAGGAGCCTGGAGAGGGAAGACTGGCTCACGGTGACACCCTGGCCTGGCCTAACCCCCCTTGTGGGACCTACCAAGAATAGTCAGAGACCAAGCTAGACCCCAGCTTGCTAACCTAGCAACAAATGGGACCGGTAACTACTGGCCCAGGCCTCCAGGGAGGGAGGAGGTGAAGTCAGGAGAGGCTTCTGGACCATCGCCCTGTTCCCTTCCTCCTGCTCCTGTGACCAGAAGCAAGATGTGTCATATTGGGCTCCTCCAGGGACGGTGAGGTGGGGGCTGGGGGGTGGATCCATGGAGGGAGGGGGAATGAGATCAGGGAGAGGGTGCTCCGAACCCCCGGCAGCTGCTGCGGGGGGGGGGGGGGGGCCGGAGCCCCCAGGAGGCGGAATTGTTTGGGGGAGTGGCTTTGTCCTCCCTGGCGGAGGAGAGAAGGGTCAGAGGGCCTGGGATGAATGGAAGCCTCTCTGGGCTTCAGTTTCCTTCTGTAAAATGGGAATAATAGTTCATAGGGCTGCTGAGATAGTCTGGTGGAATGTGGGCCCCTGACCTGGAAAGCTGACTCAACACCAGTTTGTCCCTGATCATTTCCAGTTGTCATCATTCTGCCTGGGCTGAGAAGCCCATTCCTAGGAAGAACCCACAGCTCCTGTGGTTCTCCATGCTGGCCACCCTCACACCCAGGCCGGGTGGCTCTGAGGGGTTTTCCTTGCAGCTTCCTCCGGGTTCCCTTCCCAGCAGTCGGCAAAACCCTGGGCAAGCATCGGCCTCTCCTGCTCTCTCTCAGTGCCCTCCTCTGCGAGTTGGGGCCAACAACAGTCCCAAGGGTTGGCCAGGGGGGAGGAGGGTCAGATTTTCCAAACAATGGCCTTCCCGCGAGTGGTTTGGGGAGGCTCCTTCAGGCATACAGGTGCAGGATCGGGCTTCAGGGAGCGCTGGGGCGCCAGGGACCAAGCGGCGTCTGCCTGACTCCAGGATCCCGCCCGAGCCCCTCTCCCCCGGCTGGAACCTACCTCCCACATGAGGTTGTTGTTCTTGCAGATGTCCACATGCTCCGGGGCGATGACGCGGCCGGTGAAGGGGCCCATCTCGGTGCCGGCCTTGATCCACGTCTTGGAGAAGATGCCGAGGCCCTCGCCGGGGATGGAACTCTGCGCGATGATCACCTCCGCCGGCAGCACCAGGCTGGACAGCTTCTGCACCTCTGTGACCGCCGCCGGGGCAGGGGGAACCCGGTCAGAGCCTGAGGCAGGGGATGGCCGGCTCTTCCCCACCAGGGACCCAGGCCCGTCCTGCCTGGCCAGACCAACCCCAGGCCCGCCCTGGAATGACTCTGCAGAAGTCACTGGGGTGTGCGCGCGCGGAGGAGTGGAGGGCGCAGGGTGGAGTCTCCTCCATTTGCAACCGGGGGACCCTCCGTACCTTCCAAAGCAAGAGATGCTTTGGGGCTCATTTCTAGGGACGCTTTTCTTTCCTTCTTTCTTTTCTTTCTTTCTTTCTTTCTTCCTTGCCTTTTTTTTTTTTTTTTTGTCTCTCCACTAATTCTCAAAGCATCCACAACCTCCCTGCCCTCCACCCTGGAAGAGTTCAAGAACTACCGTGCCCGTCGCAGCGCGCGGGTTTACAAATGGGTAAACTGAGGCCAGCTCCCAGGAGGAGGCGGTAGCCAAGACGAGACCGCCCTTCGGCCCCCGGCACTCAGCGCTCACTGTGCCTCCCCGCACGGAACCTAGGGCGCCGTGGAAGGACCCCGGAGGCGGCCAGCGGCTCTCACGCTTCTCGGGGCGCGGAAGGCCCCTCACCTCGGGGCGGACTGGCGACAGCGCTGGAAAGAGACCGCAGGCTGCGGGAGGCGGCGGAAGGTCCAAAGAAACTCGGGCTGCGGCGGGCCGCCTTCGGCGCGCTGCGTGTGACCCGGGGCCCGCCTGGGTCCCCCTCCGCGCCGGGGATCCGGGGCGCCAGAAAGGGCGGCGCCCGGATCCAGGCGAGCCCTGAAGTCGCCCCTCTGGGCGGGAAAGAGCCGGGAGGCCCCCAGCCCCCCCCCCCCCCCCGGGGAGGGGTCCCCCCGCCGGGCCCGGCAGCCGGAGTGGGGGCGGCCAGGCGCACAGGGGCCTTTTCCATGTCTTACAAGGTTCCCCTCTAAGCTACCTGGGAAGATAGCCGGCGAGCGGGCCGGCTGAAAGGGGGGGTTAAACGGTGTCCATTGCGGCGCGGCCGGCAATTTGTCACGCTGTTAAAGTGATAGCATTCATTCGGCTCCATTCGAAAGAAATTGCTAATTCTAAATTCATTAGCCCGGGAAGAATGCTGTAGCAGTAAATTGTAGCTCAGTGCGGAGGGGACTTGTTTAAAAGGGGCCGAGGAATTCCCCTTACAAAAAGGGGGGATTAGATGGTTGACATAGCGTGAATGGAAGTGGAATTAGTCTGCACGGTAAATTAAGAGAGGAACAGAAATCGTCACGGGGGAAGAGAGGGCGACGCGCAGAGATGCCAGCGGCGGGGAAAGATATTGTTTGCAGGTTGATGAATGAGGAGTAAGAACTTGAGACATCTTAAAGAAAAGAAACTTTTCTCGCTCTCTCTTTCTCTCCCTCGCTCCCTCCGCGGCTTTCTCTCCCGGCCCGCCCGCCCTCCGCCCCCTCCCCAGCCCCCCCCCCTTTTAAAGTTCTCGGTTTAAGTGGGAACTTTCGCGGGTCAAGCCCAAGTTAACTAAATGAATTTTAAACCCCTTCTTTTTGAGTCAACTGCTATTACACGCCTAGTAAGGCTTTAAATGCCGGGAACCCGCCGGCTCAAAGGGGCGAGGGGCGGGCCGGGGGGGGGGGGGGAGAGCCTGGGGGCGCCGGGCCCCGCAGCCTCGACGCGGCTGCTTCCCGCCCCGCCCGGGCCTCGCCGCTCGCGCCCCGGTTCGGCTTCCGGGAAACTGAGGCCCGCGGAGCACCTGCAGCGCCCAGGCTGGCGCGAGCGGCCGCGACGCCCCTGGTCCCGGCCGCGCCCCGGGCGTCGCCAGGCGGGGAATCCGGGGCCGCCGGGAGGAGGGGACGCGACCGGCGTCGACGGCGCGACTCACCGCCGGAGAAAGACTGCGCCAGGACCTCGGCGGTGAAGGCCGTCTTGGGGCTGGCGTGGTGGCTCTTGTCCTCGAAGAGCTGCTCGCCCAGCACGTTGCGCCAGCGGCCGTACAGGAAGCTGTGCAGGATGTCGGAGGTGATGACCTCGGCCAGCGCCAGCCCCGGCGCCTTCAGCCCGGTCTTGAGCACCAGGGCCTCCGCCGGGAGCACGGAGCCCATCATGGGCGGCCCGGGGCTCGCCGGCGCCGGGGACGGACGGCCGGGCCGACGCGGGGATGCGGCGGGTGAGAAGGGGAGCGGAGGAGCGAGAGAGGAGGGCTGTGCTGGAGGAGGAGAAGGAAGAGGAGCAGGGGGAGGACGGGGACGAGGACGAGGAGGAGGAGGAGGAGGAGGGGGAGGACGCAGGAGGGAGCGGGAGGCGAGGCGGGCTGCGAGGAAAGTGAACGAGGGGGAGCGAGGCGCAGAGGGAGAGGAATCAGCAGAGACGGCAGAGGCGGCGCGGAGGGCCGGAGAGACGGGGGTGGAGGCGGAGGTGGGTGCGGGGGGGGGGGGGGGGGGGGGAGGCGGGTGGCTGCCGAGAAACGGCGGCGAGGGGCTCTCGGACGCGCGCTCGCCTCTCGCACACCCGGCCCGGACGGTCTTCCCCTTGGCAAAATCTCAGCGCCTTTATAGGAGCCGCAGTGACCCTCCTAATTGGTTATTAATGACCCCCTGACGTCGGACAGACTTGTTGTACCCGGCCGGGCGCGAGGAGCCCTCGCCGCGAGAGCTCAAGGGGCGGGGGCGCGCAGGCCGCTCCGAATTGTCCCTCTTCGCTCCTCCCGCCCCTCGCCGGCCCTTCCTCTCTCGCCCCCCCTCCCCTCCTCTTCCTCCTCCTCTCCCCGTGGGAAGCGCAGGGCTGGGAGGGAGGCTCAGCCCGCGGCGAGGAGAGGAGGGGACGGAGCAGGGGAGGGGGCGCGGAGAGGCTCGCTCGGATTCCGGGGACCGGACTGGGCCGGAGGGGACGCCTGGCCTCGGGCCCCGCCGGCCCCGCGCTCACCCACTTGTCCCAGGCCGGCTCTGCGCAGCTCCTCCCGGCCCTGCAGGCCCGGCGCTCCCCTCCCCTCCCCACCCCTCCCCTCCGCTCCCAGGCCCTCCCGGCCGGGCCCGGCCCGGCCCGGGCTCTCCGGAGCTCCAGGCCCCAGGACGCAGGCCGCGCTGATCCCCCGCTGCAGACGGCGCTGCTGGAGCCGGGCGCTTCGCTTCAAACGGGCCGCTCCTCCCGCCCCGCTCGCTGCTCGCGGCCGAGTGTGAAACTCTTCCTCGCGCGGAACGGGCTGCGCGGCGGGGCTGCGGCCAACGCTGGGGCCGCCCTGCCCGAAACGGCGTCGTGGGCGACCGGTTCCCGCCTCTCGGGGGGCTAGGGACGGAAATCCCCGCCAGCCGCGCGTTGTCCAGAATAGGCTTTTCTGATGAGCACCGGGGGAGGGGGTGCTGAGAGGGGTCCCCGGACAGTGAGTGGGAGCAGCCGGGCTCCAAAGCGAACGTTCTCCGAAACCGCTGGCAGCCCCAGGCGAGGCTGCGGTGTGCGCGGGGCTTGAGGCTCCGGCCTCCCAGCTTCTCCGCTCGGCTGCCACCGAGGGAGGCTCGCAGCCTTGGGCACTCCGTCCTTCCGGCCTCCTAGTTCTCTTTCTTTCTCTTCTGGCCTCCCTCTTCTCCCCCTTCCTCCCTCCCCCATTCCACCAGGGTGCTTTTTCGGCGCTGAGGTTCCCAGGCACCCGCAGCGCCAGCACGGTGTCTCTCGGCCTCTTTCCGGAGACGAGGAGCTGCTGAGCCTCGGACGAGGCCACGGCTTCCTGCAGGCTCTGCCGACTTCTGGGGTTAGCCTCAAGCCCCGACCCCAGCCCTAGACGCGGGAGGGGCATCATAGGGACACCTCCTTCCCTCCCTGCAATTTCAGATTCCGTTAACGGAGCCGAGTTTTCTGGGGGCATGGTTTGGGCTCTGGATTAGCTGGAGGAATGGGACTCTCCAGGCTTCCTGCGCAGCACGGGGGACTTGCACGGAAGGTCGGAGGCCTGGCCTTCCCGTTCGGAGGCCACTGCCCTCCCCACCCCTTGGCAAAGAACTCCTTCCACCGTGGGGTCTTGGCCTTCGGTAGGCCATCCTCGCACCTGACCGCCGTGGACCCCCGGCCTCCGCCTGCCCAGTGCGGGCCAGTGGTCCCCGGCATCCCGGTGTCCGCATCCGCGCTTAGGGTAAAGAAGGCGGCCACCGCAGGCCTTCAGACCCAGGGCCCGGGTGCGCCTGGAGGCTGATGCCCAGAGGAGGCTGCACCGGGCAGAAGGCGCGACCGTCGGGCCTGGCGCCAGCAGAGGGCAGCGCCGCAGAGGAGCAAGCGCAGCCCGCGGGTGAGGTCCCGGAACCTCGAGTCCCTTGCAGATGCTGCCGGAGGGCCACACCGGCTCAGGCTTGAACCGGGGGTTCCGTGGGAGGGGGCCGACGCAGTCCGAGCCTGGGGGTGCCCTCACTCACGCCTGGACCTTAGCTTCTGCGAGGACGTGGTAGAGGGAGAAACGCGCCCGGGCGTAGGAGACCACGTCGGAGAGCGCCGCCGGGAGATGAAAGGAGGCTGGGGGCTTCTGTACGTCCTTGGGACAACCTTTCTGTCTGGGCCTCAGTGTCCCTGTCTGCACAACGGGTTAAGCTGGACTTTGCAAACTGAGGTTCCTTCCCACCTTGCCCCATTCTGGGTCAGATCACTTTCCTCTGAAAGCCCGGAGGATTTTTGCCAATTCCCCGGGCCACCCCCCCCCCCCCCGGGGGAAAAGCCCTCGCTCGGGTCTGTGCGTACCTCCAACCACGGGCGCAGCATTTGGGACCTGGACCCCAGGTCCGGGTCAGAAGGTGAAAGGACTGAGGGTTCGGACCGCGCCTAGGGAGCCCGATTCCTTTCCCCAGGACCCGAAAACCCGGGGAGCGGTGCTGGGGGCAGGGGGTGGGGCAAGCAGCGCCCGGGGCTGCCTTCCAGCGCGTGCGCCCGCCGGCCCCGCGCGCGCCTCCGCCGTGCGCTCTCAAATTTTGTGCTTCTGGTCCAGCCCCGGACCCGCCTGAACCGCGCGCCCCAGGGAAAGGGCAGGGCCCACCGGAGTCGGGGCGCAAGGCCGCGCCCTGAAATGCGAGGGAAGAAAGACATGGCACGTTCCGGAGTTTCTCCGCGGATGAGCCGCGTGGTTTTCCGCGGGGCCCAGGCGAGGAGTGTGTCGGCGCCGCAGCCCCCTACCCTACCCTGGCCCGGCCCGAGCTCGCAGGCGCCACCCTCCTCCCGCCTGCGGGCCGCTGTTCCGAGATCTCTTTAATATTCATGGGCGTTAATAGAGAGGCCCCCAGTATATCGGTCCATTGTGGGCGGCTCGTAGGGCTTGAATAGGCCCCGGCCCTCTTTCTTCGGCGCAGCTTCCCGAGGGGCCGGGCCAGGAGTGAATGGCCCCGCTTCCCGCCCCGCGCCTCCTCCCCCTCGCGGGGAGAACATCTTTATCCCCGCCGCCGCCGCCGTCGTCGCCCCGGCCCCCATTCACGCTCCCGGGCTCCGGGCGGAACGAATCAATCGGCCGCGTCTCTTCGGAGGTCATCCGCGTGGCCTGGGCTCCCCCTTCTCCCGGAGCCCACGGGAGTGGACAGAGGGATCGGCGGCAGGCCGACGGACCCACGGACTGAGGGACACTTGGGTGGCGGGGGGGGGGGGGGGGGGAGGGAGCAAGGGCAGGGCAGCCCCGCGAGGGGTGGCCGGCCCGGCGCCGGTGAAGAGGGACCCAGGGTCCCGCGGCCGCCCGAGACCGGCTCGTATCTACCTGTTGCCCCGCACAGAGCGGAGCGTGGAGAGAACGGGGGCCACGGCCCAAGCCCCTCTCGACGCACCGGCGCGCGCCCCTCGGGGCCCGGCGGCAACACCCCCCCCCCCGAGACCAGGGACTCGGGGTGGGGGGCGGCCCAGGGCTCCCCCCGGCCCCGCGGCCCGGCCCGCAGGGCGCTTTCGTTCTCGCCTCTGCGCCCCTGCTCAGCCCGGGGGCGCCCCGGTCCAGACTGCGCGCTTCGGCGGGGCGTTCCGAGGGGAAGCCGGGTGCCCGGCTCCCGCGCCCTCACTCAGCCGCCCCGACTCGGGTGCAGGGGGGGCGCGAGTCGGCCAGGCGGGGCCGAGCGCCCGGGTCCCCGCCCCTCCCGCCCCGCGGGCCCTCCGAGGCGCAGAAAGGAGCCCATTGTCCGCCGGGAAATACATTTTTGGGGGCCGAGTGAAAGCCCGTCTTTCTTTTGAACTTTAGAAGAAAGTCTTCTGCCCTCGCCCCTCGGAGGGAGAGATTTGTCTCCCCTCCCGGGGGCCCCCGCGCGCCTCCTCCTCCCGAAACATCTGCCGGGGGAAAATCCACCCTGGAGGGCAGATCGCGCTCGCTCTAAGCCCCGCGAACTCATTAAAAAGATATTAGCGGCGGGGGCAGGTCCCGCGCAGGTATCGATCGGCCGGAATGAGCCCGAGGAAGAAAAGGCGAAGAATGCGGTCGCGCCGCGTCCCGACCCCCTACCC
>NW_024412401.1:52328316-52382257 GCF_014898765.1 Herpailurus yagouaroundi | reverse complement strand
ACGCGGGGTCCCGGCTCCTCCCGCCGTTCCCCTCCACCGCGCTCCCCCCGCCCGCGCCGCCCTCCTTCCCCGGCGCGCTCTCCTCTTTCGCCGGCTCCGGCCCCCTCGCCGGCTTCTCACACCCTCTCGGCCTCCTCCTCCTATTTCTCTCCCGTGCTGAGTCTCAGTCTTTCGGGTCCCAGTCCCGCCGTGGCCCAGGGAAATTCCTTCCTCCCGTGGGGCCCGCGGGTCCCCCGGCCCCCGTTCCCGCGGGACGGTTCAGGGCTCCAGCGCCCCCGCCGACGCCTCCAAAGGCCCGACGGGCTGCGAGGTGGGGTGGCGGCGCGGGCCGTAGAAACGGTTTTGATGGACGTGACTCGGGCCTGGCCTGCCGGGGGCTGCCGGGCGGAGCGGCGGCCGCAGCGCCTTGAATAGGGACGGCGCCCCCGCCCGCCTCAATCTAATTAGCCTCCCGGGCCGGGGAGAGACAAAGGCGCGCCCCGGGGCGCCTACGTCGAGGACGTCTGAGTGGAGCCGGCGTCCCGGACGCCAGGTGACCGGCACGCGAGTCTCGCTGGGCGCCGAGGGCAGGGACCCCCCCCCCCTTTCCCTGCGCCTTCCAGAACCCTTCGCCCCCAACGCCCGCGCCCGGGCTCCCAGCCCCGAGGATGCCAGCGCCCAAGTCCGAGTGACAATCGGCGCAGCGGGACCCAGGGGAGCTACAACTCCAGGAGAGGCACGGCGAGCGGGTGTTGGACACAGGCTTATGGAGGGAGGCGGCGAGGGACGGAGACGGAGGGAGACTGAGGCCAAGAGAGGCCGAGATGGAAGGGTCCAGATGAAAGTTAAAGTCTGCGACGTGGAGACACAGGGACCGGTAGAGATGAGAGGAGGTCGAGCAGGGATTCCCAAAGTGCCTGCGGCTTTTGAGAGCTAGAGAGATGGGCCAGAAGCAGGAAGAGGGAGGTCTGGGGAGGCTAGGGACAGAGACATGGGGGCGGGTGTGTGTGAGAGGAGGGGGGTGGGCGTGGGAAGCAGGCTGGCAGGATGGAGAGAGGAGGAGGCTGGCTGGGGAAGGCGGGTGTCTCCAGGCCCTCTGGCATGGCCCTTCAACTCGGATGGCTTTCCCCCTCCTGTGGGTCCTGGGACAGCCCGAAAGAACTACCCGGACCCCACACCATCTTCCTTTCCAGAGACCCTGTCCCCGTGGCACCCGGCCTGCCTGGCCTTCCTCCATTTCTCGGCGGCCTGCCTCCCAGCTCTTCCACCTGCTGCTGTCCGCCTGGGATGCCCCCGGAGCAGAGGGGGTTGGGGCAGAGAATTATCCCCTTGGCTGCCATCCACACTGTATCTGGCCTCACGGAGATCCCGAAGGCTCTGGTCATTCTTTTGCCCAAGAAACATTTATTGAGTGGCCACCGTGTGCCTGGCTCTATACAAAGCCTTGGAGCACCCACGTGACCAGGGCAGCCGCAGTCCTGGCTTTCTCAGACCAGCTTCCAAGGCTGGGTGGGGTGGGGGGCCACCATGGCCAGTCTGGTGGCCCCGATGCCTCTGTCCGCGTGGCTTGGATCTCATCTGTAAAGTGGGCACAATAACCCTGCCTGTGTCGTAAGACCTGATGGGCCCAGTGAGTGAGGCTGCGGCTGTCATTCCTAACAAGTGCTTCCAAAGACCACGCAACCGGTGGGTCCTCTGGGACCATCTGGATATGCCCCGAGGACCCGAGGATGTGAGTCCAATCCTGGCTCCAGCAGGTACTGGTCTGGAGCCCAGGCACCAATTCCCCCTCTCTGAACCTCAGTTTCTTCATCTGCAAAATGGGGATAATGATAGAACCTCCGGTGGGAGGGCTGTCCTGCCGAATAAAAGACATAATGCATGGAAAGGTCATAGGATCGAAAATGTGCTTCATATTAGCAACCTCACTACACTTAAAAGTAACACGTGGCCATGCTTGGAAATGTGGGAAATATGAAACACTGGGTGGGTACCAACTACGGCCAAAGGGACACTGAAAAGCAAGACCAAATGCATGTACTTGCACCGCTAATACTCCCCCCGCTCACCGGCTCCAGCCTCTCCCCTCCTGTCTGTCCAGAGTCTGACTTTGGGCAATTAGAGACGATAGGCTCATCTGAAGACCAGTTAAATAAGTTGTAGCTACAACGAAGCGGAAATTTACTGCTTCAAATACCCAGTAGGTCCCAAATTGTATTTATTCTGGAGGCTCCTGGACACTCCAGACTCTCAGATTGTTGTGTATTTATTTTTATTATGCAACTATATTCAACACACACCCACCGTGTGGCAGGCTGGTCCCTGGAGACTTGAGTTGAAGGTAAAGTAGTTCACCCAGCATCTCCCAAGCACTTGCCCTGAGCTAGCCCAGTCTGAGCACAGAGAGGCCGCGGAGGACCTACCTGGTATTGATGCTCGGGATGCTGAGGTTTTCCTGAGCAAGCTGGCGGGTCCACAGATCCCAGGCACACGGTGAGATGTCAGCCAGGGAACCCGAGTCTCAAGTCCTCATCCTCCAGCTGGTAGGAACGTCCTCCTGCTCCTCACGACTCTCATGAAGGGGGTGCTTAGAACCACCACCCCACCGTGCCCCATGCCAGCTCCATACGTCCTATCAGGAAGCGCAAAACTGCACCCTCACGTACCCAGATCGGCAGCTTTAAATGTGTGTCGAGCAGGGAAATGCTCCCTCCAGATGAACTCTTAAGAAGAAATCCGATTTAGAGAACAGATAGAGGACTTCTAGTTTCAGCCCAACATGTCGAGAACTCAGACGTCACCACTGTAGGCCTTACAAATAAGAAAAAGCTGGGGGCACCTGGGTGGCTCAGTCGGTTAAGCGTCCGACTTCGGCTCAGGTCATGATCTCTCAGTTCGTGGGTTCGAGCCCCACATCGGGCTCTGTGCTGACGGCTCAGAACTTGGAGCCTGCTTTGGATTCTGGGTCTCCTTCTCTCTCTGCCCCTCCTGTCTCTCACTGTCTCTCAAAAAAGAGTAAGTGTTTAAAAAAAAAAAAAAAAAAAGGAAAGGGAAATGCTGGACACACTGAAAACCAGCAATTTTTCCAGGACCCTTTGGAGAACTGAGGTTGAAAGGCAACTGTTACCCAGCGATCTGGGGAGATGGGGAACCTGGCGAGTCACGGGCAGGATGTGTTCACCCGCAGCAGAGTTGCTGGGGCCACAAAGGTGCAGGAACACATCGTGGCGATTTTGACAGATCGCTGGACGCTGAGTGTGGACGCGGGGGGGAGCCACGGTTTTTTACCTCCAGGAACCCCACCAGGTTCTCCAGGAGGAGATCTGAGAAGAGACCAGCTAGTGCCCCAGCATGGGGAGGGGAGAGGCGTCCTGGTGAAATTCACCCAGAGCCTTATCCCAAACTGGGGAGGGGAAGTCTCCCCTCCCTCCAGCTCCCTCCAGACTTCCTGTCTCACCTAAGGGAAAACAAATGGACAATCAGACATCATCGGCAGGAGACAGAGCTTCCAAGAATTTGTGGGGAGTAGAGTAGCAGGAGAAGGGAGTGGGAGGCAGGCAAGGAAAAGCTCTTGGACTGGAGAAGCGGCCCTGAGAGCCAGGCTCACTAAGAGACGGACCTGCCACTGAGCAACTGTAGAGTGTTCCAGTCTCCTGGACCTCCCCTCCTCCCCACCGGCAGGAACTCCAGGATGTGGGTGGTGATCCTATCTGTGTGGGGGTGGTGATCCCAGCTAAACGCGTTGCAAGGTTCTATCTGAGGAGGAGTGTGCAGGGAAGCCCAAAGTCAAAACAGGAGGTGAGAAGAGACACTAAGAGAATTCGAAACCACAGACGCTGGCAACTACAGCAAATATGACATAGCCTCACTCGTAGGCAGACTCACATACTCCTTATGCTAAAAGCCTATTTACCTCGGTTCCTAGTCTCTGCTACAGCGGGTTTGGCTCTCAACAGCAAAAATAATCACAAGGCATGCCAAAAGGCAAAAACAAAACAAGAAGACAAAACAAACAACAGACACAATCTGGAGAGACAAAACAATGATCAGAACCAGACTCAGGTATGACCCCAGTTTCAGAATGATCGGACAAGGAACTGAAAATAACTATGATTAATATGTTGAGCACTCTAGTAGAAAAAGTAGGCAAAGGGGAGAACAGATACGCATGTAAGGAGAGAGATGGGAACTCTAAGAAAGAATCGAAAGGAAATGCTAGAAGTTAAGAACACCGGAAGGGCGCCTGGGTGGCTCAGTCGGTTAAGCGTCTGACTTCGGTTCAGGTCATGATCTCACAGTTCGTGAGTTCGAGCCCCGCATCGGGCTCTCTGCTGTCAGCACAGCGCCTGCTTGGGATCCTCCGTCTCCCTCTCTCTGTTCCTCCTCCCCCCACTCTCTCTTGCACACGCATGCTCTCTCCCTCTCTCAAAAATACGTAAACATTAAAAAAAAAAAAGAAAGCCACTGTAACAGAAATGAAAAATGCCTTTGGCGGGCTCATCAGTAAGCTGCCTGTGGCGGGGGAACGAATCAGGGAGCTTAAATATGTGTTGACAGAAACTTACCAAACGGAAGTGCAAAGAGCAAAGAAAAATGAAAGACACAACAAGCTAGCCAAGAACTGTGGGACAATTACAAGGTGTAACAGATGCGAAATTGCAGTCCCGGAAGGAGAAGAAAGAGCGATGGGGCAGAAGGAATATCTGATGTGATAAACCTGGCCACGGTGAGGTGGTCTGTCTGCTGGAGCCTTGCCTGGCATCTGAGTCTGGAACTCAGTAATGAACCTTGTGGTATAATTTTGCTGGAGGTATTCAAAGCGCAGTCCGGAGTTAGAACATCCCTCATCAGGAATGTGACCAGCGACGGCATAGCCAGATGGAAATGAGTCGTGAGCTATTAAGTAGCACAAGTCAACATGTTGTGGGTCTTCAATGGGTTAAATTACGATTTAGATTATAGATCGGTTGTTCTCATGAATATATGCGCAAAAATCCCAAAGAAAAATGTTAGCAACTTAATCCAATGATATACAAGAAACATTGATAACAGATTGTGACCAAGTGAGGTTTATTCTAGGAATGCAAGGCTGGTTTAATATTGAACAATCACTGTAATTTGCTATATTAATATTAAAAAGGAGATGAATCATAGGATGATTTCTTTAGATGCAGAAAAAGCATTTGAAAAATTTGGCCCCCAGTCATGATAAAACAGAAACAGGAAGGAACTCCCTTATCTGATAAACAGTGTGTATAACAAATGGACAGCAAACATAATTAATGGCGAATTATTAAATGTGTTCCCGCCGAGATTACGGATGAGACCAGCCAGGATGCCCCGTCCCTACAACTTTTGCTGAACTGTGTACTGGAGGCTTTGGACAGGGCAGTGAAACAGTCGATTTTTTTTTTAAATGGCACAAAGATTGGAAGGAAAAAAATAACACCACGGTTATTCGTGAATGACATGATTTAGAACAAAGAAAATCCAAATGAATCTACAAGCTATTAGACTTAATAAGGAATTCAAATAAAGTCATTGGAATCCAGGTCAAGAAACTTAAAAACTACTTTTCTAGAGGCGCCTGGGTGGCGCAGTCGGTTGAGCGTCCGACTTCAGCCAGGTCACGATCTCGCGGTCCGGGAGTTCGAGCCCCGCGTTGGGCTCTGGGCTGACGGCTCAGAGCCTGGAGCCTGTTTCCGATTCTGTGTCTCCCTCTCTCTCTGCCCCTCCCCCGTTCATGCTCTGTCTCTCTCTGTCCCAAAAATAAATAAACGTTGAAAAAAAAAATAAAAAAATAAATAAAAAAAAAACTACTTTTCTAAAACCAGCGACAAAGAAATGAAAAGCGACATTTAAAAAGTACCATTTTCTAGGACCCTGATCACTTAGGGAGGTGGTTTTGTGGTAGAGTTTTTTTCTTACAGTCTAATTAATTACTAAGCAGTATCCTTTCAATTGTGATAGTTGCCTATCTACACGGATTAAAACACTGCAAAAAGAAAAAAAAGTACCACAGTTATTTATTTGTTTATTTTTGAGAGAGAGTGTGAGCAGGGGAGGGACAGAGAGAGGGGGACGGAGGATCCTAAGCAGGCTCTGGTCTGACAGCAGAGAGCCCATTGTGGGGCTCGGAACTGTAAACCGTGAGATCACGACCTGAGCTGACGTCACTCAACCGACCGAGCCGCCCAGGCGCCCCCCCTTGTCACCCTTCTCCCATCCGACTCCCCCGCAGTGAACTGAAGGTTCATGGATTTTTCTG
The DNA here is from genome assembly GCF_014898765.1 of Herpailurus yagouaroundi. Lineage (NCBI taxonomy): Eukaryota > Metazoa > Chordata > Mammalia > Carnivora > Felidae > Herpailurus > Herpailurus yagouaroundi. Next base: position 52,376,010 of record NW_024412401.1, on the reverse strand, counting down.
GAGTGTCGTGGGAACTCAACAAAGTGGCTACAGTGAGTACAGCTGGGACAGTTTGGGGCCCAGGTCCCTGCTTCCCAGGGGGTCCCGATTAGAGAATCTGATGCGAGAGGGCGAGACACAAAGGATCAAACTCCTTCTCGGTGTGCTTGAAATAGGATTGCCTTGAACATCAGCTTTCAGGCCAGAATGGAGCAGCCTTGATCCGCACCCCCGCGCGCTGGCCAGCCCACACATCTGTGGCACACGGCGATGTGTGTGTGTGTGTGTGTGTGTGTGTGTGTGTGTGTTTGGGTGGATGGGTGGGGTCCTGGCTTCTCCCAGAGTTGCCCCACCTGCCCACGAAGGCCGCTCTTTCCTAACGGCCTGGCCGCCATGGCTTTGGGGGACCAACAAACTTGATCTGGGGGTCCTAGAATCCTGGGGGAGACCGGGAGAGCCCGGAAGAAGCCAGAGAGAGGGTCAGTAGCGAGGCTGATGCCTTTTTCAGATCGCACAGTCAGCCCCTGGCACTCGCCGCGGAATGGGAAAAGCCACTGAAACAGTCAGAGGTCCTGGACTCAGTCATTACCATGAGTTGCCATGTTTTGGGTGCTCATCACGAAGCAGATGTCAAGTGCTCTACATACTTGTCATTGAATCCTAACTCAGCCCCTGACCAGGTGGATAGTTCTCATCCCCACGCTGCAGTTGAGGGAGCTGGGGGCACGGAGTGCTGAATAATGTGCCTTAGGTCACAGCGGTGGGGGCAGTGCTCACACCCAAGCTCGAGTGTCGGTGCATTTATACCCTCCACGCCGCTGCCGCCGTTACGCTCTATAAAGTCTCGGAGAAGCTGAATCGGGGAAGACGGCACCATCGCTCCCAGGGGAGACACAAGGTTAGGTCCCTTCACGCCTCTGGCCACAGCGTTTCACCCACCGGCACGTAACCGTGTTTAATGCGTGTTTCCGTTTAAAGACACCTTTTCTGGGGGCGCCCGGCTGGCTCTGTAGGTTAAACGTCCGACTCTGGATCTCGGCTCAGGTCACGCACGATCTCATGGTCCGAGCGTCGGGCTCTGTGCTGACCGTGCGGAACCTGCTTGGGATTCTCTCTTGTCTCCCTCTCTCTGTCTGTTCCTCCCCGGCTTGTGCGCTCTCTCAAAACGAAAATAAGCAAACTTCATAAAACAGTAAAGACCCTTATTTGGGGCGCCCGGGTGGCTCAGCCGGAGGAGCGCGTGACGCTTGAGCTTGGGGTCATGAGTTCAAGCCCCACGCTGGGGTGTAGAGATTAAATGAAATAAACAGGTATAAAAAAATAAAAACACCTCATTTCATATATATTGTCGGTTCACTGACACCAACTGCCTGCTTGTACTTAGGGCTACTGGACGGCACCGTGCTCAGGGCCATTTTCAGCAGCGAAACCACCCACAGGAAGCACAAACGTTGCAAAACCGTGGCACTGAATAGACCGCCAGACGGACACTTGCCTACAGCCCCAGAGCCGTGACGGGCAGGCAGCGCGTTGCCTCTGTTTCCCTCGGCGAGAGACCCGTGCGTCGCGCAACTCCGATTGTATTTTTTTTGGCCGAGAACATCCACAGAAGCGCGGTGGGTGTTCATCTGGAGATTACACACAACCGTTGGTGAGCAGGGGCATTCGTAAATGCGGAACGGAAGACAACGGTCGGCTGTAAGGGCCTCACGGGGCCTGGCCCACGGTCGGCGCTCAACGCTTTCACGGCCACTCCCCCGCCATCTTGGCTGCCTCGCTTGGCGGTCCTGACGCTCCTGTGGGCTCTCGAATGCAGCCCTGGATGAGCACAGCATAGAACTTGGCACAGAACCGGCCCCTCCACTTGTCTGAACGAGGGCAGGTCATCTGGATGACCGCTCAAGTCACGAGGGGCCCTCGGCTGTGAAATGGGAAGGACCCTCCTGTCTACCCTCCAAGACATGGAGACCTTCATCTGTCTCCTCTGGGAAGGGACCAGAACTCCCTTGCTAGAGGCTGCTAGAAGTCCCTCGGGACAAAGGCCAGCAAGGAGCTTCGTTGTTACGGGGGTTCCTCGACTTCCCCTTCCACCCCACGCCAGGCACGGACCCAGGGCCAGCAGCACCCCCTGCGGAACTGTCAAGCCACTTTCTGGCCATTAATCTCTAAGAGTCTGTTAGGACCATTTGCATTAGCCTGTCTAAAAAAAAAAAAAAAACCAAACCCGGCTGTGTCCCCGGGGACCAGAAGTGGGGCTCGGAAAACTGTGCCATCGCAGCCGGCTGGGAGCTGAGGCTCCGTGGCGTCCAAACGCCCTCGTGGGCCGGGTCCTGTCTCATGCCATCTGGGCCCCAGCCAACCCGACTGTGGGGGCTGCAGGGCACCACGGACGGTCACCCCCCTGAAAAGGGACACTGAAAAGACGGCACCCCCCCCCCGCCACCCGCTGAGAGGGCAGGGACGTCGATGGAGCACGCTGCCGGGAGCACTCCCCACCCCCAGCCCAAACTCTTGGGTCGTTCGGTAACAGCCCAGCCCGGTCCTTGAACACTGCCCTGGGGAGGCGGGCCGAGGCCAAGTCCGGGGGCGTGTGGTGGTGGGTGGGAGAAGGCGGGGGGCAGGGTTCTGGAGTCAGACTGGGCACCCGCCCCACCCCCGCCTCCCCAAACCCAGACTGTCCTTTCAGTGATGACCGTGCAGCTTTCTTAATGGAACACAATCGCTGAACTTGGTACATTTCAAGCACTTTGGCCTTCCTTCCAGAACACCAGACAGCTGATGAAAACCATCTTCTGTGGGCGCCATGTTAATGAAGGGCCAAATTTCATATGCTTGCAAACTTTCCCCCCTGCCTCCTGCTGCACTATACCCCTCCTTCCCCCGCTTCAATAAAAGGTTGCATCAGAGACAGAGAGAGAGAGAGAGAGAGAGAGAGATTTCCATAATTTATAGTATGGGCATTTCACTGGGGACAAACGCTAATCTGTACTTACCGATACATTTAAGAAAATGCATCCTCCCGCAAGCCTGCACCATTTACGACTCTTGGCACGAACCGCAATGCTCAGTCTTCAATTAAGGGACACCTTAGGGTTCATTATCACACAATCGCTCCCTGTGAACCATGCCAAATGCTGTTTTGGCAGAGCTTGGAAGATGAATTAGAAGGAAGTCTTCTCTGTAATGCCCTCTCCCCAATTCCCATTCCCATCATCAGCGTTTATGCCCTCCTCCTGCCCGCCCCTCCTTCTTTCCAAGTGGCTTTTACCATTCAATTTCTCAACGTCAAACTCGATTCTCTAGAGGTGTAGTTGAAGATGCCACATCTTTTTGTCTTCCGGCTCTCAACAGGCCTCCGCACGGCTGCCGTCCACACCCCTTTTCGGCCTCGAGGAGCCACAGATGCTTCCCCCCCCCCCCCTTGGGGTTGGGGGGGGGGAAGGGGAGCGGGGCCCGCGCGGGTCGCGCGAGAATGCTGCGCCCCACCGAGGGTTCTACACGGGGTGCTCGCAGCACCGGGCGTCTACACGAGGCAATGACTCACGTGTAAAGCTAGCGGCCGTGGGAGGGCGTTGTCAAATATTGAAAGTCGGGAGTCCCCTCTAGAGCAGGGCCCACACGGTCACGCCCTGTCCTGAAACGGCAGGGCCCTCTGTGACTCGAACCTGTGGGTAAGGACCCCCCCCCCCCCCCCTTTTGTTTCCTTAACGGGAACACGGGAAGGAGGCACATTCGCTGGGGCTTTCCGGGTCTCCCAGCCCCCGGTATCCCTCGGCGGGGCTCGGGGCCCCGGAGGGAGCGGCCGGGCAGCCTAGGACAGCGTGGAAGGCAGGCCAAGGGCACCGGGCCCAGAGCAGCCCTGATGTCCCCCGGCCTGGCCGCCCCGCGTGCCCGGGAGGGGTGTGGGGAGGCGCGCGGGCGGAGGGAGGCTGTGTGCCGACTCAAGTTTCGGGAAGCGTGCGGATCTGGCTGCAGAGCTGGTCACAACCTCCCTTCGATGAATCTTCCGGCTCCACTTAGCATGACAGCCGTGAGGAAACTCGCTATTGACGTCTCGGTGTCACAGCACCCCCCCCCCCCCCCCCCGGCCAGATGGGACAGGTAAGAGGGGCTGGTGGTGATCGAGGCTCTCCCGTCAGACCGTCCGCTTCTGCGAAGCCTTTAAAATAAAATGAGCTTAACGAGCCGGGCCCCAGCTAAGTCGGGCTGATGTTTGCGCGGGACAAGCGGGCTACGAACCGCAAGAATCTTCGCTCGATTTTATGGCCGGGGGCGGGGGGCAGGGGGGCGGGGGGCAGGGGGCCGAACTAGCGAGAGGAAAGCGAACAGACTAAAAATACTTCGCCCACAAGACGTCTTGTGGAAATTTTATTATATAGAGTGTAAAATGAATTGTCAGTCAAATAAACACTTTTTTTTTTTAAAACAACATGCATAACATTTTCCAATTGCCTTTTTTTTAATAGTTAGACATTTCAAGCATTATAAGGAAAATAAGGAGAAAAAAACAGAGACTGTAACGTCGGCACATTTCAAACGGAATGTCCCTCAGGTCAATGAAAAATGCGAGGAAAAACAGCTTCGATTCCGTTTTTCTTTCCTTTAAAAATACATGTTATCTGTACAAGATACACTACGGTAAACGTCGGAGGATCATATTATCCCTTTTATTAAATCAAAATCATTTAATTCATATTGTGGTTAATACTAGATTTATTTATTCGTCTAGTTAATTTGACAAATATTAAGAAAATATCTCAAAGGAAAAAGGAAGGGAACACCTTGGAATTAAAAAATAGTTACTACATTTTTATGCGGTTTAATGTTCCACAGTGTTTGTTAAAAGTTATATCGGATTTCTTTTTAATATTAAAAATAACAGTATTTATATTTCTGAGAGAAGAGAGAAAGGTTTTTCGTTTTGTTTTTAAAACCAGCTTGGAGGTCTTAGATACACAGTTGCAAATGGTAATGGAGACACGAAAAAAAAACGTATGCTAAACACAAGAATACATTTTTATATTACCCCTTTAGCACTCTAGAAATTATACAAACCCTATAAAATGCCCCCTCCCAATCCCTGTTGGACAGCAATACAATTCTCTGTCTCAATTCAGAATTCACATAATTAATTACAATACATAATAGTTCAGTTTTTTTAAAAAATGCAGTAAAACCAGACAGCCAAGATACAAGAAATTAGAAGTAAAACATTTAATGAATTTACACATTTAAGAATATTTAAATACTGTTTAAAAATTTTTAAAAGAATTTGTTACATACCACCTAAGATTTCCAAGCCACTTTCTGTCGCAACAGAAAAAAAAAAAAAAAAAACAAACCAAAAAACTAAATAAAAAGACGCGCGACGAAACGAAACGAAACGAAAACACACCGTGTTGAAATGTCACTGCTCTGAGGCACATTCTGGTGCCTGAATTTGTAGGCACTGCTCCAAAAAGAATCCCAGAGCTTACACGTTTGAAATAACAAACAAGAACAATGAAACAGAAATTATCAGCCATTTTTAGTAATGAATTTTTCCCGATTTTTAGAAAAGTCCTGTTAATCTAAATATAGTGTTTCACAGAACAAAACAAAAGTTCTTCATCAAAAGGTTTGCAAATCTATAAACCTCTGTTACAAACGGGTTTTCGCTCACAATGATTTCGGGGAGAAAAGCACTGCGGGCCGCCGTCCTACTGCTCCTGGGGAAGGAAGGGGACAGAAGTTAGTCTGTGAGGCCACCTCTCATGTCCTCGTCTCTGTCGGCAGGGGGTGACAGGTCACCCTCCCCCCTCTGGCCCCTCAACAGGCGTGGACACACACACACACACACACACGAGCCAATGTCTCCGTGTTTCCCCGGGGCCCCGCGTCATGGGACCTGGCCCAGACAAACCCTCTCCTGAACAGGAGGTCCTGGGCGGCTCTCCAAGCAAGGGACACCGCGGTGTGGGGCAGGGGAGTGGGCGCGAGAGAGCTGTCCTCGGCCACCCATCAGCCCCGTCCCCTGTCTCTGCAGGGCCCCGGGCACAGAGGGCCAATTTTGGCGATGAGATGACCAGCGAGCTTTGGGCCCGGGGCCTGTGGTAACCGACACGCCTCCACAGGGACCTGGCTGGCGTCGGGTCATCTGAGAAATGCTCTGTGGGAGGATCTCGCCACGTTCCCTATGTTAATAAGAAACCGGTTTCTGGCTTCTGACCGGACGAGAGCCGAGAGGGTTTCCGCGTGGGATGAAGGCCAGGCGCCCTGCCCTGTCGGGCCCGCAGATGCTACGGACTCGCCCTCCTGCCGCCTGCCCCTCACCTCTGGCCGGGGCCAAGGGTGACAGTGAGGCCACACCGCCCTCTTCAAGGACCGTGACCCCCACGGTCCCTACCGTGACGCCAAGCCCGCCCCGGGTCCTCCGTCTGGGCGCACTCCCCGACAGCTGGGGAAGCTGAGTGCCACTCAGCACCGGGCGTGAGTCGCCTTCCTCCCAGGGGCTGCCCAGCCAATCCCTCCCCCGCTTGGCCCAAACCCGCTCTCTCCGGGGCGAGGAGGGGGCCGGCGTGGCCGTGGCCGGGCGCACACCCAGGTTCCGGGGAAAGGGGCTGGGGGCCGGGCCTGCTGGCCGGTGACGCACCTGGCTGTGGGCCTGAGCCTGTCCTAACGTCTGCCCGTAGAAAGCGACCTGCTGTCTGTAATATTCGGCCCAGGCCATCGTGTAGTCCGGCGGGGAGCTGGCCGGAGGGGCAGCGCTGGCGGCGTGACCTGACCGACAGAGGAGAGGACAGGGGTTACCGGGGGTGGGCATGTGGCGGGGGGAGGTCGGGGACACTGCCAGCTTGGAGGGGTCCCTTCCCAAAGGCTTGGGGGCGGCCGGGCGCGGCCCGCGTGCCTGCCCCAAGAAGGTGCCATTGGCCTCGTGCTCCTGGCCCTGCTCCGCCCCTACGGGACCCTCCTGTCTGTCTTCTCTCCAGAATCACCTTCTCTGCGTCTGTCTGCCTGCCCCGTCGGCTGCCAGTGCCAGAGAGAGAGACAGAGAGAGACAAAGGGAGGGAGGGAGAGAGGGAGGGAGAGAGAGAGAGACAGAGAGGCGGGAAGAGGGAAAGGAGTGTAAGTACCTGGCTTGGGTGTGGGGTGCGCCTGTGCGGAGGGGAGGGGCCAATCCCACCAGGGCTGGAAACACAGGCCCACGTATGTCTGGGAGTCTAGACTCGGGAGGTCTGGGGAAGACGGGGCATCTGGCCTTTCAGCAGGTGCTTGGGGGTGCCGATTACCTCCCTGACCCCCATCGAAGTCCCTGGAAGGGCTATCCACCTGGTGATGATCCCAAACACCAGGGCGAACATCTCCTCAGCGGCCTCTGACCTGAGCCGCTCCAACCAGCAGGTGACACCCTTCGAAATCAAAGCACGTGAGCCGTCTTCCCCGACAGCCACTGTGGCTCGGCAGTTTCGCAAATACATACGGAGGATGTCGCACGAATTTTCAATGAGTTATTTGGGGGCTTTTCTGGTTGCTGTTCCCAAATCTCTTCCTTCTCTCGTTAAAAAGATGGGTTTTGTTTCTGGCATAGCTAAGAAAATGAGCTTCCTCGAGGCGGGAGGCCAGCACCTCAACACCCCCTCCAATTTTAGACTCCCGCCCTGAGTTTTGTTCTTCCTCTTCCCCACCCGGAAACGACCAGAAAAAGCCGGTCACGGAAGAGGACGCCTGGCTGGTCTAAGTCCTGGCCAAGTGGTTCTAAAGGGGGCGGCCGAGGCAGGGACAGCCGGCCCTGAGCTGTCCTCAGGCCCTGTGGCATCCAGAAGGGGTTGGGGGGCGGGGGGGACGTCTCCTCTGACAGACACACAGGGACCCAGGGAGACAAAGGCAGGACTGAGATCGAGTCACACAGGGAAAGTGTTGAAGAACAAAGGTGACGGGGAGGCACGGCCGACGAAGCCTAAGGCGCGGGGCCTCTGGGCCTAGGGGTCTGCTTGCTCGGAAGGCCGTCTCACTCACTCTGTTTTTTGTAATAGTCTTCCCAGGCCTTGCTGTAGTCGGGCTGGCTGTTCTGCGGCTGGCTCTGCTGGCCTGTGCGGAGAACACAAAGGGTCAGGCCCCCCGCGCCGGGCCCTGCTCTGCGCTCGCTCCAGGCCCCGCGGCCGGGGAAGGTGGCAGCAGGCTGGCCGACGGGCAGACGGGTGTGACCTCGGTCCCTGTAAGGGTGGGGCCGGGCGGGACGGCTGTCCCCCCCGCAACTGGTGGGACCGGCCTGGACCCTTAGGGTGGAGATCCGAGCTGCAGGGAGCCCCGGGGTTGGGGCGACTGCGTCTGAGGCTCCCCGAATCGGCCTTCAAACGGGACAGAGGATCCAAGTGGTGCTGCCCGCACCCTTCCCCTGGCCCTTCTGTTCGAGAACTGGCGGCTTTCACCCTGGACGAGCAGAATACAGGGAAAACGGCCCAGAGACTGCCGCGGTGAGGACGGGAAGACGAGGGCCACACGGCAGAGGGGCCGAGGGCCACCCTGCGCGCCTGATCCCAATCTAGCTTCGCGCCTTTCCGGGACAGGAGCAGAGCGGGAGAGGAGGCGCGTGGGGTCGCGTCCAGTGCACTCCCCGGGGTGTGCGCTCTGTGTGGTGCCGGCCGCGAGGGCTGGGCTGCGGAACAGGGTGGCAGCGGCCAGCCCCGGGCGTGGAGGGACGAGAAGCCTGGAGCGGGGCGACAAGTCGGGGCCTTCCTTTCTGCCGAGGTCAGGGCTGGCTTTCGCGTCACCTGCTAAGACCCCCCGCAGCGTCCTGTTTTCTGTCACCACTGCAGTTGGCGGCCGGCAGGCAGCACGTGCTACGGTGCCCACGTTCACTGCAAAGTGTCTTCCCCTCGAGTTAATTTACTGCATCTGAGGAGGGGTGGGGGTGGGGGCGGGGCAGTCTGTGTGTGGGGCTCGGGAAGAAGTGAGGTGGGGGGAACGGAGGGGAGAAGACCACCCCCATCCTCCCGGTGGGGCAGGAAGGGACTCCGGACGAGGCCGGGATTGGAATGAGGCAGTTTCGGAGGCCGGGGTGGGGGGGGCACCAAGGGCTCCTCTGTCAGACCCAGAGGGCTGGCAACGGCGAAGGCTGGGAACGGCGGCAGGAAGCCAAGCCCCGACGGTGCTTTCTGGGACTCGTCCCACGTGCCTCTGCCAAGCCCTCCTGGCCAACCTGGGCCGAGGCGGGCGGCCGGGCTGGGCCTCCGCGGAACCGCGGCCCCAGGGTCAGCTCCCCTCCGGAGGGACGCCATGGCCCCTGTCACTTGCCCCGAGTCCAGGACTTTCTCAGAGTCTCGGTCCTCGACGCTGGGGCAAACATGAACCTGACCCGGGTCACCTCTTGTCCTGAGGGCCCTAAAGCTGACCGGCACAGAAGGAAAGAAAACGGGAAGAGCCTCTGGGACAAAGTGGGCGCCGTGAAGCCCGGGCCCGGCGGACACCAGGCGGGGCACACGAGTCGGCGGGACAATTCTCGACGGTATCCCGCGCGTTTGAGACGCTTCACAAATACCGCGGAAAAAAAAGGAACAACAGAAGGCAAGCGTGCCATCTCAGACCTCCCGGGTACGGTGGGAATGCAGTCTAAACCCTTCGTGCCACAGACGACCAGACGGGGGCCCAGAGAAGGGGACCGTGCGGAGGGCCGCCCCGAGTCGGCTTCCACGCGGGCTTGTCCAGCCGCACCCGGTGGGGGGGCGGCAGGGGAGCCCAGAACGCGGGCTCGGGCCCTCGGGGGCAGAGCCGCAAGGACCTCGTGCAGACAGACCACAGGACCCTTTCCAAACACAGGCGGCCGCTTCAGAGGGCCCCACATCTGAAGGTGAGCTTTCTGTCCCGTTCTTGTTTTCGAAGGCTGTACCAGCAAGAAAGCTCCAGAGCGACTCATGAGGCCACGTGGGGGCCGGAGGGCAGGCTGCGGGGACCCTTCTCTTACACTCAGCTGTCGGGAGAGGCGTCACCCGGCACAGCTCATCCTCCGGCAAATCCAGGAGGTAGAAAGAACAGCCTAAGACGGCGCTGGAGACAAGGAGGGGAGACGGTCACCGTGGGAGCCACCGTGGGGAGCGGGCGGGGAGCCCCGAAAGCGGGCACGGCCTGGGGGAGAAAGGAGGGCCTTCCTGCCCCGGAGGTGGGAGCAGAGCGGACAGGAGTGCGGCCCTGAGAGGGACAGAGAGAAGGGAAGGGCAGCCCTGAGAGGTGGACGGGAGGGAGCCAGCCGCTCAGCCGGGCAGCCGCTGCGACCCACACGCACCCTGTCTCCGCAGGGCCTGCCGGCGGCTCCCCAGCCCGCGTGTCAGACACAGCAGCCCCTCGGCCTCCGCGCGGCGCGCACGGTCCCGCCTCCTCCCGAGTCACTTACTTGGGACCTGCTGGGTGGGCTGTTGCCACGCCTGGTAGGTGCTGCCCCATCCCTGGGTCAGGAAGGCCGGAGGACCGCTGGGAAGACGAGAGGGTCATTCGTCCCAGAGCAGGTCACACCCCCTCCTCCTGGCCTGAGGCCCCCTCCCGCCACGCCGGCCTCGCCCTCGCCCTTCGCCGCTCCCCCGCCCCCTACTGGCAGTGGCCGGGGCCCCAGCGCCACCCGTCCCGACGGAGCGAGAAGTCACCCACCTCACAGGGGTGCTGGGGGGGTTTCCGTTCACCTTAGCAGCGATGCTGGGGAAGCAGGCCGAGCTCCTCGGAGGAAAAGCACTGCGAGAAAGTGAAGAATAAATGAACACAGTGCCTGAGGGCCTGGGCCGGGAGGCCCTCCGCCTCCAGGAAGGCCTCCGGGAAGGCTCTCACCCCGGGACCGCTCAGCGGGCTATGAACAGGCTAGACACAGAGGGGCCAGCAGACAGGGCCAAAGGGATGGGACCTGCCCACACCCAGAACTTCCGGCTATTGGCTGGCCCTCCCTGGAAGCAGCTGGAAAGAGAGAGCCTCTCGAGGCAGAGACCGAGGTGAGACTCACTGTTGATGAGGCGCCGTGGGCGGCTGGCTGAACGGGCTCTGTCCGAAGGCTCCGGGTGCTCCCAGACTGGTCCCCTGTCATGGGCACAGAGGGAGCTCTCACTGCCTGTGGGCCGCACCTCCGCCCTCTGCCCCAGGCCCACCCCGAGGCAAACTACCGCTTTCGGGGAGACAGAGCCGAGGGAGGTCAAGACACCCTATGACGCTCACTAGCCTTGCTTCCCCACAGTGGACTTTTTCTGCAGAAACGGCTTCTGCCCCGTGGAGTGACCGATACCACACGCAGCCAACGCTGGCACCACCACAACGGCCCTAGCGTGTCACCCTGGGGGTCGGGACCAACCTGCTTGACTCTCCCGTCAATTTAGGCTGGCCCATGGCTCTTTCTGCCATTCTACGTCCCCTTTGAGGTGAGCAGTGGCCAATCTGTCCTCCATCAACACTCCCTTTCTTTATCTGCTTTGAGGCGCCTGAAACTAAAGCCAGAGTCAATGAACGCTGCCTGCAGGGCCGGCCGCCAGGGCCAGGCCCGCGGGAGTCGGGGCAGCGCCGGGGGGGAAGGCTGCTGCCCGGGCTGCTCATCTAAGCCTGTGGGGCGCACGGCTCTGGGCCTGAGCTGCTGAGCTGTGGGGGCCTCGGGGAGACCTGCCAGAGGGCTTCCTTCCTCGCCTGGCACCCCCCCCACCCCGGGCCCCGACCTTCCCCGCCCCCCGTGGCAAAGCGGGAGGGGTGGCCCTCACGGCACGCGAGGGCCGGAAAGCACAGGAAGTACGAGCTTCTGGGGGAGGACAGGTACCCGGGACATCCCAAAAGGAAACCCAGCTATCGTCACGCCAGGTAGGGAGAACCTTGTACGTACACCAACTTTCTCATCTATGAGATGTCTGGCCACCTCGATCTGCTGAGGGACGCCCCTGATGGTGAATACTCGCAGGCTGGGGTCGGTGCTGGGGGGGGGGTTCCGCTGGAGCTCCACATGCGCTCCCGACTGCTGATTTATGCTTTTGATGTTCTCACCTCCTGCGGGCAGGTGGACACAAGACACAAGGATAAGTGGCAGTGGGGGCAGAGCCGGACATTCTGGAGGATTCGGCCGTGGAGAGGAGGGAAGGGCGGGGCCCGCGCCCCAGCCCTCACCCGGGAGAGAAGTGCCCTCGGTTTACTCCGAACCGGTTCTGACGAACACCAGGGCCCTCTCGTCTGCAAAACCAGACCTGTGAGCGAAGCTGGTCTTTCCCTCCGAGCCAGGCTGAAGCAGACACCGCGGGGCGCCCGGGGCCCCTGGATGCACACGAGGGAGCTCGGCCGTCCCAGGCCCAGGGAAGGCACCCCATCCTCCTCGTACAATGGGGGCCCCCTGAGCCCCGGCGTGGGCCGCCTCGCTCCAGTTCTCCCCCCTCCACAGGGCAAACAGACGGCCTCCGGCTCCAACAATGCCTGGAGCCCACTCGGGCGTCCAACGTCCCATCTTGTCACTTCTCGGGTCCCTGCCTCCTCCGTGGGTGGGGGGTGGGGGGGGGCAGGTCTAGACAGAGAGGCAGCCGAGATGGGGGTCACAGGGGCCTGGGTGGAGCGGGGTAATGAAAATTTAGTTGGACTCTTTGAAAAACCCGTGAGAGTTCCAGTCTCTTAATGAGATTTGCGTAACAAAGGCTCCAGCAGTGTCACAATGGTGTGATTCTTCTTTAGAAATTTCACAGAACTTACAGATCAGTCCTGCTCCATTGGGGGGGTGGGGGGGGGCGCACAGAGTATGAGGAAACTTGGGAGCAGAGTTTTGCGAATGTTAGAGAAAGACAGTCTGTGGAAAATCTGGCGCAGGAGACCAGAGAGCCCCAAGTGATGAAAACCAAAGACCGAAGGCCAGTCTGTGTCGCTCCACCCGGCCCGGAGTCAAAACCAACCTCAGATGACATCTGTCATTTCATGGTAACACGTCCACCATCCTTCCTGCGCTACAACCGGCCCCCTAGCCCGCTGCTGGGGCAAGTAGACAAGGAGGGGTTCCCAAGAGCAGGCCCAGCCTGTGTCTTATCTCGTCCTCGACGGGACGCTGTGGGGCCAGGAAGCAAAGACGGGGCCGGGGTCCCACCAGGCTTCCTGAAGGCGGGCACCACAGGAAGGAAACCAGGAGGCTGATGGCCTTCGGAGAGAGGGCCTGGTGCAGATCGGCTGGTGCCGTATGTCAGTTTAGTTGAGGGTGGGCTTCAATTTAAAAGCAAATGAAAAAGCACTCCGCAGACCGACGGGTCGGGACGTGCACGTGAAGTTCTGCTACAGCTCCAGAAAAGCGTCCCTGCGTTTTCCCCCCCGAGCAAAGGGCACTGACCAACATGGAAGTCACAGCAAGCCTGCCCACAGCGGCTCCCCCGGCCCCCGGGTAGAAGCGAGCCCCTCCCAGCCCTGGAACTGCCGTCCTCCGCTCCCAGGTCGTGAATTTATTTTCTCTGCACCATGACACGTGAACAGCTTTGCCAGTCCTGGGCAAAGTGTCTCTGGGGTGCAACAAAGAGCAGAAAGAACGGGCCGAGGCCCTGAGTCCCCCCCAGACGCGGCGGGGTTCTCGGGTTCTGGAGGCAAGCGCACAAACTGCGCGTGTGTCTGAGGCCGAGCCCAGACCGGCTGTCCTCCGCCGGGCCCCGGAGCAGCGGCCCCGCAGGCCCTGATCCCGGAGGCCCGGGCGGCACGCTCGGAAGGTGAAGAGGCACCACAAAACCGCACGGGGCCGGAAGGAGTTAATTTAAGTTCACCTTCCTTCAAAATGAGGTCACCAGCTTGGCACATGGTGGCTGTCTACAGACGCATTCGGCAGCCTGTCCATTCTTCCACCTGATGGGGGGCAGAAGCGACCCACCAGCGGCCCCCCGGCTGGACGTGAAATCGTAAAGCAATTAATCAAACCTGCTAAAAGGCCCGGCTGACAAGAGCAGGGCTGGCCACACTATCTGTCACCACTGCTGTATTTATCATGGAAATCCAGCAGGGGCCCCGGGAGGCGCAGCGTCTGTCCAAGGGCTGGAGCCGGGGGGTGGGGGGGGTGGGGGAGCTGGGCCTGGTTGCCTGTGGCTCCCTCTCCTGCCTCCCTCACTCACCCTCACCACGCGCCTCTCCGAAGAAGGCGCGCCCCTCACACCCAGCCCGCGTGTGCGGTGTGCGTGGCGGGGAGAGAGACCCTGCTCGCCGAACCCTGGGTTATCGAGGCTGCTGTCGGAGCCCCGGGACACAGGATCGGTCACCGCCTTGCACTGTTGTCACTTTCGTGCGGGAGTCGCCCAGCGGGACTCTGGCGGGGACACACGACGAGGGGCCGTTTGCCCGCACCCAGGTTTCACGGACTCCGGGGAGCGGTCACAGTAAAGGCGGCGAGATTCTGCCAGTCTAGAGGAGATGCACGGTCAAACCTCGCTGACAAAACGGTTCTCAAAAGGCACAGAAACCTAGATCTGATTCTCAGCCTACGGGCACCTACTGGTTTTCATCTCGCAGCAGCCAGGCCAACGGTCCGGGGGGCGGCTCTGACTTAACACAGCATCTGGGCAGCTGACAATATCCACTGAACGCTCATCAGCACGTATCCCCTGCCGGGAAATTAAAACGAACCCACGCCGTTCCTGCCACCTCCAAAAGGTAAACAATCTAAGAGACGACGGGAGATAAACATTTGGCAAGAGCACACATACAAGCGCGTACACACTTCATGGGCAGGGCTAAGCACAGACTCCAGAAGGTGACCGAGAGGCTCAGGAGGGCGCACGAGAGCGCGCTAAGGCAGCCTCAACTCCCTGTCGAAGACGTTCTCGGATCACGCGCCGTGGATCATTAGCACGTCTCCGACAGGTCAGGGAGGGCTGGTGGTCGCGGACACTGGAGAAACCCTGGGGCGGAGCCTGTCTCTGCATCCCCCACAGGTTGTCAAACGCGCACGTGCTGCCCCCGGCGAGGCTCCCCCGAGGGCCCACGGACGGTACCCCTCACGGAGACACCTTCGCCGCCGCAGGGATGTCTGCCTGCTCTTCCCTTGCTCGCAGGGAAGGGTGGAGAGGGGCCACACCAGCCGCCAACGAGGGTTTCTTGCTAACACTCTCTACAAAGCCCAGAAACCACGATCCCGTCAGTTTTCTCTTCCCCTCCGCGGGGTGTCTGCTACTCACGGGAGACGAGCCAAAAACGTAAAACACCATCCTCCCGCGTGTCCACAGGGCCCAAGTGCCCACGCCCGCTAAGGACCGGAAGTGACACGCTTGTCGGACGGCACTCTTCACTTGAGCAACAATCTTAACCGTTCCTCTAAGTTCCTCGGAGGGAAGCGAATCGCCGATCAGTCGATCGGCAAACGCTGAGAGGCCCCTCGCGTGCAGGGCGCCTCGCCCACAACCGGCGCCTGCTCTGCTGCCGGTGGGTCTTCCCCGCTATCTGTTCACACACGGCAGCCAACGACTAGCTCTGCCCATGTTCGTGAGAAGACCCGACCCGGTCGGGTTCCCACAGAAGGCAGCGGAAGCCCCAGACCCTGCACGTTCGGTCGAGTGCGGCACACAGACCCGCCCGCACGCTCTGGAGGGACCGTACGGGACCCGTCTGCTGTCGGAGACGCCGGTGCCTCCTCCTTACCTTTGCCGATGACGAGGCCGCACTTATCCGCCGGCACGGTGTACGTTATCTCCTGGACGCCCCCGGGGGCACCCACGCTCCAGTCGCCACGGCCACGGCCTCGTCCTCTGGCCACCGCGAGGCCTCCGAAGCCATCTCTTTCCTGGGAGGGAAGCAAAGCTCGAGTGACGATTTCTGCCACTGCCACCGGGACCACTTTTCATCTCCGGGGAGGAGGTGAAGTGACGGGATGGAATCAACGCCACGCATTACAACCTGAGCACCTTTTCACGTTTCAGATTGTGAAGTGCTCTCTTAAAGCCAGAATTAACACCAATCACAGGCGCGTTCAGGGAGGACGTGTGCAGGCTAACGTGGGCGGCTACATAAACAGCCCTGAACCATCCAACTAAAACAGGCAGTCAGACATAAACTCCGGTGTCTGAGGCCCAGCGCCCCTCTGCTGGGCAGTCTTTGGGACTGGGCCCTACAGTCCAGGTATCAGGAGCCAGTTTTCTCCTCCACGCCGAGGCCGAGGGAACAAGCCACGCGGCTGGGCCCGTGGTTTGGGGGCGGAGCAGCATCTGACTCCTCACGCTGCGCCCCCAGCAGAGAGCACATCCCTCAGCCAACACCCTAGGCCAACACCCAGCAGAAGGTTCCTTTCCCTCGGGGGGCAGCCAATCTCATCGGAGGTCCTGGCCCTCTGAGTCACTCTGGAGCTGCAGCATTTAAAATCTTCTCTATCTGGTTTGGTTTTTTAACGTTTATTTTTGAGAGACAGAGAGGGAGAGAGCGAGTGAGCGAGCGAGCAAGCGGGGGAGGGGGAGAGAGGGAGACACAGAATCCAAAGCAGGCTCCAGGCTCTGAGCTGTCAGCACAGAACCCCATGCGGGGCTCGAACCCACGAACCATGAGGTCACGACCTGAGCTGAAGTCGGGCGCTTAACCGACTGAGCCAGCCAGGCGCCCCCTCATCTTCTTTATCTGTTGAGGGCAAACCTGGTCCAGCTGAGAGCTCCTTCACGGAAGGGAGAAGCTGAACAGATGTTCAACACAGCAGACAAACGTTCG
Source organism: Herpailurus yagouaroundi (assembly GCF_014898765.1). Classification (NCBI taxonomy): domain Eukaryota; kingdom Metazoa; phylum Chordata; class Mammalia; order Carnivora; family Felidae; genus Herpailurus; species Herpailurus yagouaroundi. The sequence continues at coordinate 52,359,408 of NW_024412401.1, read as the reverse complement.
GCAAGACCTGCCTCTGCTGACAAGAGTAAACTGAGCATTCACCCAGAATCTAAACCAGCAGAAAGCGGAGATGATTGGAGTGCCTTTTTCCCTGCGCTCGGCTATTACGAGTCGCAAACAGTGAGTAAACGTGGCGATTTTAGGGACAGACGTTAAATGCGTGCCCGCTCGCACACACACGCGCGTGCACGCACACACAGAGCCAACTCCCCAGCAGGTATCAGATTCTCGGAGGTGCTGCTTGTGCCTCCGCAGCTCCGGGTCCGTAGACGCTTCTCTGCTAAAAAGGATGCTGGGCTCACGGAGGGATTCTCTTCTGAGATCATCTAATCCTAAGAATCGCCCATAACTCCAGAGGAAGCCCAAGCCCCTCTCTGAGGTGTGCTGACTCGGGGAGTCTGGGGAGGGGGCTATAAACCCGTAACTTCAGCACGGACGCTTGACGGCTTGGGGGACCCCGTGGGCGGCGCGGCCCGACGCGCACCCCTCGGTCTACGGGGGAGAGGACGCGGCCCAGGGAGATGCGGGGACCGGTCCCAGCTCGCACGGCTCACAGCAGAGCTGGGGCTGTGGTGTCCGATCCCATGCTTCTCTCTTCGGCTCTAGGTGTTTTGAAATTTCCCTCAGGGGACACGCCGACCGACCCAGCTCGGCCACAGCGACTCCCAGGGCACTTCACAACCGGGGTGCGGGTGGAGATGTTAACGGCGTCACACACGCCTGCTCACGTCCCCGAGACAGAGATGTGTGCGGAATCCAGGGCCTGAAGGCAGCCCGAAGACCTGGGGGGTCCTGAAGTGCTTTCTGAAGCAAAGATGGGAGTTCGCCGAATAGTCCTGTGCCCAGTGCACCCGATGGCTGGAAACCTGGCGACCTGCACTGTACTTCTCGAGATAGTTCCCACAGCCAGGAACTTACCGAATGAACAAAAGCTAGATCCTGGGACAATAAAGTCAGGAGGGCGAGAAGCTAGCACCAAAAAAACGGGAAGGCAGGAAACGGGCAGAGGCAGAGAGGCCGCTGGCTGTGCCCCCAGAGGCAGGCAACCGACAAGAGACCTGGGTTCCAGAATGTGACCGAGAGGGCACGACTGCTCTGTGGTGCCGTCCCGAGACCCTGGGTGGCACTATCAGCTTTTGCAGGGGACATGTCCCAACTCGAGAGAGCCGGACTCACCTGGGCTGTAAGAATAAGCTCATTGATGACGTGTGCTGCGTGCTGACACCGATCTGGGGGCCCCATGACTTGTGCGGCTCTCTCCGGACTAACACCATCGTCTGCCGAACAAAGGGAGAGACTGGGTTAGAAAAAGCCCAACTGTAACTTGGAAACAAAGGTCAGTCTGACTTGCGATCGATATTCCTACCAGATGCGCAGAGAAACGTATGCGTCTACCTCTTTTTACACCGTCTATGCCAACAGTCACTTGTCAAGCAATTCTAGCCATTTTATTATTATTTTTAATCTTTTTATTTATTTGTGACAGCGAGTGGGGGTGGGGCAGAGAGAGGGAGGGAGATGAGAATCTGAAGCAGGCTCTGTGCTGTCAGTGCAAAGCCCAATACGGGGCTCGAACCCACAAACCGTGAGATCATGACCAGAGCCGAAGTTGGACACTCAACGGACTGAGCCACCCAGGCGCCCCAAGCTATAGCCATTTTAAAAAGATCTCATTACAGAAACAAAAAGCAATTAACGCGAAAGGAAGCAGGGTTGAGGTATGGCAATGTTTCCAAAAATCAGCACACTGCAATGTTTTCCCATCTTCAGGGAAATGAAGACAATGTAAATAATTTTGCTCCTGAAGGCAAATCTATAACATTTAAGGAACTGTCTGTCCTTCGTTTTAAGATATTAGTCCTTTTTCAAATGGTTTTACCTTTAAATGATGAAGTCAAAATAACAGATTTTTTTTTTTTTTTTTTTTGAAGGCTTTACTTGACCAAATGGAAAGTTGGAAACACCATGAGGGCCCAGAGAAAGCTGGACTGGTATTTTGGTAATAGAATAGGGGAGGGGGGCACGGACAGAACACACACATGAGCTAAGTACAGAGTCCTTGTCTCGTTAAGCGCGTTTATAATGCTTCGCGGCACTAAGGGTTTTTGAGAGTCATCAAAACCAACCTGGCTTGAACTGAATCCTCACCCCGGCATCATTCTGAATCTTTTTGATCATCTCCCCATTTCTTCCTATTACAATCCCAACAGCAAACCTCGGCACAGACACCTGAGAGCACAGGGAAACAGAACCTGATCAGCGCTGTCTGCAAATCGGTTGTTTCTTAAAGGGTACATTAAGAAAGGAAAAAAGACAAAGAAAAGAAAGAACAGACAACTTGATTTTGACTGTAGTGCCTTCCTGGAAATGATATAATGCACCACGTTTCTCCCTCTTAGGAAAAGGAAAAATACCATGGTTGACGATGGCATTCCTGCCTCTTAAGCATATTCGATCGAAATAGTCACAAAAATGAAGCAAAGCAAGATAAACCTTATCAAAAAACAGGTTAAAAATGGCAACCTTATCTTCCCAATTCTCTGAAATAAGCACAAATGTACCGTGCACAATGATTATACTAACGGTCCGTGAAACGTTTTCCCCGCCCTTCATTCTTTTGTCCGGTGAAATATACAGAACACAGTCTTTATCATCGTAACCATTCATAAGTATACAGTTCAGCGGCATTAAACACTTGCAACGTTACGCACCCATCACCGGTCTCTATATCCCCCAAACCTTTTCATCGCTGGCCCCCAGAACACCGTATTCTATTGAATGGAGACTCCTTCCGTCAGCCCTGGTCACCTCTCCTCTCCATTCTGTCTCTATGCACTCGCCCATTCTAGGCACCTCGCGTAAGCGGAATCACACGGTATTCATCCTTTTGTATCTGGCTTATCCTACTAAGCATGACGTTTGCAAGGTCCACCCACGGGGCTGCGGATCTCAAGATTTCATTCGAAAGGAAAGCTTTTCATCCCGTTCTTCCAAGCCAGGCTTCCAAGTCTGATACATCACGACGCAGAGCACTGAGAAAATCTGGGCTCTGGTCCTCACCTGGGCAGCAGGAAAACCTCACAACCCAGAGGAATGGCCCATTTCCCTGCAATGCAGGACGGCTGCTATGCCCCCCACCGCCTGGCTCCTCCCCCTACGGCTGGGTCCTTCCTCACACCCGCCCCGGCTGCCAAGATGAGATCAAAGCGTGGCCTACGATCTGAAAGCTGGGCCCAAAGCTAGGCCCGTCTGCCTGGGAACTAACTAACCAGCCCGCCGGGCAAGCATACCTCTATGCTGCCTCCTCCCACACGGGCGCTGAAGTCACCGCGGACGCCTCGGAAGTCAGCTTGGTCCTTCTCCCGGATGATCTCCAACACCATTTCTCTTGCTTGCTGCGTGAACACAGAGCAAAGGCATTACGGAAAACAAAACCCTAAGGAAAGACACGACACCAGGGGAAATTTCGAGATCAGACCCTGTTAAGTTGGGCTGAAAGACTCAGAAGGCGCTTGGCCGTGGGACAGCTCCCTTCTTGCATTACAACACGAGACAGGGGAAGGCTAGTGAGGGTCACACCGATCAGATCGTAGGTGATGTGTTCCTTACGTTGCCCAAGATATCCACACGGACCAGGGCCCACCCTCTTTTAAGCCACAGTCGGATCAGCACATTTGTGCTGGGTCAGAGCTTAAGACGGCCCTGAGGCATTTTGGCACACTGTCTCTTTCGGAGAGCTCTGTGGGCAGGTTCCACGGAAGAGAAGACATTACAAGGCACCCCATCACAGAGGAGCAGCAGGGACATAAAGGGAAAAGGCCAGCCCAAGGAGCCCGGAAAGACCTTCTAGTACCCAGAGATCAAATACCCCAAATACCCCAAATACAGGCCAAGACTGCCTCCCAGGCCTGGCAATCCTGGGGGCACGTCCTTCCTCTCCCCACAAACGCACCGAAGCCCAGCCGGCCGGCCCACACCAGTCCCAGCCCCACCGGAATCTGCCCTAAGCACCAGCCGTGCAGAACAGCTCAAGGTCATTGGGAGCCCACACTGCACCCTGGTTCTGGTAAACCCAAACCAAACCAAAAAGTCCCCAAATAGCGATTAAAGTCTTCTGACATTTGGAGAAATCGGGAGTACGGACAGGCTGTAAGAGGATGTTAGGGGACTGCTGTTACTTTCTTAGGCCTGGTTTTGCGGAAGTTAGTTCTCAGGAGAGACATGTTGCAGGATCTACGGGCGGACAGTTTTGACGCCTGCCACTAACTTACAACTGGCGAGGAGGACGTAAGTGAATAAATAACACACACACACGCACAGACACAAGTGTGGTAAAATGACAGGCAGGATGGGGCTACACAGGTGCTCACTCTTCTCTCTTTTCAACGTGTCTGTAAGCTTGAAGTTTCTCATGATAAAAGGTTGGGGAGGATATGGGGCGCCTGGGTGGCTCAGTCGCTTAAGTGTCCGACTTCGACTCAGGTCACGATCTTGAGGTCTGTGAGTTCGAGCCCCGCCTTGGGCTCTGGCCCGACAGCTCAGAGCCTGGAGCCTGCTTCGGATTCTGTGTCTCCCCCTCTCTCTGCCCCTCCCCCACTCACACTCCATCTCTCAAAAATAAATAAGAACATTAAAAAAAAATTTTTTTTAAAGTTGGGGACAGAGAGAAAACAAATGAACAATAATTTATACTAAATATAGCAAACAGACAATTTTCAAATAAAAAAATACTGAAAACCTGTTGTAGTTATTTTCCTGCAAATTTCTGAAGCGTTAACAAAATAAGCTCTTTGCTCTGGTATTCTTTTCATAAAAGAACCAGAAGTTCCAACAGAGAAGGCAAGCCCACCTGCAAGCAACTGAAGAGGTGAAAAGCCCTGGGAGGAAAGGCCCCTGGGGGACCTGGGCCCACCTGAAGGGTGGAAAGGGCTGTGTCCCTGACTGCAGCCCACAGAAAGAGACCGTTTTAATCACTGGCCCTCAATCCTGTTTTAAAACCATTATTTTACAGGGGCTCCTGAGTGGCTCGGTCGGTTAAGCAACCGACGTCAGCTCAGGTCACGATCCATGGTTTGTGGGTTCAAGCCCTGCATCACGCTCTCTGCTGTCAGCACAGACCCCGCTTCAGATCCTCTGTCTCCCTCTCTCTCTGCCCCTCCCCTACTCGCGCACACACTCAGGCTCTCTCAAAGATAAATAGGTGAAGGGGATTAAGAGACATGAACTTGCAGTTATGAAATAAGTAAGTCACGGAGTTGAGTAGTACAGCATAGGGGGTCCAGTCGATAATGCTGTAATAACCCTGTATGGTGACGGTTATGGACGGTAAGCACACTTCTATCACAATGTCTACAATTTCACAATATGTTGAGTCGCTATGTTGTACCCCTGAAACTGACATGGTATCGTGGGTCAACTACAATAAATACGTAAATAAACACGCACACACGTACGTATAATGCTGGGGAGGGGAGGGGAGAGTCGGGGGGGGGGGGATATTTTGCCAGAGACTGGTAATATCCACTGGATCAAAGCGCCAAGACTCCGACAGAGGAACAGCTGTTGCTGACAGACCAGCTCGCAAGGTGCGTCACCCAGGAGCTCCTCTAAGTGCAGCAAAGGCGAGGCACGCTGCAGCGGGCAGGAAAAGAACCTTCGCATCACACGGGAACAGCCATGTCCCCACGCCCGCAGCCCACTCGCATCCCTGCCGACAGCAAGAGGTGGACGGTGGAGCCACCCCTTCAGCTCAGGTCATGACGGTTTCCAGCTAAGCCCCTCCCTGCTTTTGGAAACGGGCTGCCCTCTGTGGCTAGGAGCTCAGGGCACAGGACACTTGCTACGAGGACACACACGTGCCCGTGGGGTGCTCACCTCCTGCCTGAGCTGGAGGCCTTGCAAAAACGGGCCGAGAGAGAACAAGCGAGGAAGAGCCAAACAGAGCCGGCACCCGAGGGGACCCACAGGCCACCACGTGGAAAACTGCATCCGATCAGTGCAACAAAACCATCTTCGTTTATGGGTAAGTCACCCATAACACAGCCACCATCCTCATGGGGCCCTTGGGCTCTCAAAATATGGCCAGTGTAAATGAGGAGCTCAATCATTGAATCCGAGTTCATTTAAATGGCTGCCTGTGGCCAGTGGCTCTGGTGTAGGCAGTACAACCCCCGAGCCCTTCCACCATCACACCTGGTTTGGGACGACGGCTGACCTTAAATAAGGGACCATCCAGTTTTCGAACTTCCCGAATGATGTAAAAGCCCTACACATCCTACCAGGTGATACCCCCACACCCGGGGCCTGCCCGATTCATGGTGTCTTTCCTACCTGTACTTTGAACGGGTCCCCGGTGATGCGGAGAGGCTTGTCTGCTCCCGTAGGCAATGGGCCGTCCTGGATCATGACCATTTTCACACCGGTCCGCTCCTGTGGGGGCAGCACGCGGTATGGCCCTCACCGCCACGAAGGAGAACGCAGTGCCGCATGAGAAGCAGGGCTGGGCCACGTCCCACCCACCACGAGGCGCTGTCCCCCGAGGATGCCGGCATACAGGCCATGCCAGAGAGCCTCCAAGTGTGAGACGGAAAACCAGTTCCCCCAACCCTTTTCCTTTCCTGGTCCCCAGAAGATCCCAGTTTAGTGAGCAATTTTTATGTAGTGCCCAGCGCGGACATCCTCTCGCTGGGGCTGGTGCACAGCTCTGAGAAGTGGGTGCGACCGTTTCTCTCGTTCACTGCTGGACGGGCTCTGACAGCAAGTTGCCGGGGCTTCCAGAGCGGGAGGGAGGGAGCAACAGGCGGGTTCCGGCTTCCAGGGCTCTGGAGCCCACGCACAAGCGTGTCACCTGTCCGGGGCCTGGGCCACGAGAGGGCACCCACGGCGGACCAGGACCCCTGACCTGCCACTTCGAAAGCCCAAAAGTTCGGAAATAAAAGTCTGCTCCTAACTCATTTGGCAGCAAAGCCAGCCTGAGGTCACGGAAGCCTATTTCTAGACCCTTCCCTCACTGAGCGTGACCGTCATTGTGTTTGGCTATGGAAACAGGCATCGGATTACAGGGTGCGGTCCCGGAACTTGCCTGGGCTGTTCAATTCCGAAACACATTTGGCTCCCCAGGTCTCTGATGGGGGATTCTGGAACAGAAGCAGCTAACATCCACAGAGCATCTGCTCAGTAGCAGGCTCTGGGCTGGGGTCACGAGTATTATTTCAGCTTCTTGACAACAGTGAGGCAGGCACTTCCCCGCCTTTACGGACGAGGACTCCCGAGTCCTCGAGATATACAGAAACGTGTTTAAGATCACACAGGTAACGAGGGGGCGTACGGCTGGCTAAGAGCCCCAGCTCTGGACACAGTCTTTTCATCTGAGATGTGGTCATTTGGTGGTAAAATCCTAGCAGAGCGTCACTGCCCCAAGGCCGTGGTTAAGTTCGGGGGGCGGGGCGGGGGAGCTGCAGGACTCGGCATCACAGCGGGCCTCAGGCCTGGCCAGGGTAAATGTTCAGAGAAGCATCTGTCCGGCGATGCTGGAAGGTCTGTTTAAGCGCCGCTGTGCTAAGGGCTCACCTACCTGCAGCTGCTTTATTGTTTCCCCTCCTTTGCCGATGACCAGACCCACTTTAGACGCGGGGATAAGAATTTCCTGGATGGTGCTATTGCCGTCTATGTCGTTATGAAAGCCAGGTCCATTCCGACAGCGATCCACAATCTGCCCCAGGAGCCGTTTGGCTTGTCTTTGGGCGGGAAGAGAATCACAAGAGAAGGAGCATTAAATGAATGCGCTAGGCACCCACGAAGGGGAAACAGCACCGGGGGGAAGAACACGAAGGAGTCAAGGCAGCCCTCCATCCAGCTCCAGCTCCTGCCCCCACAACCCGGGAGGTCTCTGCCATCCGCCACGCTACTGGGCTAGAATTTAAAAGCGACCCACACCACACGCCAGTGTTCCAACACAGCCCCTTCCAGCCTGCCCTCTGCTCGTGCTGCTGTCTGGCATTCACTTCACACACGTGTCTCGTCTCCTATCAGAAATGTCAGCCGCTATGGGGGCAGAGACCACCTTTGCTCCCTCTGGTCCCCAGTCCGGCATGACGCTTCCCCCAGAGTAGACACTCAGGATGACAACTGGTTAAATATGGGCAGGAGAGAGCAGCGAGAGACGAGACGGGAGGAAAGAAAGCAAGGGTTAGTAATCACCATCCGAATTCCCAGACTCCAAAGGTCTTCTCCCTAACCAACCTGCTCTACGACTCTTTTTTTTTAATCTTTATTTATTTTTGAGAGAGAGAGTGTGAGTGGGGGAGGGGCAGAGACAGAGGGAGAGACAGAATCGGAAGCAGGCTCCAGGATCCGAGCCGTCAGCACAGAGCCCGACGCGGTGCCCGAACCCATGAACCATAAGATCGTGACCCGAGCCGAAGTCGGATGCTCAACCGACTGAGCCCCCCAGGCGCCCCATCTACGACTTTTGAGCAAAGGCTGTGAACCACCAGTTTGGTCTCGAGGGGTGGGAGAGGGAGGAGGCAGGACGCTGGTGCGGCTGTAGGGTGACAAACACCTGCTCTGAGCTTTTCCGGCTGGATTTTCAGGACCCTGCTTTTCCCTGCGATGCTGTCTGGTGCCGGTTGATCTGGAGGCGGGGGAGGGAAACCGCAGTGTTCAACCAGTACCACCCAACCCACCGAGGCCACCTGATGGGGCAACTGCCTTTTCTGCACCAGAATCTCCCCTGGCTGGCTTTTGTTTTGTTTTCACTGTTTAGTCTTTAAAACACCACGTACAACCTATTTTTTGGTTCCTCCAATAGGGAAGAATTCAGCTACTACACAGGCTGGCTGTACTGTCCTGAAGTTACAATCCTGTTACCCCGAAGGCCTGGGGAGAAGAGACGCAGAACGGTTAGAAGAGTAGGTGGGAAACAGATGTTGCCTCTGGGAGTCCTGAGCCTCTGTGTGCAGAATCGGCCTGCGGGTCTTCTCAGCTTAGCGGCTTTTTAGTATTTTGCTAGTGTGCTAAATTAACCTGTGTTGGAAGAAAAATGCCGTGACTCCAGCAAAACCATCCCGCGTGCCCTAGAATGCACACCTGCCGGCAATCTTTATTCTGGTTCACTGCTTGCAATGCGACGGCAGAACAAGAGAATTTAAACTCATCTGGACTCCCGGAGAAATGGAGACGATGAAACAGCCCTGTCTTTTGAGCCAGACATAATCTCGGCACCCCTGTCCCCAAGTGCGACGCTACTCAGTGGATCGAAAGAGGGAAGCGAGCGGACTGGAAGTTAGTACCTCCCTGTCCCCTAGGAGGCTGTCGGATCGACGAGGCCTGCATCTGATACGAGGCTCGGAGCTCGGGTGGCCCAGGGGCGGCAAGCGACGTCAGGTGGTTGCCAGGGCCCCGAAAGCCAAGATGCCCTCTGATCAGTCCATACAGCCCCCCGAGTGGAGCCACGGCCACCGAGAGTCAATTCGTTTGGTTCGCAAGTGTCAGAAGGGCAGGGGGACCGGCCCAGGCAAAAGACCTGGTGCCGGCACGTCCCCCTGGTTCCCGAAGTGACGGGCTCACGAACGCAGACCTGCTCGGGCAAAGGAGATAGCGCCAAGGAAGAAGAAGGCTGACTAGAGCATTCGGGTGGGGTGAGCGCACGCTCTTAAGGGACCTGGTGTAGGAAGGAGATGTTAGGACAGCCGCCAGAAACTCTGTGGAATTGGACTGAAACGCGCTACCGCGTGCGTTCAACAGGAAACTCCCCTGGCGTGGCAGCCTCCCGGACCCTTCTCCGCAGGAGCTCCTGCTGTCGTGGCCGGGCCGCGGCACAGATCCACCGTGCTCAGTGACAGTTTTGCCCTTCCGTTTCTCCCCACGTGGGGAAGGAAGAAGAAGAGTACAAGGAAAAAGTAAATAAAATAAACTTACTCAATACTTTCTGGGGTTCCGGTAAGTACACAGGGCCTCTCTGGAATCCCAGAACTCTCTATAAGAAGAACCAAGAAGAGGAGGTGTGTTGGTGGGCGCCAGGCCGCTGTGCGCCTTTGCCCCACGTACAGACTGCCTCTCTGGGCTGGCTCCTACGCCGGCCCCACAGAAGCCCGGGTCCCAGAAAAAGACGGTCTGCTTCCACCCGCGGGCAGAACAGTAAGCTGGGAGTGCCACCCTAGGTTCTCAAAGTCGAAACAAGTTCTGCAGGGGAAGTGGGAGGACACGGCAGAGGTGGCCGAGTGGGCCCTAATGACCAGTCCTGCTTCATTTCGGACCCGTCTCTGTGCCAAGGAGGGCCTGAGCCCTGTAACCCGCTCTTCCTCAGTTTCTCCGCTCGCAGAGCGGCTTCAGGTCGCCTGTTCCCAAGCGGCCCGGTGGCTCCCTAGCGAGGGATTTAACGGTCTGCACCTCCGGATGATCTCACCGCGACTGCAAGGCTACCCTGAGACGTCGGGGGCATCTCCGTGGAACTAGTTCCGGGCCATGTGACCACACAGGAAAAGCTTGCTTTGCAACACCACACAATGCTTTACTTTATTCCTAAAAAAAAGCTGCCTCTCAAAATTCTCACTCGAAAAAAAAAAAAAAAGGACAACTAACACCAATTGCTGCCCTCAAGACACTGTAATGTGTATCTTTTCAGTGGATAACACCTTCTCTAGCGCACTGTCCTCCTCCAAAGCCCCTCCTCCACTATGGAAAGAGAACAAATGCAAATTCGTCGTTAGACCTATTAATAAAAATGCTTCTTCCGCAACCTGTCTCTCTCCATGTCGCATGGTCGAAATGGACCCAGCTGGGGAGGGTCCTGGACTGCGTTTAACACATGCTCATTTAGCCAGAACCCCCAGCTGGCCAGGGCGGTCCCACTGCAGGGAAGCTGGTGGGCAGACCCCAGGAGTGATCCCAGAGCCCCAGCACTCTTCCGGGCCCCGCCGTCTGGCGTAACATCCTGGTGCAGAAAACAGAGATCCTAGGGCAGCAGGCGTCTGGCAGGGGCCACGAGGAGCCACGGAACTGCGGAGGGCCTCGTGTCTGGGCCTGCTTTTGCCCTGGTTTTTCTGGTTCTCATCTGGGAAGACAGCAATCCCATATACTTACCCAGGCCCCCAGACTTCTAAGTAACGAGCAAAGGTAATGAATCTGGGAAACTTGGCAAAACACTGATTTCTACCAAACTGAGATCTACGAAAAAAAGAAGCCTTACCTGAAGCAATCTGAATTTTGCAACCAGATTCTGCTTGAATCCGTGAAATCTGCTCACCTCCCCTGCCGATAACTGAAACAAATTGAACAAGGTCAGAACGTGCCCCCCCCCCACCCCGTTCCATCTTTAGCCATGCATGAATGACTTAATTAACTCAGCAAACATTTACACTCGGCTCGCAGCACTACAAATCAGGGTGGCCTTGGTGAGCCCATGGAAAAAAATCACAGGTGAAACACAGCAGACAAATACAGGGTACTCCAGCTGAACTGTAGAGAGGGGTGCGGTGGGGAGGAGGACAGGGGTGGGGGTGGGAAGGGAGGGACCCACGAATCTCTCTCAGCCTGGAGAGAGACCCACAGCACTTCGGGGCTCTGGGGGACACACTGTGCAAAGCATTCTACCACAGTGACAGTCACACCGCAAGGTTAATCAGGGCAAGTAGGTAATGCGGATACTTACTAAATCCAACCATTTTATCAGGCACTTTGAATTCTTCTGTTATTACTGCCCTAAAAACAAAGAACATTTTGGAAAAACATATAGAATAAAGAAATTCACAGCCATTTTAGGTTTTCCCCAAATTTCCCGTACGGGCAATGCCGGAAGATAGAGACTTAAAATGAACCGTGCCGACTGGGCCACCAAGGCCACAGCCCTCGAGAAAAGAGCGCCGTCTGATGGACCCTCTCCGGTCAATCACTTCTCGAAAAGACCCAAGCCTCCTCTCTCCTTGTGTCAGAGGAAGAAACCGCTGATTTTTCACGAAACCGTCAACTCTCCTAACAACTGCCTTTTCTTCTCAGTATTGCCTAACACTCAAAACATTCTTTGGGGCTTGCGGAGTGAGTTTAGCTTTCTCTTCTGGTCTCCTCTCTGGATACAGATATTCAACATCTCTTCAACATTCCCCGTTTCCCAATCTTTTTCTTGTTTTCTGGCCTCCCTCTAATTTATCTGATGTTTAGGGTGAGATACTCCCAATGGAACCAGCATCCAACAGAGGCCTAATCAGTGCTGACCAGGACGGAATAATCGGGTACTTCCGTTAAACGCTATCCTGTCCTTTACGTGTTGGGCTGTTTTTCACTTTTTTTTTTTTTTTAAACAACTACTGTGCTGGTTCTTTCAAACAAACCTTCCGATTTGCCATATAGTGTATTGCGGACAATATCCAATTTGCCCGACGCCCCAGAAAGCAATCAAATCTAAACATTTACCTTAGGAGGATGCTAAATGCAAGTAGTTTAAAAAGAAAAAAGGGTAATAAGCATTTTTAAACATCTCTCGCACAGCTGGATTTTTACCCATCACGGAAAGGATCGAATAAAACGCACGTTTTTAGGGCAAGTGTGGCACTTGGAAGGAACTCAATAGCGTAAGTATCACTTGCCAGCGTGTCAGTCTGATGAGACCTAACAGCCTTCGCCTCCCAGAGCTCACCTCACCCGGTTTATACATGTACAGGGATCCTCTCTGGCTCTTGGGGTACTTACTGGAGCTCAGCCCGAAATCAGGCAATTCCAGCTTCCTAAATCAGTAAACCGCGGACAAAAACGCCAAGCCTCGGCGGGCCCAACACATCCGGAAAGAGGCGCGGGGTCCCCGTGGGAAGGGTTTCCTGGCTGGGGTGGAGGGTGACGGTGCTCCCATACGTGCAGCCACGAGACTGCGGCTCGTGTGCATGGCACCTGCTGTCTATTCCCAACAGGGGTTACTGGGGAATTTACCGACGGGATTCAACGCTATCGTAATACAAATTGTTGCAAAACTCAGGCAGGTCCTCTGCCCTCAGGACGGGTGAGAGCCGACCCTCTTTGAGGAAGAAGTGTGTGAAGAGGGGCTGGCTGCTCAGGGCTCCCTGGAGACAAAGCTCCATCTGACTTGTGGGGCCGAAGCTTGTCTAATGCACAAAGTACGGACATCTTGGAAAGTAAAATTCTATAAAGGGCTTTATGGGAGAGTGATGTCTGATACTAACAACGTCGACGTCGTTTAAATTATTTTAGTTCATTAAAAAACAAAGCAAACCAGTAACACAGCAATGGCAAAACCCAGGCTAAATCTTCTGGTTGACTGGTGCCTGAGGATTTCTAGAAAGCCCCCAACATTTGTGCAGCATACAAGAGGACACAGCTGCATCGCTGCTGGTGAAAATGAAGGATAATATGTTACAGTAACTGATGCACAGCACAGAATTTCATCCGAGGAAAGAGACACTGTCCCAGGCTTTCCTGTGTATTTCATTCTTTTTAAAGGATAACGTTGTGACTGCAAACACTGCACCTTACAGAGACTGGTCTGTTTAAAGCCCACAGGCCTTTGTATCTCTCTAAATCCCCAGTCTGTAAGGGAAGGCTATGAAGGTAAACTGAGGCAGGGGATCACATGGGCACTTCTCCAAGGTTCTCTGGCAAGTCCCTGCTGCAAGGGCACGGGGTGGGCCCTGGGCTTCTGCCCTCTCAGGCCCACGACTCCTTGTGAATCACAAGCTCTATCCTGTGAAAGCCCAGTGACTCACGCTTCTTCGGGACACATTTGCTCAGATGAAGACGTTAAGGGTTCTCAAAACACGGGGAAAGCCGTCAAATCAGGATGGAAAATTTCACAGTCTCTCTTTTAAATTAGAAGTAGGTGGACAGAGAAAAAAAGCAGCTCCCACATCCTAGAGGTCCATTGAGTTTACATATAATAGTGGCTGATTTTTAATACTCCCTGTTCATTTATCCCTCGAGCTTCCAGTGTCTGGGAAAGGACTATTAAAAAAAAAAAAAAAACCAAAACCTGAGCCTTAAAGAAATCTAGCTCCTGGTTTTTCACACTCTCAACCTCTGACTTGCTAACACTCTAGTACAGATGGTGGATCAATAAACAATTAGAAATGATCAATAAATAATAAAACATAACCCACTGCTTACCTTTGATGTACCAAGGCCCCTAACTGGTTACCTACTGTGGCAAAGAGAAAGAGAAAAGAAAAATCAAAGCATTAGCACGGATAAACTAACTCCATCTTTACACAAGTTCTTACCATTTCGGGGGCGGGGGGCGGGGGGCGGGGGGGGAGGGAAAAAAAGGCAGGCAGAAAGAAAGCAAACAGTAATTTAGGCTCAGTGGCTGCAATGAACGCGTTACATGATACGAAACAGGAGGGGACGTCTTGATCACAGTCTCTAACCCAGTGTCCAGCTGAACGCAGGATAAGAAATTGATCTGTGTGTCCACATGCTGAGAGGCCTGGGAGAAAATCCCGCTCGTCTAAATCCCTCTCCATTCCCACCTCCCTCCTGCTCGGGATCCAAACTCAATGTAAAGATAGTGAGGGTTCCCTCTTTCTCTTTTTCAAACAAATGAGAAGATTTACCCTCCGAGCCCGGGAGCATTGTTAAGGACGGCTCCACGGCAGCTGTGGTCACTGAGAACGTGCACATATGTTCCCGCCGGCCACGGGGCGTCCCGCCACCCCACCCCCCAATTCTCCCTGCCCTCCCGAAAACATACGCATCTCAGGGAGAGGAGCTGGCATTTTCCCCCCTTGGGCCCCTTCGTTAACCCGCCGCCACAGTCCACACGTCGTGGACGCGAAGAACAGGCAAGTGTCCGGCCGGCCCATTTCACAGAGACAGCAGTACCAAACGGCCCCTTACTATGAAAACCCACTCTGCAATCACAGTCCCACAAAACCACTTCAGCCACGCTTTCTGTTCGAGCTTCCCCTCTTTTAGCTACTGACGAGTGGCTCCCTCACCAGCCATCAGCAAAAAGGAGTCCGTGGTGTCTCTACGCGGCCCGGGAAACACGGTCAGCAGACACTGAAAAAGTACAAATCCTAAACATATTCCAAGGAACTGAATGGACCTTATGATGTGCTAGCGAGACATTCAAAAATAGGTCTCTGGGGAGAGTGGTGCGGGGGACAGACAGGAGGGAAGTGGGGAAGGGTCCGTCACATCAGCTTCAGAACAAAGAGGGAACCAGTCTGACATCTCGAGTCCATGGCTCCCAATCGCTTTTTTTTCCTGCGTGAACTTAACCCTGTCCTTCTGACTGGACAGGAGCTGGTCGTAAGAAGACAGAGGAAAAGAAACCAGGTCGTGATATGTATTCTTTAAATGTTTATTTATGCGGGAGCACAAGCGGGGGAGGGGCAGAGAGGGAGGGGGACAGAAGATCTGAAGCAGGCTCCGGGCTCTGAGCTGCCAGCACAGAGCCCGACGCGGGGCTCGAACTCACAAACCGTGAGATCATGCCCTGAGCCGAAGTTGGACGCTCAACCGACTGGGCCCCCCAGGTGCCCCCTCAGGTCATAGTTCAGAAGAAGAAGAAAAAGCATAAAGAAACAATGTTAGCAAAAAGTAAACGAGGCTACTGAGTCAATACCGTATCTCTTCCGGATCGATGGCAAGATAATGGTTTGCAGCCAAAATATTGACACGATAAACCATTAATCTGCTTATCTCAGGGATAAGAGAATTGTTTTTCATTGAATCTTAAAATTCTCGTTTTGCATTTCCAGTTTGAATATGACAAATGCTCTCTCTCACTTGGGGTGGGCAGTGCTCACGATTCCCAGCAATACGGAGACTGGACAGTTACAACCTTGGGCAAGGAACCCCCATCACACACTCAGCCCCTGGGTGTCGCGAGAGAGGAACGTCCGTCACGGAAGGCAGTGAGTGGGTCTGAAGAAAACAGGCTGAAGAAGAATAAAGAAGAACGCCCACAAAAGAGTGCCCATGAGTTTGGCTACCTGTCCCTCCTCAAGGGTCCAGCTCAGCCTCTCTGCTTGCCGTCAGAATTCCTCTCAGGGGCCAAGAATAACATACACTGAAGACAGGGACGCTGAAGACTAAGATGGCCTGAAATGCCAAGAACGCAGAGAGGTGCTTAGTCCCCAAACAGGACAACACAGCTGGGCCCTGGCTCCTGGCCCGCTGTGCTGTTTGGTAAGCGATGTTCAAAAGGCGGAGGATCTTCAGAGATTTGGGCCAGAAAAGCCACAGAAACAGGGTAAAGGGCAACGCTACCGTAAAGAAGTTCATGAGGTTCACGAGAACGTTCAGGAGGCTCTTGGTCAAAAGCCATTTAAAATTTTGTGCCTGTCACAAAAAAAGGAAATTCCTCATCGGTAAGGTTACGTGTCACAGGTGTTGCACACGTGCACACACGCACACACACACACACAGTACGGCCATATGCCTTGCTGACACAGGGGAGGCATTTGCAAAGATTGAAACCAGAAGCACACACACCATCATCCCCGAGACATGGATGAGAGCCACACCGAAGAGTGAGAGGGTGTCTGGGTGGCTCAGTCGGTTGAGCGTCCGACTTCGGCTCAGGTCACGATCAGGTCTCGTGGTTCTTGAGTTCGAGCCCCGCATCGGGTTCTGTGCTGACAGCTAAGAGCCCGGAGCCTGCTTCAAAGTCTGTCTCTCTCTCTTTCTCTCTGCCCCTCCCTCCACCATTCAGGCGCACACACGCGCGCGCACTCTCTCTCTCTCTCTCTCTCTCTCAAAAATAAACATTGAAAAAATTTTTAAAGAAAAAAATGAAATCAAATTCCAATCTGGACTCAACTCGAGTTGGACTCTTAGGAAGGACACGCAGCCCCCTTCCTCCATGCAAATACCGCAGTCCTAGGCTGAAACACACGATTTAAAGTTTCGGTTCCTGCAGAAACATTCCCATTTGAAGCCTCAAAATGAAAACCAGCAGTTAGATCAGGGACGCTAGGCACTCACACAGCAGCCTGGTAACATCTGACTCCACGAACGGGGGCGGGGCGGGGGGGGCCCGGGCTTCTCTTGGTCTTCATGATGAAGGGGGGGAGTCAAATAAAGGAGGCTTGCGGGAACACCTATCAAGTTCAATTCAATAGTAACTACAGTCATTTCACTGTAAAAAAGGCAAAACACTGCATACCGTCAGTTCTATTTCCTGTTAATGGTACGTGCTGGCCAATAACGCTTCATCTCCCCTCCAAAGTTCAGCTCAGCCCCATTCCGGCATGTGTGCATGCATGCACGCACGCGCGCACACACACACACACACACACACACACACACTCATGCACACACAGTGTGGCTCTCGTCTACTCCGGCACCCCGCATAATGGGAAGCCATCTGGGCTAGGGGAAAATGAGCTTCCCCATAGAAAAGATTCACGCCACGATATAAGAAATTCTTTCTAAAGAGTAGTAATACTCTGCCAATTTCAATAATGATCTTTGAAGAAAAATAAGGCACTGGACACATTCCCGCCCCGCCCCCCTGCCGTGAGGAGAAAACCGGCTTCCTTTCTCTTCTCCGAAAGAAATGCTACCAACCATCACTGGGGAACATACCCAACTTTTCAATATGCATGCATTTTAACAGCCGACCCCCATTCCCGAGGAACAGCAGCACCCACGTCCTCCTCGCAGGTGCGCAGAGCAGCAGACCAGAGGCGGGGGAGCGGGTCGGCCAGGACAGAAAACATCAGCACCTTTTATATAACTGACCAAACAAATAAATAAACCAAACCTTCTTCTGCAGATTTGGGAAACAATCCCGCACCCGTGCCTGGATTCCCTGGGACTCTGACCGATGCCCTTCCAGGCCTCGGCTCCCGTCGGTGATACCTGCGGTCAGCTGCAGGGATTTCTCCCGTTTTCAAAGCGTTTTTAAAACGCTTTTCTCCCAAGGACGGCACAAAGGCTTCCCGTGTTCTAAGGAGGCAACTCTCCCCAGCCAGGGCCACAAAACACAGACAGGCTGAGGTCAGCTGAAAGTCCGTAGGCAAGTAATCCCTCAGGACTTTTTGCAAATTGTCATTTGTAAAAGGTGAGAGCGAACCCAAGCTCCCCCAAGCTCCTCTCAATAAGGGCGCCCTCACTTGCAGGCTAATCTGCTTTGGGGAGCCCGCTCTTGTAGGTGCCTCACCCGCTGAGCCCAGGGGGGCAGACGCTTTCTCAGTAGGCCTCGTCTACCGACAGAAGGTGAAGGGCCCAGGTCACGGTCTGTGCTCCCGAAGCTGTGCTCCAGGTCAGGCCTCTCTGGCCCAGGCACTGGGGCCAGTCCCAGGGTAACACGGTGCACCAGGCCACCTTGGCCCTCAAGAAGCAGAGTCTTAGGAGGGCAGGAGAAAGCTCTGGGTGAGCAGTAACCTGACCTAGTCTCCAAGCCTGTGGGGGTGCCGGGAACCCCACCGGCACCCCTCCACAGTCCAAGCACCTACCCACTGCCCGACCCAAGGAAAAACAAGTCTGTGATACATGTTTGGAGCACTAGGCCTTATTTTCGTTTAAACCGGTGGCCACGAACTCAATATTGGGGATCACGAGCAGCTTTGTTAAAAATGAAGATAAAAAAACAGCGTATGATATATACAGTAAGGGTACGTATTCCATAAAGCCTTTTATTTCAGCCACACGGGTTTTAACGTGCGTGTGCTAACTGGTTCGGATGGAAATACTGTGAGCAGTGTTTTAAAAGTTCAAAAAGAACTTGTTATAATCCTTAGGATAACCTCACGAGGTGGGTATCGTCTCCATCTCACAGGTGAGGAAACAGAGGCTCGGAGAGGCTGGGCAACCTGCCCAAACTCACACAGTTAACACAGGGCAGAACTGGGATTCACACCCTGCTCTCCCACTTTGGAAGTCCCCTTTGCAGGCATGCACCATCATGGCACAGGAGACAGAGATTCAGGTTCAAGTCCTCCTTCTGGCACTTCTGGGGCATCTGCCCTGGGGCAAACCGCTTCTCCAGACATCGGTATCCTTATCTACACGAAAGGGAATTCGGGCTTCAGGGTTCCTTCCAGTCGCGATCTTCTCTTACTCTATACAGGGGCCTCCCCACCCCGCCATCTCTAAACGCTGGCCATCACTCATCCATTCTCCATCCCAGAAACGCGATATAAATGGGATCACACGGTATGCGACCTTTCGGGATCGGCTTCCTTCATCCAGGCTGCCGAGTGTATGAAGAGTTTATTCCTTTCACTGCTGAGGAGCGTTCCGTGGCACGGATGTGCCATTTTGTTAACCATTCACCTGCTGAAGGAAATCTGAGCTGTTACGAATAAAGCCACGACAGGTTTTTGTCTCTGGAGGACAAACTGGTGTAGCTGTGTGCTGAATGACAACGTGCGTGCTGAGTTCTGTACGTTCTCTAAAGAGGTTGTGCCGTCAGACGTGCTTTTAAAAGCTCCTTGGGGGGGTTCTTGCACCCGGCCAGGGTAGAGGGCCAGTCTGGCTCACCCATTTCCTAGAAGGATTTTGAACAGCTCTAAATCCCCTTTCAACGTGACATCTAAAATCCCGTGTACGAGCTTCGGTCGTCGACGCCACAGATTCATTCATTCCTGTGGACGATGCCGATCTACTGTGTCGTATCCAGTCGGCTAAGCCAACTGTCGAACCAGTCAGACCATCCTTTGCCAGGAAAGAAAACAAGTCTCACTTCCTCTTTCCAACTCACACATACATGTTTTTATGCACCCATGACTACCACTCACTTCTCAATTCTAATCCTAAAACGGGTGGGTGAATGGAGGGGAGGAGGGGACCGCCTGAGCCTCTGCCGGAAGTTGCTACCTGAATAGAACCAAAATCAGATGCTTCCCCATCAGTGTGTCTTAGGAAGATTCTCATGCTTTGTCGCCCTGGGAATCCCTGTCCAGAAATCTGGACTCCTGCCTCTTGAGGCACCCGGGGACGGTGACGTGCCTCCGTAAACCGAGGGGAAATGTGACCGGGGACACGGAAAGGAGAAGGGCACGGGGTCTCCGGCGCAGACACAATTCTCAGAGGGGTGCGTATTAGGGAAGAGGGTGCCCACGAGGGGAGGAGCTGGAAAGGGCTCCCTGAGGGCCACCCCCGCCCACCTCACCCCGGGGAGTCTTCACTCCCCCTGCTGGAAGACCAACCACTACTGGACACTCTTGATCCCCACCCCGCCCCCCAGGCCTCAGGCACTACGGTGGGGCGTGGGCTTTGGGGACATTACCAGCGGGCATGTCTGAGATTGTTTCTCTTTCCAAAGCAGACACCCTGGTCCCCGCCGGCTCCTGCCAGAGGCGGTGCGGGCCGTGCACAGTGGCCCACATGCCCATGCCCCCCCAGCAGCAGGAACCCTGGGCCTCCCGCGCCCCAGCACTGACTGCCGTCTCTCATCCCTCTTCCTGCTCGCCAAGTCTGGGTTTGAACAGATCTTTCCTCCTCAGTCTTGTTTCTCCCTCCTCTTTGTCCTGGGCCACACGTGCAAACACAAAACTCAGCCAGGGCCACAGAGATGCTCCGTCTCAGTCTTCCTGTAAGTGGTTCATGTGAGAGCACACCCAAAAATTCTACCTTCGCACCCCAAGAACACCAGCATGATAACGTGAGAAAGTATGGCACTGGGGGCGCCCGGATGGCTCAGCCCATTAAGCGTCTGACTCTTCATTTCGGCTCAGGTCATGATCTCATGTGTCATGAGTTCGAACCCCATGTCGGGTTCTGTACTGACAGTGTGCAGCCTGCTGGGGATTCTCTCTCTCCCCCTCTCTCTCTCTCTGCCCCTCCCCTCTCATGCGCGCGCGCGCTCTCTCTCTCTCTCTCTCAATACATAAATAAGCTTAACAAAAAAGAAAAAGTACAGTACTATCTAGGACAATAGTACATAAACCTCAAAGACACCGAGGGCCCGAGGGCCAGCTGCACAGCCATGCTCCTGGACGTCCAGAGCTACTTTTAAGCTCTGATGGCAGAGCTGAGTAGGTCGGACAGAGCCCATATGGCTTGAAAGTCTAAAGCAATTTACCGGATGGTCCTTTCGGGGGAAAAGAAAAAAAATGTTTAATTTTGAAAGAATAAACATCTTACGGACTGTGGGATCATGAGCTGATCGACAGCTGGATGCTGAACCGACTGAGCTACACAGGCGCCCCTTCCCCAAATGGTCCTTTAAGAAAAGTTACGCCAATCCCCGATTCTGGGTAAATCTGCACCTCTCAAATCTCTTAGCTAATACTACTCTCTTCGATTTGGAGCTTGCTTTCCATAAAATGTTTTAAGCGCTCATCTTGGACCTGAAAAGGAAGAAGTGAAGCATCACGTATTTTATCCACCAACTATCCACCTACTACACTTATCCACCAACTACATAAGGGAGGTGAGGAAGAAAGAGCCCGTCTCCATGATCGTAGCCTGCAGAGTTCGGCAGGAGAAGCGCCTGGTGTCTGCAGACGTGTGCCCTGGGGAGGGGACACCGGTTTAGGACTTCAGAGCAGTGTGACGGGTGTGTGGAAAGGGGGAAGCAGGGAGGGGGGGGAGGGGAACAGGGGCCAAGAGAAGATACAGAAGCTAGGGAGCACCTGGCGAGGCACTGAAGGGAGTCAAAACGGGTCCCTGGAAGGATGTCCCATCACTTCTGAGACCCAAGGACTGACCGGGACTTGGATAAGGTAAAGATTCTTCACCAAGGTAAAGCACTGGGCGGGGGGATGGGTTTCAGGAAGAGCGAAGACAAGAGACAGGACCTGCGGCAAGGACGGGGAAGCCTCCGGTAGAAGGGCGGGCAGGGAAGGGCGGGACCCCCTGGGTCTCGGAAGCCGCCACAGGTCTTAGAACAGAGGAGTGGAACTGGTCAGACTGGCTCCAGCCAAGTGGCCTGGGGGTAGCAGGGAGAAGGCACTGGATAGAAAAGCTGTCACACCGAGAGCAGCAGGAAAAGTCCCGAGCTGGCAGGGTGCACCTGCCAGAAACTAGGAGGTGTGGGTGCTGACTGAAGATGTGGGGAGGTACGACGACCTGAGCCTGACCTGAGCCGAGCGGAGGGCAGGCTCTGGAAGCCAGGCTCCGACCCCTCTTGATTGGGCTCACACAGCCATGGCCCGACAAGCTCAAACTGCCCTGGACACAACTGCCCCGGTCCCTTCCTACAACAAGACCAAGTCTCGTCCCTTAGGTGACTCGTTTTCGCGCTCCTATGCATACACCTGTTTGCAAATCTCAAGGCCCTGCCTAAACCTTCTGCCGAGGCTCGAGGCTCGCCGCCTGACTTCTGGATTGAAGCACTTTTAAACACGCCCAAGCCACACTTCCAAAAGCCTCTAGGGGACTGAGCTTTAACCCCCAAAGGTTAAAGAACCCGGCTTCCCGGGAAAGGTAGAGGGTTCATGTTGCCAAAGAAGTGATCTGGTGAACTTCTGTCCAAAAAAAAAAAAAAAAAAAAATCAAGCCAAACCAAACAAACAAAAAACTGCAAGCAAGCCCTTTGGAAATCTTTGTTGCTCAGAAAAAAAAAAAAAAAAAGTGCGTCAATTCCTGCTCGGTGTTCGTCTCTGCTCTCCTACACTCTCGTCGCACAGATGGTACAGCCATGACCCTTCGAGAAAGCTGTCCGGTCACCACGAACATCACCTTCCTTGACGGGTCCTGTTCGTCCACCGAACTCATTTATCCAAGAGAAGAGAACTGGCCTAGTGACCTTGCCACCCTCCTCAGAAGACAATCTCGGCGTGCTCTGAACCTGCCCCCAACTCCCAGAGTTCCCTCTAACCTCAACAGCAAATGCCACAGGTGGAGAGCTGAGCTGGAGGAAAACAATTGGCCTAATTCTGTTGTTTGGAAGGTGCTCAGCAGAAGAGGATTAACTATCAAGCCGTCCTGCCCAATGTAAAAAGCCCGGGGGAAGTTTCTGGTTCTTCACACACAGTGTGTTACGTAAGACGGACAGCTGGCCCGATACGGGAAGGTTCGTCCCTACTGTAACAGGCTTCGTGTTCAGAAGGAAGAAGAAGAGAAACCGTATTCGTTTTCTGATTCCAAGGACTCAATCCTGCAAAGGCAGACACGGAAAAACTTATCGTCCTCAAAACAAGAAGTGACCTTACACAGCGGCAGCATCCAAGTGAGATTCTGGACTCACCAGCTGCACCTGCCTGCTCTTCGTCAACAAACTCAGCAGCCTTTACAAATTTCTTTGAAATGGGTGTCCAGCGGGTTAACAGGAGAAGAAAGTCTGCCAGGGGACAGTGGTTTCATTTGCAAATACCTCGGCGCTCTTTATGCAAAGGACACAGTGACTGCCTACTCTGTGCACACAGTTTGCACTTCCCCACCACGTGGCGGGTGCAGGCAAGGCAGAGCGCGGTGAAAGGTATTGATCGTGATTTCTGGAAACAGTGGGCCGGGGAGACTGGGCTGTCCATTACTGGGGCGTGTGCTCAGAGCCAGACAACTCAGTTTTATTTTTGTATTGACATCCTGTAAGAAGAGGTGAAGCACGATTGCCCTGAGAAGGGAAAATGGTTGCTTCGCATCAGAGCTTTTCACGAAGGCGAAACTGCAGAAAACGCCATCAGTCATATTTGGTCTAAGAAATCACTAGCACCAGCCAAACAAGATCACAGGGGACTGTTTTGGAGCAGCCATTTAAAATGGTCACCGGGCGCCTGGGTGGCTCAGTTGGTTGAGCGTCCGACTTCGGCTCAGGTCATGATCTCGCGGTTCGTGGGTTCGAGACCCGCATCTGGCTCTGTGCTGTCAGTTCAGAGCCTGGAGCCTGCTTCGGAGTCTGTGTCTCCCTCTCCCTGCCCCTCCCCCGCTCATGCTCTGACTCTCTCTCTCAAAAATAAACATAAAAAAAAATTTTTTTAAATGGTCACCTAGGGGGCGCCTGGGTGGCTCAGTCGGTTAAGCGTCCGACTTCAGCTCAAGTCACGATCTCGCAGTTCGTGAGTTCGAGCCCCGCGCCGGGCTCTGGGCTGACGGCTCAGAGCCTGGAGCCTGCTTCCGATTCTGTGTCTCCCTCTCTCTCTGCCCCTCCCCCATTCATGCTCTGTCTCTTTCTGTCCCCAAAATAAAAAACGTTAAAAAAAAAAATTTTTTTTTTTAAATAAATAAATAAATAAATAAATGGTCACCTAGTTCCAATGGGGTAGACCTTGCCTGGGTGTATATTCATAAACAGTATCTTGGGGTGCCTCGGTGGCTTAGTCAGTCAAGTGTCTCTCCTGATTTTGGCTCAGGTCATGATCTCACAGTTTGTGGGTTCAAGCCCCACGTTGGGCTCTGCACTGGCAGTGTGGGGGCCTGCTTGGGATTCTTGCTCTCTCCCTCTCTCCCTGCCTCTCCCCCACTCGCATGCTCTTTCTCTCTCAAAATTAAGTAAACTTTAAAAAACAAAAACACGGGGCGCCTGCGTGGCTTAGTCGGTTGAGTGTCCGACTTCAGCTCAGGTCATGATCTCACGGTTCGGGAGTTCGAACCCCACAAGGAGCTCTGTGCTGACGGTGCAGAGCCTGCTTGGGATTCTCTCTCTCCCTCTCTCTGTTCCTCCCCCACTCGTGCTCTCCTTCTCAAAATAAACTTAAAAAAAAAAAAAACACAAAGAAGTTTAAGCAGAAAGGAACTTTTACAACAAAATGAGCCACAGCCCCCTTATAAAGTTCCCAGCGTGAACCTATCCAATTATTCCAAAAAGGTTACCAACATAACTTTTAGATGTTTAACACCTAAAAACGATGGCTGATGGGCACCGAGGAGGGCACCTGTTGGGATGAGCACTGGGTGTTGTACGGAAACCAATATGACAATAAATTACATTTAATAAAAATAAATAGATAAATAAATAAAAACAATGGCAATCTCCCCTTTTGGAAGACACTGGAGAAATCAGTCACACCAAATTACGTTTTCTACATACACCAAAACACGCTTCTTTTTTGGAAAAGGAAATTGCTCCGTATATACTATTGAACACCTTGATTTTCTTCCACCCAATAAGACAACATAGAAATAAGTGCATACACATGGCTGGGCAGGCATGCAGACCGACAGAAGGCCAGAGAAGACACTGGCTGACCCACTGCGTGCATATTCGCGTACAACCTAGTAAACTTCAGACTCCCTCTTCCAGTCCTACTTTGCAGGACACCCAATGTGATCGAGGAGGTCCAAGTTCTCTGAACAGACCCATCTGATAGATACTCTTCGCGGAGGTGCCGGGGACAGGCACTTCCACGTTGGTCTCAAACTCTCTGGGGGGCTGAAGTGGGGTACAGAACCAAACCACCAGATAACACAGGAATGAATGAGAGATGGGTGCTTCTAGAGAGAGCCTGTCAAAAATGGGAACGGTGAAAAAGGCAGCCGACCGAAGCAAGGTCACACCCTCCCCCGCCCCCACCTTCTCTTTCTCTAAGGTCAGGATGTAGCCACAGGCTTCCTAAGAGTCAGGCATCGAACCTTAGCTTTTCTTTGGAGAAGAGTGGGAGCTCCAACCCCCACGCGCGTGTTGGAAGCGCGAAGGGCCACGTCACACAAAACTCTCGAATCGGTCGAGTGACTTCCGAACTGATGCGCAAAGGCCTCGTCTTTACCTTCGAGCCCAGCCGTAAGCACTCTTGCATCATCAAGGCGACTAAGAGCTCAAGTGCTGGAGAGTCGCGGAGAAACATCAACCCCAGGCGGTCCCCTCGACCGCACCTCCTCAGGAGGATGCTGGCGGCAGCTGTCGTGGAAAAGGCCGACACGCGGCTCCGGCCTAAGTGGCAGGTTCGCTACCATCTGAAAGGCAAAGACGTTTCCCCGCAACTTACCTCCGTCATCCAAGGGCCGTTTCTGGACTCCGTATCCATACACTGAGGGGTCCACTAGAGGTGTGGAATTATTCAAGTGAGGAATTGAATCAATTTTAGCAGCAATCTACAGAGAGAATCAGATTTAAAGACTCAGTAACAAATCCGGGCTCCGTTTGAGGGAGAAAGACGAGAGAGCTCTCTTCAAAGGCCTGTGTTACCCCGCTTCTCCCCCTGACCTAGATTAGCACGAGGCAGTGTCACCGAGGACACTTTTCATTGCTAACTGAGTCTTCTTTCGGCCTCAGTAACAATGTGTCTTTAGAAGTAAATACTTTTGAACATCAGTCTTCTACAAATCAGTATTTCTAAGCCATCCCTTGAGATACAGGTACGCTGCATTCGAAGAAAACAGGCAGGCCACCGACATGAAGAACTCTGTTCAAAAGGTTTTATTTATCGCAGGATTCCCTTAAGAAACCAATCCCCCGGTACTGTTTAAAAGGCTGTGTTTGCTCAAACATGACCGCGCGTTAGGAAAACATCCATCCCATAACTTGAACGCCTGTTAAGTGATGATGTCATCGCTGCAGACATAGACCAGCAAGCCGCTCCCCACTGGGAGTGTCCGAGTAGGGAGGAGGGCGGGGCGGGGGGGCGGGGGGAAACACGGCTGTCTGTCCAAACTACCTCAGAAGGATTCCTGCGCTGGACCAAGCGAGAGACCTTGGAGAGCGATTTCGATTTTTAATATTATCAGTTAAAAAAAAAAAAAAATGATCCTACAACTATTGAAGTGTTTCTCCCCAGAAACAAACGCTGCGCAGAAAGTTCCATCTACTTTGTTCTCATTGGAAAGTTCAATGGGATCTCCCTGATAAATCAGCTCTTTATCATGTCATCAAAGGAATATTTACAGCCACTGCTCTCGATGTTAGTCCCTGAGTTAAGCTTAAGAAGTAGGGGTGGACTAAGGGGCAGACGGAAGGGCTGTCCCACACAGCGGGTCTTCGGTGGGAGTTCTGGGCTTGTCCCAATGTGCCCAGCTTCTGCGACCAACATGAATGACTTGAAACAAACAAAAAGCCAAAGACAAGCATGACACTGAAACCCCAAGGCAGGGCTCAGATGTCAGGGATCCAGGGGTCAGGTCTCTCCCTCTGGCTTCCTAGCCCTGTGGTGTTGGGCAAGCCCCTCTCCCCTCCGCAGGAGATCCTTTGGATGTACCACCAGCAGCTGCACACTTTGGGGCAAGCTACCAACACACTCTCAACACAAAGGAGCTTTGTATGCTAGAAAGCACTTCACAGCACGGCTGTTAAAATAAGGCAACTTGTCCAACAAATGCCGAGTGCCTACTATGTGCGGGGCTCTGTTCCGGGCACCGGGTTACTGTGGTCAACGAGAATAACCAGGCCCCTACTCTGTGTCAGCAGTCAGTGGGGAGTGACAAGGTCTGCGAGCTGACCAAGAATCGATCATTTCAGCTGGTGATAAGCATTATCCTAATAAGAGAAGATAGTGAATTGTGCTAAAGAGAAGAGAAGTGCTTAGGAGAGCTACTTGAAACACGGTGATCAGGGAAGGCTGCTCTGATCTCTTTAGATCATGGGATCTAAGGCCTATCTGATGAGCAGTTGGCTATACAAAAATCTGAGGAAGAGCATTCCAGGCAGAGAAAACAGCCTGTACAAAGGCCCTGAGGCAGGAGCCAGCCTGCCTGGCAGGTATGAGCCTAGAAGAGAGAGAGGTCAAGGTCACTAGAGAAGAAAGAACTGGACGTGTTCCAAGACACAGGCAAGGGCCGGTTCGCCAGGGCTTGGATTTTATAGGAAGGGTGACAGAAAGCAACCGCAAGGCTGAGTAGGAGAAGTAGCATGCTGATTTACGTTTTCAAAAGATCCCCTTGACAAGGAAGACAGCGTCTAAGGAGACGGGAGTGAGAAGATCATTTAGGAGATATTCTAGGTCAGGGGTCAGCAAAGCATGGCTGGTGAACCACCTGCTTTTGTAAAGAAAGTTTTACTGGAATACAGCCGCGTGCATTCTGCGTTGAGGAACTGAGCGGAGACCGTGTGGCGTATGATGCCCGTATATATCATTTACTGTTTGGACCTTTAAAGGGAAAAGTCTGCCGGCCCCTGTCTAGGCTAGAGATGATGGCACCCTGGATGAGTGCTTGCTTAAAAACAGTATTATAGGGGCGCCTGGGTGGCGCAGTCGGTTGAGCGTCCGACTTCAGCCAGGTCACGATCTCGCGGTCTGTGAGTTCGAGCCCCGTGTCGGGCTCTGGGCTGATGGCTCAGAGCCTGGAGCCTGTTTCCAATTCTGAGTCTCCCTCTCTCTCTGCCCCTCCCCCGTTCATGCTCTGTCTCTCTCTGTCCCAAAAATAAATAAACGTTGAAAAAAAACCAACAGTATTATAAATAACTGATTACAATACTAACACTGCTGCTAGAAACCCAACCTCCTATATCCAAGAGGCCATTTGCTATCAAACGAAACACTGTACAAACCTTGCCTCTACCACGGACTCCCAATCTTGCTTTCCGTATTTGTTTTGGATAAGCTTGTGGAGGTTGGCTACTTAAGATCCAAATGTTACTTTGAATGACCCAGCTGGCAAAACAGGTGGGTTAAAAGGCGAGGATACTGCAGTGGCTGGTGCCCCAAGGAGACCCTTGCGTGTGCCATAATAAACCGAGTGGCAAACGACTGACGTGGGGGTTTTTGGGATTACTGGCCCAGTTGCTTTCACAGATGGCCCCAAATGCTCCCAGTAGACAGTGAAGATGACCCCAAAACACAAAGAAAGGGGTACAAGGGCTCATGATTCTCAGTGGAGTCCCCCAACAGCATGCATGTTAAATCACTGCCACACAGAACCCCCAAACAAACTCGACACATTAGGCACGTTCCCTGCTCCTTTCGGAGGACACTCGCAGCTTCCAGATCTTTTCCCTCCCTTCCAAAGTAGCTAGAATGTGTTCCTGAGTCTTTGGCCTTCCTTATAATTTCTACGGTTAGGTTTCACATGTTGCCGGAATGTCATTTTTTCCCAAAGCCAATACGCTAAAAATGTTACAATAGTTTCCTGTTCCTGAATTTGATTAAAGGCTGAGGCTCTCAGATTTGTTCTTAAGTCATGTTTACTTCAGTTATCTATAATTTGGGAAATTTCCACTAAGAGAAAAGCAGTACAGAATACTGGTTAAGAGGGGTAGCCCTGAAGTCAATGGGCTGCACTTGGACTCTTGGTTAAACAATGTTAAACAGGAGTTTGACAATACAAGATACAATTATATCACTGACAATACGTTGTAGAAATAACAACATTCTATAAAGAGACAAGGAACTCTTTCCTTCATACAAATGCAACCTTGTTTCAAGAAATGATTTTACATGTCCACTAAAATAAGGAGTTAAAACTTAGTGTTTACTTATGTGCTGGGTACTTCGCAAAGACGATTTTAAATTCGCTACCTCATTTGTTCCTCTCCCCGATTCTCTAGGAGGCTGGTAGGATTTCCATTTTAAAACAAGGAAAAGCGAGGCTCGGAGAAGCTGAATGCTCTGCCCAAAGTCACACATCTCATAAGCGGAGGCACCGTATTTAAGCCTGGCCTGCCCAGCTCTAGTCTGTGCTATCGACCACAGCGCTGGGCACCCCGCTTCGTCCGCCTAAGACTTTCTCAAGTATTTCTCACTTCCCAAGGACCTGAGACCTAATGATTTCCAGGGCACGGAGCCGAAGCAATTCCTCACATCGTAACGGACCGTTGACCGGTAGCTGCTTAAGGGAGGTGAGGTACATTCTCAGCTAATATTGGTGCTGGCCAGAATAGAAGAGAGTCACTGAAGCCAGGATATTCCAGCAAAACCAAGGCCAGTCCGGAGCTTATCAGAGAGCCTGACCTTGAGGGGACTTTGCTACTGATTGTTTTTACCACTCGACCCCCTTCTCCCCTCTTTTGGAGGGAGGCAAGGAGGAAAATCAGTTATCTTGCTACACGTGCTATTGGAGGCACCGTTATAGATGAAACACTAATCAACGTCACACATGTGACCCCGACTCTGAATAGTTAGCGCAATGAAGAGAGGGGGAGAGCTGAACTGGGAGGCAGTCAAGAGTCCTGGTTTTCCAGCCAGCTCTTCCAGGGTACGACCCCCAACGGCCTTGCTCCTTGGGGGTACTCACCTGTAAAACGCACGGACAGACTAAACCAGTGTTTTGCTAAGAGAAAGAGGTACACAGGCGTATTTGGGAGACGCACGGATAAATGTTTTTAAACTTCTGTATATATATATATTTCTTAGTTACCTTCCATGCATGGCAAAGTTTTTCACTTCTGACAGTGATTAAGTTTCCTTTTAGAAATATTCTAAGTCAGTCTGAATTTTAAAAAGATTTAAAAATACTAAGTAAACATCGAGGGGGGTCAGCGTTATGGCGAAAATCATGAAGGCGATATGCAAATCATTAAACTTAGGAAACAGCCATTAATGATCCCCAGGGCACACGTCTGCGACTAAAACTCTCTGACAAGGCTCATAATCCAAGTAGCTCGCCTTGGAAGCCCGAAGGGGAAGCCGTGACTATCTCCACTTCACAAGGAAAACATTATACCGACCAGGAACAGACCAAGCCACCTGAAGACCCAGTCATCCACACACCGTGTTCATGCTAGAGCCGCTGCTGATGGTCACGGACCCGCAAGCACAGGCTGCAAGCTCCCGCCACCTGCCAGGGAGCAGGAACCCACCTTGCCTCCCGGGAACCCCTGCTCCACGGTCCCGAGTGACCCCGCTCAGACCCTGAGAACACGTGGGCTGGACCGAAAGCCGCCGCTTCCCACAGCAAGAAGAAACGGCGTGTCACCCGGGCAGTGGAGCCCAAGGGCGAAGACCAAGTCCCGGACGGCAGGTTCTGGAGTCAGGGTGTGCAGGGTCAAGTCCCAGTGGTACTTCCCACGACCCAAGAGGGTCCCAAGGAGAGCAGCAGGTGTCTCAGACTTATCGCCTGCTAAGTGCCTGATGGTGCCCCCATTCCGTCTTCACGGGGACCTTACAGGGTAGCTACTCTTCTCCTTACCGTGGGATTGGGAGCGTCTACCTGGAACTGTATCCACCGGGATAATGAAACAACAACGTAAAGCACCCAGGACAACGCCAGTATTTTATTGAATAATAATAATAATATAGAGAAGGACACGGATCGTAAGTTTACAGCTCGTTGAACGTCCGCTTCCTAAAATGCCTGTGGCCTAGGGTCAAGATCAAGACACAGAACATTTCCGGCAGCCCTGAGGTCTGCCTCATTACCTCCTTCCGGTACCCCAAGGTCTGCCTCATT
>NW_024412401.1:52295380-52328306 GCF_014898765.1 Herpailurus yagouaroundi | reverse complement strand
AGGTCTGCCTCATTACCTCCTTCCGGTACCCCAAGGTCTGCCTCATTACCTCCTTCCGTCACTACCTACCCCCACCTCCCAAGGGGGACCTCCTAATGTCTAATATTAGCTATTAAAAAAAATGATTACAACCATCAAAGACCTCCGTTTTCCAGACGAAGAAACTAAGACTTAAAGAAGTTACATTGTGTGTCCAGTCACTAAGCTGGCGAGTGGCAGAACGAGAACCTGAACTCACACGGTCTAAATCCGAAGTCTTAACAGGCACTTCAGGCCCAGCAGCACCCCCTTATCCACGGGGGATACATCCCAAGACTCTGGAGGCCTGAAGCCACAGGCAGCACCCAACCCCACGCATATCGTTTTTCCCTTTACATACGTGCCTGTGATAATAAAGTTGACCTTACAAGTTACGTACAGTGAGAGATGAACGATAACTAAAAGGAAAATAGAACTGTATAATATACTGTAAAAACAAAAGTTATGTGAACATGGTGTATCTCGTACTGGACCCGCTCTACTTGTGGTGACGCGAGGTGGGTGACGGAGGCGTTGTGGAGCAGCGTTAGGCTACTACTGACCTGACAACGTTGTCAGGAGGACCGTCTGCTTCTGGACTGTGATGGACCAAGGGTGACTGAAACTCTGGAAAGCAAAACCGCAGATGGGGGGGGGGGGGGGTGGCTACTGTACTACCCCCTGGGGTTTTGCGACCATCAAATGAAAGAACGTATATGGAAGTCCTTGCCTGGCATCCAGCACGACAGGGGCTCCATGAATGCTGGCCATTGTTGTCATGAGACGGGGCCCCAGCTGATCCTGCCCTATTTACTAGCATTAACCAAAACAAGGAATTCTATAGGCCAAATAAGGTACAGCACTTCGTGGTGGCTTTCCTGACAACCTCATGCCATCCACATCGGGGCAGAATGGAATACTCCCTTCTCTGTGTTTGCAAAGCACTTTATAAACTACCTTTGAATAATGTAACTCACTGACAAAGTTATTGGTCCTATTGTCTCCCCACTATAGGGAGCTCTCGGAACAGACTTGTCTCAAGCTTCTTAGTACCGCCAGGACAAAGGTTTTTTAACTGAGAACTTCAGGGCTTGGCTTTAGAGAATTCACGAACCTCCTGAAATTACACACAACACTATTCAAATATTGCTGTGGTGAGGTTCAAAGTTTTCAAGAGTCTTAAAAAGGCCCCTGCTCCCAGAAGGTAAAGCACAACTCCCCTGATGCATAGCAAAGTGCTCGCCACATGGCAGGTACCCCTCAAAGGCTTGCTAAATTGAAAGCAGATCTGGAGAAGCCCACTGGTAGCCACAATGCTAAGACGACCAGGCGAAGCTCTAAGCTGAAATAACGCTCCAGCTGGACCCTCCAGCGCAGGCCCTGAAGAGGGTAGGTCCATTCCCCTTCTACCCTACGTCCCAGGGAATTCCACCAGCATCCTTCGATGCTTTCTTTGTTCAGATTCTGAGGTCTCAGAGATGGAAAATTAGCCAGCTACCTCTGTGAAGGAACCAAGCCCTTAGAATGCAGAAAACGTGGGCCCGAGAACGACGGCATTAACTCTTTGCGTGCCTTTGAGAAAACTGCTTTATTTTCCTTTGGCTCATTACTGTCAAATACACGATGAGAATGAGAACCCTCGTCCTGGCTACTTCACTTGCTCATGGGGAGGACTGAGCCCACAAGAAGACGAAACCAGCCGCAAGCTGTCGTATCTTTGTGCTGGCCCACCATCCAGGCAAGAGGCCCAGGGAGTCAGCAGATCCTCAAATAATGGCAGGCAATTCGAATCACATCACTACTTTTATTAACACTACTCAGTCTTGCAAGTGATTTGCTATCATCTGGTGTGAGGATCAAAGTATAGTCGATGTCTCCAAGAGAAGTATCAACTATTCTTTCCCAAGTGTCTTTATAAGAAAACTCCAAATGCGAAACATTTTCAAGAGAGGTGATTCTTAACAGAATAAAAGGGTTGCACAGGAAGCTGGGGAGAAGGGCAGTCTGAATAGGTGCCCGAATAACATAATACAAAGCAAAAGAACCAAAAGATATGATCAATTTTTTTTCAGCTCCAGCTAGATGTCAGCTCTCTGAACATCCGCAGGCTTGAAGGAACTATTGAGAGTATGTAGCTTAACATTTCCTGAAACGTGATCTGTAGAATGACTTGGTTTTATGAAAAGAAAGTATGAAATTACATTAACTTCAGGATATTTACAACGCACACCCCGAACTCTTGTAGGACTTAATACACACAAGCATATTAAAGGTTCGGAGAAATCCGGCATTAAAAAGTCAATTCACCTTTACTTAACCCTGTATTCCCCAAATGTTATCTGTCCATGACCCCTTTCCCATGGAAGATCTATGAACAGCCTGTAGATCACATGTTGGGAAT
The DNA here is from genome assembly GCF_014898765.1 of Herpailurus yagouaroundi. Taxonomy (NCBI): domain Eukaryota; kingdom Metazoa; phylum Chordata; class Mammalia; order Carnivora; family Felidae; genus Herpailurus; species Herpailurus yagouaroundi. Next base: position 52,325,887 of record NW_024412401.1, on the reverse strand, counting down.
GGCTGACCCAGCATGAGGTCATATAGCTACTTGCAGGAGACCCAGGTCTCCTAAATCTCCATACACAATTCTTTCTATTAGAAATTTCAAATAAAGGGGGCGCCTGGGTGGCTCAGTCAGTTAGGTGTCCGACTTTGGCTCAGGTCATGATCTCGCGGCTTGTGACTTCGAGCCCCACGTCGGGCTCTGTGCTGACAGCTCGAGCTTGGAGCCTGCTTCGGACTCTGTGCCTCCCTCTCTCTGCCCAACCCACCCTCATTCTGTTTCTGTCTCTCTCAAAAATAAATAAACAAACAAACAAAAATTTCAAATAAAGGTGTGCCTGGGTGGCTCAGTTGGTTAAGCTCAGTTAAGTCCGACTTCAGCTCAGGTCATGATCTCACGGTTTGTGGGTTCGAGCCCCGCGTCGGGCTCTGTGCTGACAGCTCGGAGCCTGGAGCCTGCTTCGGATTCTGTGTCTCCCTCTCTCTCTGCACCTCCCCTGCTCATGCTCTGTCTCTCTCTCAAAAACAAATAACAAAGACATTTTTTTTTTTTTTAAAAAGTCTTTCCTTTAAAAGAAAAGAAGAAATTTCAAATAAAAACCAGAGATGGACTCACAATTTGGAAAGGGATGAGGAGAAAACAACTTGTTGACTAGGCATCCCAATGGCAACCCAGAGAGCCGATGCCCCGTGTGAAAGGGCAGCTGCTACTCGGCTCCTGCTGAGTACTGCCATTCCAGAATGTGGGAGCGGTGTGGCCAGATTTTTTCCAGAAAAGCTAGAAATCTCAAGTTTTACTGGACGTCATTCTAGTTTCTAAGCGTTGGCATTGTGTAGGTGAAACAAAGCGTGCCTGCAGGCCCCCTGTGGGCCTTCTCCAGCCCGTGGGCCACCAGCTTGGGAACTCTGGTCTAGGCAAATTTGTATCTACAGAACAAATGGGACTTTGGAAGAAACCAAAGTTTGATGATACATTTGGGCTATCAGATTTTAAGAGAAAGGTAAAGGCGGCTCCGCTGAAAACGAGAAAAACCTTAGAAACATACAGTGGAACGCAGTGTGCATTTACTATTTACCTTTCAATAGCAAACAGGAAGTTCAGGGCTTCCGTGAAAGCGGTGACCCAAATAGATGGTCACATCACCAAAACCCTTGAACAAGGTCTCACTCTTTACAGGGTACTCTACTGGGTGCCACCAAAGATACAGCAACAGGGTTTGAGGGAGCAAAAATGAACGCACATTCAGTAGTCAGTCCCTGGTGACTGAGGGACCTGAGCTACGCAAACTGGGCGTGTGTGAGACAGTCTAGGCGGAGTCCGGCTTAAATCGATGGAGACGCCACACACTTGTCGTGAGTCAGAAACATCACACATTAAGGAAGCAAAGGCAGTCTCTCTCTGGGAGTGACCAGGGGCCAATGAGCAAAGGCTCTGTCTTTTAATGGCGGATGCACATTCTCGTAAAGGCAACGCAGCGCCAGATCTTCTGCTGAGGCTCAAAGTGTGAGACAGCAGCACGGCATGGCATCTTCCGGAGGACCAAGGAAATTCTCAGGCCCCAACCCAAGGAACCTTCCCCCCCCCCCCCAAAAGTACTGTAAAGAACAGGCGCCAGGCCTACGGAACTGTCCAAAAGGCTGCTTTCTACTGGTTCTGCATCGGCTCAGTCCCGATCGTTAGGGCGCAGAACCGTCATGGTGCTCAACTCCGACAGGCTCCGATCACACTGTATTCATGCGAACGGAATAGCCGCGGAGTTATGCAACACACAGCACTGACTAGCGTCTAGGTCGACACAGGAGCTTAAAGTCCTGGAAAGCACTAGCCGTTAGGCAAGAGAACTTCTACTCGGGTGATGACCGACCGACAGCTGGCCCAACCTGGGGAAGGCGGCTGGGAACCTGCAACACACTGTGGCGGTCACACTGTCCTGTGAACAAGCAAACGTGTGCGCTAGATGGCGGAGGCTACTGGGTCCCCAGTAGCAGGGGGCTTTGGGGAAGTATTTTCGCTTTTAGAAAAAACCAACCAAACAGAAGGGATTCGTATCTAGTTATCCATCATCTCCACGAAGACGTCTGGGAGCCCAGACAGTCAGGGTGAAAACGCAGTGTGGCTGCAGGGCAGGATGGCCGAGCCTGGTCTGGCTCTGGGTCCACCTCCCACCCTTACGAGGACCCTACTCTCTCTCAACGAGTTTAGCAAATACTTTATTTTTGCTGACCCGCCAAGGAGTTAGGAGAGCTGAACGTGCTTTTTCAGTACCCAGCAGGTCTTAGATCTTCATCAACGGGACCGAGTCAGACCGCGCTTGGACACTTGGATACTTCCCTTCAGAATGGTCGCACGCTATTAACTCACTGCTGGGGAAAATTTTAAATTTTACACAACTTCAGAGACTCCCTTTTGATCGAGGAATACCGTGTTCACAATGAACTAATAGTAACAAGGGGTTGGTTCCCTGTGTTGGAAAGAGTCCAAAGGATACGCAGGAGGCTTCAAGATGCCAGGCAGGAAGCCTAGTGGGTTTAGGTACTGGACTCCACAAACCAGACTTAATAGAAACAGGAGGTTCAAATCCCAGCAGGGTCAATTGGGACTTTATTGTGGTTTTGTAGATAAAGTGAGCACAAGACAGCTTACTCCTCCCTGACAAACTAGCGAGGGCTTTATAGACCGTTGCTGGTGTTTATGAGGGCATGTCAGGGGGCGAGGGGGTGGAGGGAAGCTGCGCAATCATTTAAATAAATAAGTACACTGTCTTTTATTTCCAGTTACTGGAGAGAAAAAAAGCACATCTCTGCAACATGCTGTGTGTACAATGAAGTAGAACCATCATCAACCGGATACCCAAATAACAGGAGACCCTTTGAGGTAAGCTCTTCTATAAAGGACACAACAGGACGCCTGGGTGGCTCAGTCGGTGGAGCGGCCGACTTCGGCTCAGGTCATGATCTCGTGGTTCGCGAGTTCAAGCCCCACAACGGGCTCTGTGCTGACAGCTCAGAGCCTGGAGCCGGCTTCCGATTCTGTGTCTCCCTCTCTCTCTGCCCCTCCCCTGCTCACGCTCAGTCTCTCTCTCTCTCTCTCTCTCTCTCTCAAAAATAAATAAAAACATTTTTAAAAAATAATAAAAAATAAATAAAGCACACAACAGTTTCAATTTCTCACATTCCATTCTTGCTCAATGCGAATCTGGAAATAAACCTAAAATTACCCACAAACCTGTTTTTGTCTTTAGATTTTTAAAGGCCATCAAATCCTTGGAGATAGTATCGACCTCCAGCTGTTAATACTCAGAAGTAATACACTTACAGCACTGTCTCCATTGGGCTTATCACTGCTCCAGTCAATGGCGCATTTCAGAGCTGGGAACATTTCCAATGAAGTTCTCTTTGCTAGTAGGAAACACCACTGCTTCAACAATCCACATTAGGTCAGCATTTAACAGAGGGTCTCCCTCCCTCTTGAGCAGGTTGTCCAAGAATACGAGTTCAACCACTGGCTCAAGAGAAGCAGAACGTCTTCTCAATGGTTCAAAATTCATTTTATGTTCAACTACAGGCCTTCTGTAAACTGAGGATCTGAGCTCTTTAGGGTAGTGCCTATAATTCTTCCTGGATACAGAGGGCCACCAGGTCGAGTGTCACATATCAGCCACAAAGCGAAAGCCATTACACATTAGTAGCCAGTGAGAAACAAAGTTCAGGACCCTGTACTGTAGAGGAGAGCAGTGCAACACGCCGGCAAGCAGAGTGGTGGAAGGGGAGCTGGATGGCATCCATTACAGCCACTGGTTGGCTCTGAAGTCTAAGTAAGGTGGATACTCACTATTGTACTGGTTGATGCCTAGGCAGTAAGTAACAAGCCATCGGACACAATTTTAGGTGGAACCACAGGTTTGGAAAGTGCTGGGATCCAATATCATGTCTATAGGAGCATCGGTATTAAAATGAAAAGTCAGTATCGGGGACACAGGTAGGGTTCCCTCCCCTGGAATACCGGAAAGAGATGTAAAGACCATATCTTCAAGCGACCAAGTGGAGACCTTCTTCTAATACAATGAGTCCTGTGGCTTTCTGTTAGGAATCAAGCAGTAATTAGTCACAGCCCAACTTTTACACTGTCAGTTAGTTATGCCTACAATTAAACAGGAAGAGACGATGCCTGTAACACACTCAGCAGAAACGGTTTAGGTGTTAGAGCTAACCTGTAAGATTTTCACACAATACAAGGACACGTTTTGCTCTAAGCACCCTGCCAGAAGCCAGAGTATTCCTGGCAGGTCCCATATTCGTTCTCCAGGGAAGCCCGCAATCTCTTAAAACCCAGCTTAGTTAACTCTGGCAAAATGCACGACGTTGTCAGATGGTAAAGTTTCACTGCTGGGATGCGTCCATCTCACATTCTCCCCCAGAGAAAGGAAAACTACTGCCCCTAAGGGATTACTTCTACGTCCTGGGGACCACCCACACCTATTTAACATCCTCCTCTCTCCCCTCTCCAAGAGCAACTTCAAAAGTAAAGTACCCTCGAATTCCTTCCACTCCAGTCTTGGAATACAGGAAGTCCGAAGACGATGTTTTCCAAGTTTTAAGAAGCTACAGGGCCCGAGACGGCCGCTCTGTGTCTATACCGGGGTCCTCACCGGGAGCTCCCCAGCCCCCTTCCCCTCGCGAACCCCAGAAGCCCACGCTGGATGCCCTGCAGGCCCAGCCCGGGCGCGGGGGCGCGATGGGGCCAAGCGACCCCGGCAAACCGTTTCCCAGCGGCTGCACCTAGGAGAGCCGCCCGACAGGCTGGGCCCGGGCGTCGCGGTGGCGCTTCCTCCCTCCGCTTCCCCGGCTGCCGGCGCCCCAAGAAAAGGCCGAGCCCGGCTGAGGCGTCCGCCCAGGCTGCCTCCCGCCCCCAGGCCCGACCCCCTCCTCCCAATCGGGCCCGGCCCGGCCCCGCCTCGGGCTCCCGTGCTCCCGCCAGCCGGCCCCGCCCGTACCTGCCGGACCCGGTGCAGGGCGTCCACGAAGCCCTCGGCTTTCATCCCCACCGGAGCGCTCTGCCCCTGCACCAGCTCCGCCATTACCGCCCCCGCCGCCGCCGCTCAGCTCCCCCGTCCGGCCTCCAGCTCCGCTTGGGGACCCGTAGCCGGAAAGGGAAAGTCGCCCCACTTCCGGCGGAAGGGAAGCCGGGACGCTGGAAGCGAGAGGAGCCGTGTCTGTGGGGGGCGGGGCCAGGGCACGTGATCCCAGCCCGGCCGGAAGTGGGGGCGGGGCCGCGGGCGCGGGGGCGTGCCCAGCGCCGGGGGCGGCCGCTGTCTGGCCTCGAGGAACGGGGAGCTGTCCCCAGACCGGATTTGGGCCAGGCCCGTCGCTGATGTCGTGACAGGCCCTTGAGGCTCGGATGGGGCCCGGGGTGTCCGGCTCTCGGCTGTTTGGAAACCCAGAGAGGAATGACGTGGTTTTCCCAAGACAGCCTCCCCCCCCCCCCCAGCAGCCCTGGTTCACTAAAAGCCTGACCCTGGGGGTCCCTCCCAGGAATGGCCATTGGTTTGGAATATTGGGACTGAGCTCTTGGAAATGGCACCATTGAGGGCCCAGAGGGAGGCTGGAGGGCGAGGGGGCAGCGCCGCAAAATGTCTGTTCCCCAACATTTGCAAAGAGCACCCGGCCGGGGTCCAGGTGGCAGGAGGACGAGGCTGGGCTAAACCACACCTGGGATTACCTGGCGACACAGCTCAGGAAGGACGCTCCCGCTGGAAAGCCAGCATGCTGTCCTCTTACACATTCCTGCGCGAACTCTGGGGCTCTGGGGAAAGAAGAGATAGGACAGGACCATCATTGTTTCCAAGCCTGCTGACTCAAAACCGTCTTGCCAGAGGGCTTCTTGGAATGCTTAAGTAACTTTCTCCTAATGGTACTCGCTAGGTGTAGATACTTCAAAGCAAGGGAAAGAATCTTCGTGCTGGAACACACGTGCGCCTTTGAGATGGCGCTTACAAATGAGCAAACAAACCCGCCAGAAAGGAAACAAGGCTTAGGGGTTTTGACACACATCTTGCAGGTGGCAGGCCCAAGCAGGGGCTCCCATCTTTTGATTAACACGATTGCCCTTAGGATTAATATTTCCCAAGGCCTGTGGTGCCAAGGAGTTGGATTTTAATGGAGTCACGTCAAGCATTTTATGTGCCTCTTGAAGTTAGGAAGGAAGAGGAGCACCAGAAAGGAAATTAAGAAGTAAAATACAGGGGCGCCTGGGTGGCGCAGTCGGTTAAGCGTCCGACTTCAGCCAGGTCACGATCTCGCGGTCTGGGAGTTCGAGCCCCGCGTCGGGCTCTGGGCTGATGGCTCAGAGCCTGGAGCCTGTTTCCGATTCTGTGTCTCCCTCTCTCTCTGCCCCTCCCCCGTTCATGCTCTGTCTCTCTCTGTCGCAAAAATAAATAAATGTTGAAAAAAAAAAAAAAGAAGTAAAATACAGTGTGGTTTTCCTTTGATGAGCCTTTGCTAAGAGAGCTTTGGGTTTTAGAAAGAAGTGTGTGGAGTAACTGGCCAATCGAAGAGAAGTTCTTCACTTGTTAGTGACTTTGCGACCAGACTGTGAGTTCCTTTAGGGCAGAGACGGGGTCTTAGTTTTCCCTGTATCCCTAGAATTTGACACACGGTAGTTTTCTGCCAAGAGAAGTTATTTTGAATCGAATAATGCCAAATTGGAATAAGTCCTAGATTATGGCGAAATAAAAGAATTTGGCAAACTCGTCACAGTGAAGGTTATCACGTTCAGACAAAATGTTTCAGCCCGTGGAGAAAAGCACAGAGTTGACCACGGTTGCTGTTACTGGTGAAGGGCTAGCATGAGGCAGAAACAACACATGACCAGACATATCTATCCTGGACATACCGGACCAACACATGCTAACATTTCTGTTTGTGGCCCATCCTGGGTGTGTTGAGTGTTTTAATTTTGCCAAGTTTGTAAAACTCAAGGTAAAGGTGGCATCAACCTTCAGGAATGGGGATGGTTCTACCGACCCAATATCACAATGCTTGTGTTTTGAATATTTTTAAAAATCTGAGGTGAGTATGTTAATCCGAATTCCAGCCGGCTCTCCCTATGAGTATAAACAGTGAAAGCAGAGCTATTGGCCCAAACCTAAGGCGTATTCCAAAGACTACAGAGTGTCTAAGTAGGAAGACAAAGTTCGGATTCTTCCACTTTTACTGGTTCAGTAACTTTGGGCAACTGACTTATTTCTGAGAGCGCAGAAGGGGAAGACGACCCAGACCCGATCAAGTCCACTGTTGTATGTCCTACTAGCACGCTGGATTTCATCAGCTTAAAATTCATCATAATTTTTTTTATTTTATTTTAATTTTTTAATGTTTATTTGAGAGAGAAGGAGAGAGAGAAACCGGGCATGACCAGGGGAGGGGCAGAGAGAGAGGGAGACAGAATCTGAAACAGGTTCCAGGCTCTGAGCTGTCAGCACAGCCCAATGCAGGGCTCAAACCCACCAACCATGAGATCATGACCTGAGCCAAAGTCAGACACTTAACTGACTGAGCCACACAGGTACCCCTATCACAATCGATTTTAAATCACTGTGTAATTATTTGTTTATTCTTTGTTTCTTCCACTATAACAAAATGAACAGCTTAGCGAGTTACAGAACTCTGGACTGTAAATAATTTTTCTTTAAAATATTGGAGGCATCACTCACTGTCTCTAGCGTCCAGTATTTTTTTTTTTTACTGTTTTTTTTTTGTTTTTTTTGTTTTTTTTTTTTTTTGAGACAGAGAGAGACAGAGCATGAACCGGGGAGGGGCAGAGAGAGAGGGAGACACAGAATCGGAAGCAGGCTCCAGGCTCTGAGCCATCAGCCCAGAGCCTGACGTGGGGCTCGAACTCACGGACCACGAGATCATGACCTGAGCTGAAGTCGGATGCTTAACCGACTGAGCCACCCAGGCACCCCTAGCGTCCAGTATTTTAAAACAGCTTTATTGATAAAAACTTGATATACAGTAAACTGCACATAAGTAAGGTGTATACTTTGATATTGTTTCACATATACATACAACTGTCAAGGTCATGAACATATGCACCACCAGCCATCTTACCATTCCACACTTCTTCAGCCTCCACCCCACCAGCCTCTCCATCTGCAAACAACCACCAATAGGTTTTCTGTCACTCTAGGTTAGTTTGTATTTTCTAGAATGTTATATAAGTGAAAGCAGACAGCATGACTCTTCTGCCTGAGGTGTTTCACAGAGCATAGTTATTTTGAGATTCATCCATATTGTGCTGTGTATGAAAAGTTCATTCCTTGTCATCGCCTAATAGTATTCCATTGAATGGATATACCACAATTTATTTATCTGCTTACCTGTTAGTGGATATTTGGACCGTTTCTGATTTGGGGGATATTAGAGTTAAATTTGGCTATCAGTCTTTATATGGACATACACTATTATTTCTCCTGGGCAAATATCCAGGAGCAAAATAGCCGGACCAGGGGCGCCTGGGTTGCTCAGTAGATTAAACGTCTGACTCTTGATTTCAGCTCATGGTTCGTGAGATCAAGCCTCAAGTCAGGCCCTGCACTGACAGTGCAATGCTGTCCCTCTCAAAATAAAGAAATAAACATGAAAACATTTTAAATAGCTGGATCATATAGCAAGTGAACATTTACAGTGAGTTATTGCTCAATGGGTACAGAGTTTCCATTTGGGAAGGTGAAAAAGTTCTGGAGATAGATGGTGGGGATGGTTGTACAACCAGGGGAACATTCCTGATGCCACTGAATTGTACACTTAAAATGGTGAGAATAGTAAATTTTTATGTTCTATGTATTTTGCCATAATAAAAAAACCTAATCACCTAGGAAATCAAATTTTGAGGAGTCAAAAAAAGAGGGGGAGGCTCTGTTGGACTGACACATGGCCTTAAAGGACTGGGGTTGGCAATGGAGCAAGCCTGGCAGGTCAGAAAGTACTCTCTCTCTCTCTCTTTCTCCATCTGTTGCCTTGGTAACTGTCTTGTGCCTTTTTTGGCTTCATCCTTTCTGGTGGCCAACCTGCTACTTCTGCTTCTCAGACTGGATGACGGACTATTGGAGCAGACAGCACTGGGGTTTACACAACATCACTTCCAGCCACCTGAAGAGAAACTGACTCATATATCTTGGCTCCAGGTTTAGAATTCTAGGGCACAATTCTGATTGGCTCAGAAAGGCCAGGTGTCCACCCCTAAACCAATCAACTGCGGCCAGGAGTGGGGTTCATCATCACCCTTGCAGTTGGATTGGAGGTTGGAATGGAATGGAATGGAATGGAATGGAATGGAATGTTTGTTGGGCAGACAAAAGTCAGTGACTGTTATAGTCACACGAAGAAAGAACTGGCTTCATATTTGTTTGTCGTCTTCCTTTTGAGGAGCTGAAATTACTCTTATCTCTTACCCTCCCGGCCTTCCCATCATCTTTGTGAGGCACCATAGGTTAGCATCAGATTCTCCATTTTATAAGTGGAGAAAGTAAGGCACGGTGAAACCAAATGACATACCCAGATCCCTAATAGAAATTGCTGTACGTCTGTATTCCCAACACCCCTTCTCTGTAAGTGACAATGAAGTGTAATGGGTGGATAAATCCCAGTTTATCAAATCCTTAAGTATTATCACTTGGGTGGAGTTCCCCCAGATGCTCTGCTAGAATTGAAGTGGTATCATTGGGTCTATTCAGAGCTATTCTTTTCCTTGTGGACAGTAGGACATTTTCTCTAGCTCATTATTCAGCCCTCACCGCTGATGATGGATAGATTGGCTGGATATAGAATTTTAGATTGGGATAATAATTTACAAGGCAAGGCATTCTTTTACTACCTTCAAGCAACCGTCATTGCTGTTGAGAAGCCTGATGCTATTCTGCTATATTATCCTTTTGACCTTTTCCCCCTTCTCTCTGGAAATCTTTTTTTGATCTTGGAATGAGTCTTTTTCCATCCTTTATGCTGGCCCTTTTTAGTTGCCCTTTTGATGTGAAAATGTATGTCCTTCAGTTCTGAGAAATTGTCTTGAATTATTTAATTGAGGATTTCCCCCAGCACTTTCTCTATTCATCTTTCTAGAGTTTCTATTATTTGGATATTGGATCTCCTACAGTGGTCCTCTAATTGTCTTCTATTTTCTACTTTCTGTCTTTCTTTTTACTCCTCTTTCTGGGCTATTCCCTCAATTTCATCTTTCAATCTTTCTGTAGGGTTTTTCATTTATGCTGTCCTGTTTTTAACTCACAAGCGTTCTTCTTTACTCTCCTAACAATTCTTTCTTTGAAAAATCACATTCATTTCCCCACAAATACGTGGCCAACTAATCTTCAACAAGGCAGGAAAGAGTATCCAACTGAGAAAAGACAGTCTTTTTAGCAAAACGGTGATGGGAGAACTGGACAGCAACATGCAGAAGAATGAAACAGACACTCTCTTACACCCTACACAAAAAACAAATTCAAAATGGATGAAAGACCTACATGTGAAACAGGAAACCATCAAAATCCCACAGGAGAGAACAGGCAGCACTCTTTGACTTAGACCATGGCAACTTCTTACTTGACACGCCTCTGGAGGCAAGGAAAACAAAAGCAAAAATTAACTATTGGGACCCCATCAAGATGAAGAGCTTCTGCACAGCAAAGGAAACAATAAAACTAAAAGGCAACCGACAGAATGGAAGAAGATATTTGCAGATGGCATCTCAGATTAAGGGTTAGTATCCAAAATCTATAAAGAACTTACCAAACTCAATACCCAAAAAACAAATAATCCATGGCAGAAAACATGAATAGACACTTTTCCAAAGACGACACCCAAATGGCCAACAGACGCATGAAAAGACGCTCACCATCACTCATCATCAGGGAAATGCAAATCAAAACCACACTGAGATACCACCTCACAGCAGTGAGAGTGGCTAAAACGAACAACTCAAGAAACAACAAATGTTGGCGAGGATGCGGAGAAAAGGGAACGCTTTCGCACTGTTGTTGGTGGTAATGCGAACTGGTACAGCCACTCTGGAAAACAGTACGGAGGTTCCTCAAAAAGTTACAAATAGAACTACTCTATGACCCAGCAATTGCACTAGGAGGAATTTATCCAAAGGATATGAAACTGCTGATTCGAAGGGGCAAACGCACCCCAATGTTTATAGCAACGCCATCAACAATAGCCAAATTGTGGAAAGACCCCAACTGTCCATCAACTGATAAATGGATAAAAAGACACACACACACACACACACACACACACACACACACACACAGTGATGAAAAAGAATGAAATCTTGCCATTTGCAACAACATGGATGGAACTGGAGGGTATTATGCTAAGCGAAATAAGTCCAGCCAGAGAAAGCAGATATCATACGATTTCACTCATACGTGGAATTTGAGAAACTCAACAGATGAACATAGGGGAAGGGAAGGAAAAATAAGATAAAAACAGGGAGGCAAGAGTCATAAGAGACTCTTAAATAAAGAGAACAAACTGAGGGCTGCTAGAGGTGGGGCAGGTGTGGTGGGAGGATGGGTTGAATGGGTGATGGGCCTTAAGGAGGGCACTTTTGGGGATGAGCACTGGGTGTCATATGTAAGAGATGAATCACCGGGTTCTACTCCTGAAGCCAAGACTATGCTGTATGTTAACCGACTTGAACATTAAACAAACAAACAAATAAATAAAGGAAAAAATAACATTCATTCCTTATTTTGGGGATGGAATACCTTCCCTTATCTGAGGATTATAGTACTTTTTTTGAGGATTATAGTACTTTTGAAGAAGTTTATTCTTTCTGCATAGTGTATGTTCCTTATACCTCACTGTTCCCATTTATTTTATGCATCTATGTATGTAGGTAAGTGGGCTTTATGGTCCCTATATTTCATGGTACAGACTTTTCTCAGATGCTGGAGAATCCATGGTGGTCTGCTCATGCCTCTGGGTAGGTGAGGATTGTAGACTCTCAGCTTCACTGTAGGAAGGTCCGCCTGGGGTGTTTTGGGGCATCCTCCAACGTCAGCTTCTTTAAGCTGTTCCTCTTGGGCAAGTTAGATTCCCTACAAAAATTTATCCCAGTCTCCTTCCTGGAAACCAGAGCACCTATCTTAGTTTAAGTTATATCTTCATTCACCTGATTATTTGACTAATACTTGTCTCCCTCACATGACCATGAACTTTGGAGATGGAGGTATTGTGTCCATATTGTTCGCTATGTATCTCCAGCATCGAGCACATAAGATGTGTTCAACGAACAATTATTTCTATAAGTTAATGAATGGAGTCTGTTGACAATGTCCCATCATATTCTTTTAATCCCCGCTTTATTATTTTGTATTATGAAATAACATAGGCATATAAAAAAGTATATAGACTAATGTGATGGACAGCCATTCATTTACCCAATACCAATATAAGAAATCAGCACTGCAGTTACTAATGAAAAGCCCTGTGCTGGGGTGCCTGGGGTGGCTCAGTTGGTTAAGCGTCTGACTTTGACTCAGGACATGATCTCACGGTTCGTGGGTTCGAGCCCCGCATTGACAGAGTCATACTCTGTCTCTCTCTCTCTCTCTCTCAAAAATAAATGAAACATTAAAATTTTTAATTAAAAAAAAGAATTTGACTACTGTAGGTACTTCATGTAAGTGGGATCATATAACATTTGTCTATTTGTGCCTGGCTTATTTCACTTACCATAAAGTCTTCAAGGTTCATCCATGTTGTAGCAGGTATCAGAATTTCCTTCCTTTTTTTGGGAATGCAAGTTGGTGCAGCCACTCTAGGAAACAGTATGGAGGTTCCTCAAAACACTAAAAATAGAACTACCCTACGACCCAGCAGTTGCACTACTAGGCATTTATCCACAGGACACAGATGTGCTGTTTCGAAGGGACACACGCACACCCATGTTTATAGCAGCACTCTCGACAATAGCCAAAGTATGGAAAGAGCCCGAATGTCCATTGATGGATGAATGGATAAAGAAGATGTGGTCTATATATACAATGGAGTTATTACTTGGCCATCAAAAAGAATGAAATCTTGCCATTTGCAACTACGTGGCGGGAACTAGAGGGTATTATGCTAAGTGAAATCAGTCAGAGAAAGACAAACATCATATGACTTCACTCATGAGGACTTTAAGAGACAAAACAGATGAACATAAGGGAAGGGAAGCAAAAATAATATAAAAACAGGGAGGGGGACAAAACAGAAGAGACTCATAAATATGGAGAACAGACCGAGGGTGGCTGGATGGGTTGTGGGGGGGGGGGATGGGCGAAATGGGTCAGGGACACTAAGGAATCTACTCCTGAAACCACTGTTGCACTGTATGCTAATTTGGACGCAAATGAAAAAAATAAAACAAAATTTAAAAAAAAGAATTTCCTTCCTTTTTAAGGCTGAATGACAGCCCATGGTATGTATACACTACATTTTATGTATTCATCTGTGTACAAATATCTATTTGCACAAATATCTGTTTGAGTCTTTGCTTTCAATAAAATGCATTTTAGTTTATGCTCTTTTCATGGGATGAGCACATACTAGCTCCCTAGGAAGAGAAGTCCCTTCGGGGCTTACCTCTATTCCCCTCAGCACGTCGTATATAGTGAGTACTTAGAAAAATAATGGTTGGCTCACTGGTGGAAAGAGAAGGTCGTATTTCACCCTTAGCCGGTCATGGTTACCATGTCTGATGCATGGACCACTCCATGATTATTCTTGGGGAGGTTCTGAGATAGAGTCTCACCAAATGTCATATCTCCTAGGAACAGGAATTGCCCTGTGGGCCACACTCTCCAAGCCAGGACTAACTATTCGGGGACTGGTTCCTATTCTAGCAAAATAGTTGCCAGTTGAGATAAGAAGCTCTTTATTCATCAAAAGAAGGGGGTGAAGGCATAGCACAGCCAGATACAGACCTTTGACCTTTGCTGTTCAGGTTTTACAAATGCTCAACTGGCAGCCAGGGATGGCAGGATCTGATCTGCTTGATGGTGGAGGGGACAAGATAAGGACACCAAGGCTCAGACAAGTCAAGACACGAGCCATGACCACTTAGCTTTCCGCCCTCATAAGATTATATTAGTTTTCTATTGTTGTGCAACAAAGGACCACAAATTCGGCAACTTAAAACAATGTATTATCTCACAGTTCTGTGGGTCAGAAGTTGTGTCACAGTGCAGCTGGGATCTTTTCCTGGGGTCCCGCAAGGCCGAAATCAAGGTATTCCCGTGGCTGAGGTCTTATCGGAGGCTTGGCGTCCAAGCTCGTGGGTTTTTTTGTTTTTTTTTTTTTTTCAACGTGTATTTATTTTTGGGACAGAGAGAGACAGAGCATGAACGGGGGAGGGGCAGAGAGAGAGAGGGAGACACAGAATCGGAAACAGGCTCCAGGCTCTGAGCCATCAGCCCAGAGCCCGACGCGGGGCTCGAACTCCCGGACCGCGAGATCGTGACCTGGCTGAAGTCGGACGCTTAACCGACTGTGCCACCCAGGCGCCCCGCGTGGGTTTTTTTTAATTCACGTCTTTGCATTTGCAGCATCAAGGAGGCTGAATGTTCCTGACTCTCAGAGAACACAGCTCTCTGACACTTTATCTCCTTTCGAAGGCTCAATTGATTATGTCAGGCACACCCAAGATCATTTCCCTTTTGATTAACATAAAATTAACTGATTAGTGGCCTCATGACAGGAATGATATCCCATCAAATTCCTAGATCTCTTCTGCTCTCAAGGCAAGGGGATTATACAGGATTTCTACAAGAGGCGACAGGAGCTTTGCACCACAGAAATCAACAGAGGTTTCTTTTCCATGTAACAAAATAGGATTGGTGGGTGTGGGGGAGTAAGGAGGGTGATCAACGGATCAGATTTGCCTGGGAAGGAAGGGTTTCAGGATGGGGGACTTCGGGTAGTAAAACCAGGAAGGTCGTGGGAAAATTGGGATAAGCTGGTGACTCAAGATGTAGAAAGAACAGACGCATGAAACCTCACCCTCCTTAAGGCACCAGTCTTGCTACCTTGGACATCCCTGATTGTTGCTTTGGACTTTCAGGAGGGGAAGACGATTGAATGGGTAAATAAAGCAAAGTAAAAAGGTGGGGAGGGGTGCCTGGGTGGCTCAGTCAGTTGAGCGTCTGACTCTTGATTTCAGCTCAGGTCATGATTTCATGGTTCACAAGTTCGGGCCCACACTGGGCTCTCTGCTCACAGCTCAGAGCCTGGAGCCTGCTTCGGATTCTGTGTCTCCCTCACTCTATGCCCCTCCCCTTGCTCATGCTCTCTCTCTCAAAAAGAAATAAAAATTAAAAAAAAAAAAAAAACAACTCTGTGGGTGGAATTAAATCTGATCAATACACTCAATTGTTAATTCATTCAATGAGGTTCAAAATCTTTTTTTCTAAATATAAGAGCAAAAGTTGCTTCTGTAGATACAGCAGTCTCAATGCTTCATGTAGAAAATGAAGTTCCCCTTGCTCCTACTTCCAGAAATCTCTACCGATACAGTTTTGTAAAATAGTGATGATTATGATGTCATTACAAAAAAATATATGTTAAGAGATAAAATAATATTCAGCACCCAGAGAGGAGGAAGTCACTTCAGGCTGGGCACAGAAACAACGAGAGAGACCAAGAAAAAATGTGATGGAGAAGGTGGCATTTCAGATGGGCCACGTGGACATTTGGAGATGTGGCAGAAGGGCATTCCTGGTGAAAGGAACCGCATGAGCAAAGGTATAAAGTCAAGAAGATGTGGGATCTGTGTGGACAATAGTTTGCCCTCTTGAGGCAGGGGCTCAGACAGCATCACTGGGACCTGTTTTCTCCATTGCTGGGCTCTGTCTGCTTCCCTATCTTGAATCCATTCTCAGATTAAGCATAGATATGGCATCCCCTTAGGCTCATGTCCAGCCAGAAGGAGAGTCTGGTTTTGTCTCAACATTCCTAGAAAATGGTCCATTGACTTGACTCCATCCCATACTCCTGCCTGAAATAATCTTGTGACCACGGTAATGAGATTTACTAATTAGTGCAGATAAAACACACCATTAAGAAAATAGAAAGGCGGGAACACCCCTAACCGCTGTCAGTTTGGCCCTACCCAGTTGGAGTCAATTTTTGCTCGAATAAACTCTCAAAAAAAAAAAAAGAAAAAGAAAAAGAAAAAAACCCCAGAAAATCAAGCCACAGACTGAAAGTATTTACAAAACATACATTTGACAAAGGACTAGTATTTATGATATATAAAGAACGCCCACAACTAAATTTTAAAAAGGTTGGGGGGGGGGGCACCTGGATGGCTCGGTCAGTTAAGTGTGTGACTTCAGCTCAGGTCATGACCTCACCCTTGTGGGTTTGAGCCCCAAGTCGGGCTCTGTGCTGATGGCTCAGAACCTGGAGCCTGCTTCAGATTCTGTGTCTCCCTCTCCCTGCCCCTTCCCCGCTCATGTGCTCTCTCCCTCTCTCTCTCCCTCCCTCTCTCCCTCCCTCTCTCTCTCTCCCAAAAATAAACGTTAGAAAATAAAAAAAAAATGAAATATGCAAAAAAAAAAAAAAAAAGGTTTTTTTGGACACATCACAAAGGAAGATGAATGGTCAATAGGAACAAGAAAATGTGCTCAACATTATTAGCCGGTAAACAAATGCAAATTAAAACCTCCACCCACCCACCTGAATGGCTAAACCTAAAAAGACTGATAACACCAAATGTTGACAAGATTACGAGGAAGGTGAAACTTTCACATTGTTCTCGGGAATGAAAAATGGTACAACCACTTAGAAAAAAGCAGTGGCAATTTCTTTCCTTTTTTTTTTTTCAAAAAAAAATTTTTTTTATTTAAAAAAAAATTTTTTTTTTCAACGTTTATTTATTTTTGGGACAGAGAGAGACAGAGCATGAACGGGGGAGGGGCAGAGAGAGAGGGAGACACAGCATCGGAAACAGGCTCCAGGCTCTGAGCCATCAGCCCAGAGCCCGACGACGCGGGGCTCGAACTCCCGGACCGCGAGATCGTGACCTGGCTGAAGTCGGACGCTTAACCGACTGCGCCACCCAGGCGCCCCTTTTTCAAATTTTTAAAAGTTTACTTATTTTTTAGAGACAGAGACAGAGCACTAGCTGGGGAGGGGCAGAGAGAGAGAGAGAGAGACAGAATCTGAAGCAGGCTCCAGGCTCCGAGCCGTCAGCACAGAGCCCGACGCGGGGCTGGAACTCGTGGACTGCGAGATCATGACCTGAGCCAAAGTCAGACACTTAACCATCTGAGCCACCGAGGCACCCAAGAAAGCCTCCTTTTAAAGGGGAGTCAGGAGGCTGGAAAGGGGAACTCTCACGTCCTACCACTCATAGTCCATTACAGACGCCAACAGCAAGAGACGTACCTTGGATTTCCAACGGGAAGAAGCCTGTATTTTACCACCCCACCAGGATGAAGATTTCCTTCTTGCCCGTCAGCAGCCCACCCAGTGAGAAACTGTTACAACTTGGCCAATGCAGAGCAACAACACTTCCAACTCCCGGTTTATCCCACTGGATTTCTCGTTTATAACAGTCCCGCTCGCTCGCGGCACCTGGGTGGCTCAGTCAGTTACGTGACCATGATCGGCTCAGGTCATGATCTCATGGTTGGAGAGCTCTGCGCTGGGAGAGCAGAGCCTGCTGGGGATTCTCTCTCCCTCTCTCTCCAAATAAATGTTTAAAAAAATAATAATTACAGCCCTTCTCGATCGCCCCCTTCCCTTTATAAGAGAGAAGTTCCCTCTGCGTTGTGCTCTGGATTTAACTGTGGTTTTGCTGTAGCTTGCATGTCCCAAATGGTAATTGTCTGCTGTTCCTGAATAAACCCATTTTGCTGGTAAAACAACGGGATGCTTTATTTTTAAGGTTAATATATAGAAATTTTACAAAGAAAAAACATGTAAACAAATATCGGACTCCAGTCAATGATACACGTTTGGGAGGAGAGGTACCTATGTCTGCAATTTACTTTCAAAGACACCAAAGACGAAATGGATTAATTGCAAGATAGAGGGATGGATAGAGGACAGACATGAGATAAAACAGGTGCAGTAAAAGTGTTCATAGTAGAGTCTAGGTGGTGGGTTAATGGGTGTTCACTGTGAAACTCTTTAGTTTTCCTCTATGATTGAAAGTGTCAAAAATATATTAGAAAAGGAAGATGCCATGAATCATTTTTGGGGGAAGGAATTTGAGCTATAGATCTCAACCATAGAGTTCTGCAGTCTCATAGATCTCAGCAGTCTCAGGGCCACCGATCTTGAGTGTAGTGTGAGCAAAGGGACCAATTCACCAAGGGAAAGAGAGCTGTCAACAGAAGAAAAATGGATGCAGTGGCAATAAACAACTCTTGACCACTACAAATATTCACGGATGGGGAAAAGAAACAGATTTGATGGAAGAGGATGAATTCAAAAGGGTCATGCTCACCCTGCATTCAAAAATATGTGTGCTTTTGTTGGACACATTCATACTCCCTCACCTCTACCTAAGCACTGGGCAGACATATCTTCTTCCCTGGCTAGACCGATACAAAACCATTTGGTTGTCTGTGAAACTGTGTCCTTTCCTTCTTCACAGAGAGTAAAAAATGCTGGTAGGGACTATTGTACTAAACCCTCTTGCTTCCAGCCATTCATCCATCCATCCATCCATCCCTCTACGTGACCATTTGTCCATCCATTCATCCAGCCATCGATCCCTCTACCTGTCCATTTGTCCATCATTCATCCAACCATCCATCCACCCGTCCATTTGTCCATCCATTCATCCAATCGTCCATCTGTCCATCGATTATCCATCCATCCATCCATGCAATAAAGGCTCTTCTGTGAATGGATTATTGAGGCCAGGTTCTCTGAAAGGCCCTTGCCTACAATAATCCATTCTTGAGATCAAGGCATAACATCAGGAGAAAGATAGCTAGCATGGAACTGGACATGAAATCTAGGGAAGAGTTGCAAAGGACACGAGGTAATAACCAAACCATCAAGAAAGCTTACCACTGATGTCTGTGACTGGAAAGAGACATGAGTCAGTAGATAGAAATGGGTATGTGGGTGGGTGGGGGGGGGGGGGCAGCAGTGATGAATATCGCACTGAATCAACCGGGCGCAGAGGCCTCCTTGCTATGAAGGAAAAGGACATGGCAGGGATTAGGGAACAGTTACTGTTAGAACACATGCTCTATTCATTACCCAGAGATTTCTAGAGATTCTAAACTTTCCTGGCTTCTGGTCCCCGAAATTAGGGATGTAGTTAAAATTGTCTGTGTGGTATAGACTGGGTTAAGGCTGAAAGTATCTGGAATGGACGAGAGGCAGGCGGGCTCCCCTCTCCTGGTCACATAGGTATCCCGTGTCTGTCTCCCGTTCATTTCGGGAACACTCATTTTCTGCTCTGCGGCTTGGCTGTTGTGGTTGGCTCAGCTCTGATCCTGGAGGCCAGGCTGAGGAACAATGAGTACTTCACTGAGAACGAGGCTGCCATGATGCAGGAAAAATGGGAGGCTTCCAAAGAAAATTCCATCCTGTGTGACACCAGGGAGGAACCTGGCTGCAGTTTCACCAAAATGTCCCTCCTGGCTAGGGGTGTTTTATCTCTAAGAAAAAATCAGGGGCTGGGATAGTCCCCAGAGTCCGAAAATCTGAAAGGTCAGGTTGCGGCTTATCCTCTAAAGCCCAAGTGCCTGGGGCAGGGTCTGATTCCAGGGCGAAATCACTGATTGCTTTTATAACACTCACTCGGGTGTGTAGTCCGTGCTTCATGGTGACACGTGCCTTTCTGTGTCTTCTGGTTGGCTATCACGGCTGGCTTCCAAAGACTTGTGGCTCCAGAAAAGAGGCTTTGACGACAGGCCTGGGCCTCAAAGCCCATAAAGAAGAAACAAACAGGGGCGCTTGGATCTCAGTCGGTTGAGCATCCGACTCTCGATTTGGGCTCAGGTCATGATCCCAGGGTCGTGGGTTCGAGCCCCACGTCCCCCTGAGCCTGGAGACTGCTTCGGATTCTGTGTCTCCCTCTCTGTCTGCCCCTCCCTGGCTCGCACTCTCTCTCAAAAGTAAATAAACATTAAAAGGAATAAAAGACACAGACAAATGCATGTGCAGTGAAGTGCGAACAGAGACTACCTCTGGAGGACAGGGCGAGGGAAAGCCAAGGGGGGAGGGGGGAGGGGAAGGGGTGGGGGAGGGGCGGGGGAGGGAGGCCTGCAAAACCAGCCGTCAAAAGTCTTATGTATAATGTTAACATTTAAAAACTATATGTATATGTATATATTTGCTCACGCAATTAAAAGTCAATTGAAAACATTTTTTTTTAACGTGCATTCGTTTTTGAGAGACAGAGACAGAGCGTGAGCAGGGGAGGGGCAGGGAGAGGAGGAGACACAGAATCCGAAGCAGACTCCAGGCTCCGAGCTGTCGGCACAGAGCCCGACCCAGGGCTCGAACCCACCAACCGTGAGATCATGACCCCTGAGCCAAAGTTGGGCGCTTAACCGACTGAGCCCCCCAGGCGCCCCTAAAAATCACTTTTTAAGAAGATCTTATTCTTCGGTGCATATCAAACTGGGTGAAAAATGTTTTATAGATCAGATAAAGGAAGGATGGCAATTAACATTTGCCTATTATTTGCCCCTCATTACAAGTAATAATGGGGGGGGGGAACAGTACCTGGGTGGCTCAGTCGGTTAAGCGCCCGACTCTTGGGCTCGGGTCATGATCTCGCGGTTCATGGGTTCGAGCCCCGCGTCAGGCTTCACGCTGATAGTGTGGAGCCTGCTTGGGATTCTCTCTCTCACCTTCTCTCTCTGCTCCCGACCCCTTAAAATAAATAAACTTTACAAAGCAAGCAAACAAACAAACAACAAGTTGTAATGGTGAGGCTGGTGATGATGACGACGTCGGGTGATTTAACTCTTCTCATTTTACAGATGGGGCACCTGAGGCTCCGAAAGAAGGGATTTGCCCGAGCGTTAGTATGTGGCAGAGCTGGATTTCAAGGCCGCGTCTGTTGGACGTCAGAGCCTCGACTTTCGCCCACAATGTCTGCCATCTCCTGCTGACTGAGACTCCCTTACCCACCCCTGGGGGGTTCAGTCGGCTGAGCATCAGACTCGGCTCAGGTCACGATCTCACGGTTCCTGAGTTCGAGCCCCGCGTCGGGCTCTGTGCTGACAGCTCGGAGCCTGGAGCCTCCTTCCCATTCTGTGTCTCCCTCTCTCTCTGCCCCTCCCCGGCTCATGCTCTGCCTCTCAAAAAGAAATAAACATTAACACAAATTTAAACAAAGAAAGAACTGCCTGTGGCTGGGATTGGCATCGCCAACGGAGCCGAGGGCTGGGTCCCAAGGACAGAGCAACTTCCACTCCGTGGCCGAGGTACAGACAGTGCATGAGGCAGGCAGCAGGAAGGTATGCCCACCCCAGCCAGGCCTCTGGAGGGTTCTGAGAGTGGGCGAAGGTGCCCCGAGGGCAGATCCGTCCCGGCCAAGGCCCAGATGGGGACACCATCCTGCAGGAGAGAGGGCCGACTGTGCCAAGGCCTATCTCTGCAGCAGCTTCCCCGTGGATCACACGGATGTGCCTGGGGGCTGAGAAGACCGACTGGGGCGGGGGGGGACTCACTGAGCACCCCTCCCTCATCACGAAGTCTCAGGGCTGGATTGGGCTTCCTCACTCCATGATGGCCTCAGGGCCGCTGGCCTGCTCCCACGACGGCTGAAGCCCTCACGATAATCCGGCAAGCAGTGTAGACACCGCTTTGCCCTTAGGATCTTGCCTGGGAAATCCCGTTGCCTCTTCTGTCGTTTGCCACAGTACCAAAACCCCAGTCAGGTTCAAGGGGAGGAGGCAGAGACATCACTTCCTGATGTCTGTGTCAAAGTCCCCTTGTCCATAAGCACTGGGATCGGGGACATTGTGAGGACTCTCTCTGGAAAATACGACCGCTCACCCCCTGCCATGTTCCCAAACCATAATCTCAACCCCTCTCTGCATTTGGCCACCTGCTATAATGCTCAAGGGAGCGACCCACCAGCGGCAGGAGAGATTTGGGACAGAGGACCACTGATGGTAGAACCCCATCAATTTCTTTTGAGAGGGGTTGGGGGCCCGAAGGGTTGGCTCTGTCCAAGGTGATGAAAATAGTAACCTTGGGGCACCTGGGTGACTCAGTCGGTTAAGCATCCGACTCTTGACCCCGGGTCGTGGTACGGATAGACCACAGTTTGTTTATGCCTTTCTCCATCCGTGGGCCTTTGGGTTGTTTCCACCTTTTGGTTACTGTAAATAATGCCACTATGAACATGCACACATAGAAGCTGACTTTGGGGCCATTGCCGGGGGGGGGGGGGGGAGGCAGGAAGGGGGGAGGAGGGGCAAGAACTCCCCCTACTGGTTCGTTGCTGGGAAAAATCGGGATCGGGGGACCACCCGTTGGCCAAGACCTTATTACCTCTTCTGCAGATGAGATGAAGCTCAGAGAGGACAAACAACCTGTCTGAAGTCACACAGCCAGGAAGTGGAGTCAGCGTTCAAACCCAGAACCGTGGTGCGAAGCGCGGCTTCCCAGGACCTCCGCCACCCTTGCCCACTCTCTCCTGAGGCCCGGGGGCCAGTGCCTGCTGGGCGACAGGCAGGCCTGTCAGCGGCCCAGAGCAATCCTGGGGAGAGCCGCTCCTCAGCACCGGACAAGAACGGGCTGCGGGAGTCTGAAACCCACTTTGTTCGCTACGAATGAAAAGCAGATGTGATCTTAAGTGTCGTGCTTCAGCTGCCGGTGCAGGGTAGAGGAGAGCCCCCGTGAGCAGTCACACCAAATCAAACGTATTATTTAGGAGTGATTGGAAGGCAGACAAGCTGAAAACATTGCGCACGGAAAGGCTACCGTCACCCGCCCATGAGCAGCCACATCGCTTTCCCCGGCTCAGACGTGGATTCACATTTAGGGCAATTTCCCTCATGGTAGCGCAATTCCGTGAGCGGGCTGGGGCTTGTGGACAAGCGATTTCCCAGCCGAGTGACTTCCAGCCCCGGCACAGAGCAGGGGCGCGCGGCGGGGCTTGGCTCCCCTGTGTCTGCCCCGGGGGGGGGGGGGACGTTATCCCAGAACCAGTTCCTTAGTGCTGGAGATTCATCTCCCCAGTTTCCGCTGGGACGAGAAGGGTGGGCAAAACCTGGATCCGGCGTGTTGGCTGAACGTTCCCTCTGTGCTCCGTAAGCAGCGGGCTGGGCCGAGGAGCGGGAAAGCGGGAAACTGGGGCTCCGAGAGGTTAAGGGGCGCGTCCGCAATCACACAGCTTCCCCAAGGAGCTCCTGAACGTTAGGAAGGCGGGGCTGGCTAGCAGGTGCAGTCCTGTGTGGGGCTGGGGGCGCTGAGAGGGGGGAGACAGGGGAGTACTGTCCAGGTTACGGTACATGACTTGGGGGGCTCTCAGGCCCTCTGAAGGCAAACACGAGGAGGGCTCCAGAGGCCCCGCGAACACTGACCCAACTACAGACACAGGCACACGAGGCATCTGGCACAGATTCATAAGCACCCAGGATGCACCAGGCCCTCGGAGCTCACGCTCCGGCTGGAGGTGGCAGGGCAGCGACGCGGCTCAACCGTTCGCCCAGGCTTACTAAGCAGAAGCAAGGCGGTGAGCACTTTGGGAGAGAGTCACTCTTCAACCTGCTGAGAGCCTGACGGGGGAGGGGGTGCATTCATAAGAACAGCCTCACCGTCTTAACACACGACCCCACGACGGTGGGGGGGGGGCTCATCCCCGCTCACATCCCAGTCCAGCGTGAGATGGGGCGTCCGGTGGGGGGACTCTGCCCAGGCGGACGCAGGGCGGAGAGGGCCCGGGAAAGAATAGCCCAGAAGGTTTTGGGAGACACTTCCTCCTGCAGTCCTGGGGCCGGAACTCAGGCCTGCCGGGGAGCCTGGGGATTGCAGTGTATCTGGGGGCTCCTGGGAGAAGGGAAAGCCGTTTGGTGGACAGCAGCCAGCATTCGCCACGGGGAGAAAATCCTCGGATTTTGTCTGGAGGAAACCGAAGCTCAGAGTGTCCAGGAGCCTAGGCGGGAGGGGGTGGTGCTGGGATCCAGCGGTGGGCGCTCTGACTCCAGAGAGCATGCCCTTAACCACCAGGCCACACTGACTTTCTGGCGTGAGTGCTGAACTCACAGCACGGCCCTTGTGTGTGTGTGGGGGCGGGCCGGGGGCTCAGCGCGTATTGCGAGCGCGGACGGCCCCCACATTCCCCGGGGGGGGGGGGGTCATTCCCTGACTCTGCCTGTGACCTGCTGTGTGACTTCGGGCAGGTCACGTAACCTCTCTGTGCCTCAGGTCCTCCACTCCTGGAGGAGACCCCCTGCCCTTTCGTGGGTCCTTCCCTGCTCTCTCCTTGGGGCTGCAAGGGCAGGAGGAGGGAGGCAGGACCACACGGGAGGAAATGGAGCTGCTCACACGGGGACTATGGGTGGAGCAAAGAGGAAGACAGGAGGCTGAGAAGTAGGTCCTGGCCGCCACCTTGACTGGCCTTCCGTGGCGATGCTCCTTTGGTGAGGACGGTCCCAGGGCCTCTGCTGTAGCCTCTGCTGTCACAACCTGGCTGTGGGGTGGGGCATGTCCCAGAGTGGACATACTGTCACTCGGCCGCGTCATTTTTATAAAAATGTTTATTTTTATCATAAAAGAGAGCGAGTGGGTGCCAGTGGGGGAAGGAGAGAGGGAGAGAGAGAGTCCCAGGCAGGCTCTGTGGTGACAGCAGGGGCTTGATCCCATGAACCAGGAGATCACGACCAGCAGTCATGACCTTTTGAGCCAAAACCAAGAGCCGGACCCTTAACCGACTGAGTCACCCGGGCACCCCTCAGCTCTCTCATTTAAACCGTGTTCCATATACAAGATGCTCCATGAGAGCTGTTAACCTGGGGGCACCAGGGGAAGAGCTGAGGAGTCAGGAAGGACAAGCCCCATCGTGGGCCTTGGGACCTGCTGATGAGGACAGCCAGGCCAGGCCAGGCCCCTGGGTGTGTGGGGGAGGGGAGGGAAGGGAAGGGAGAGGAAGGGAGGGGAAGGGGAGGGAGGGGAGGGAGGGGAAGGGAGAGGAGGGAGAGGAAGGGACCCTCTTGTGTCTCGGCTGCTTCAGGCTTTGCCTATAACCAGGGTGAGTGTTTAACAAAGCTCATCTCATGCTACCCCTTCACGCCCTCCCCCCAGTCCCCACTGTGTCCCCAGTTCTGCAGGATCTGGTCCTGCCACTCCAGCCCCACCCCCTCCACCTCGAGGCACCCACCTGCTGTGTGACATGTAGGCCTCAGGATGGGCCGTTTCTCGCGTCCACACATCGCTGTTTGCTGGGGCTGCTGAAACAGAGTACGGCAAACTGAGTGGCTTAAACCACATTAGTTTCTCGTCCCACACAGTTCTGGAGTCTGTGCTCAGATCCCTGCTGGAGGCCGGGAGGCCCTGCTCAATACCCCCCCCCCCCCAGCTGCTGGGGCGTCCGTCGGCTCCTAGAAGCATCACCCCAATCTCTGCCTTCATGTTTCCTGGGCCTTCTCCCTCCGGATGCCTCTCTGTCCAGTCGCATTGGACTAAGGTCCCCTCCTGCCCCGGTGTGACCCGCAAGGATCCTACAAAAGGTGCCGTTCGGAGGTCCTGGGGCCAGCACTTTAACACGTGAATGGGGGAGGGGGGCCCCAATTCACCTCAGAACATCAGCCCTCGCCCATGCTGTTCCCTCAGCCTGGAACCCCCCTCCCCAAGTTGTCCAGGAAGCAAGCAAGCATCCACTCGCTTCCAAAAGTCAGCTCAAGCACGGCTAAAGGCGACCCTTGGTCTGCTGCACCCGGCTGTCCACGCACAGCCACTGGCCAGCACTCCGAACGCTTTGTGCCAATCTCTCTGTCCCCTTGTCTCCCCGACCTCACTGGACTGTCACCTCAAGGGCAAAGGTTGTCCCCTAGGCATTCGGGAGTACCTGTATCCTCCCCAGGGGCTCACGGTGGGGGCGCACCTGTTGGGGGGATTGGGGCAGGGGGGCGGAGGGGAGGGGTAGGTAGAGACCAACAGGGCCAGGCCCAGCCTCCCACAGGAGCAAACACTCCCCCGAACACATTTATGATGTAAATCTGGTTTTGAAATGATAACAATAATGGTAAATAAAAAGAGTGAGGGGAGGCCGGAGGGAGGGAAACGGGGCTCCCCCTGGCCCCTCCCCCTCCCCCGGGCCCCCAAAGGAGGGGGCTGGTGGAGGAAACACATGGGAAAATTGAAATTAGTTGTGACAGCTGAAATTCTCTGCTCTACAGACGACATTTGACAGGGTACTTAAAAAAATAAGAAGAAAGGGAAAGTGGTTTGGGTCGCCCGCGCAAGGGGGGGGGAACGGGGGATTTCAAGGGACACAAGACGCATAATGCAGCCTTCTTAGATTGCAAAATCTCTTCTTACCTAAGGGGCCCGCTGCCTTTATTTTTATCCAAATGGCTCAATTACCGCAAAGCCCCACAGAGAAAATTACGGATGTTTGCGTCTATTTTTCTCCTCTTGTCTCGACAACTGTAGATATTTTGTTTTCCTTCTTCCTCTTGCTCTCTCCTCTCTCTCTCTCTCGCTCGCTCTCTTTTTGGTGGTGGTGGGAGGGAGGGGTGAAGAGAGAAGGGGCCGGAGGCTTTTCAATTACTCCTCAAAGCCAGCATCGCACCCCCCCATCCCCCCCATCTCCCCCCCCCGTCTCAGGCCACACCACGCACGACCGGGCTTTTTGTCCCATTTTCCAACCTTCTCATTGGGTCTCCGTTTGTCATTTTCGGAATTGGCAGCTCCGGGGAGCCGGGCCTGGAGGCTGCCGCGCTCACACCTGCCCGCTCTGCCGGGCGAGGGAGCCGAGCCTCAGGACCCGCAGAAAGCTCCAGAAAGATCTCTGGGGCAGCAGGGAATGGTGTCTGAGCATCAGGTCCCAGGACCGTGATGAGTGGGGACAAACGGGGGAGGGGCACCTGCCCACGCAGATTACCTCTACTTGCCTGTGGGGCAGAGCTTCCTTCTCTATCCCTTGCCCTGACCTTCTTCTGGGCCCCCCTCACCACCTGTGCCCCCACCAGGCCACAGCCTCTCTTCCTACCCACCTCCTGGCCCCCCTTCTGCTTCCTCCCACCAGACCAGGTTCCTCTCTTGCCTAGAACCCCTTCCGGTGCACTGACCTTGTAAGAAAACCAGATCTCTTCCCCTGGCCCACAAGGCCCGGCAGATCCAGCCACACACCTACTCCAAGGTCATCACCTATTCCCTCCTCTTACCCCCTGCCCCTCCGGCCCTGAGCCTTTGCAGCTGGGAGGCTTCTACCTGGCTCTCGCCCTTTGCCTCCCTCTCTTCACCCACCCAACTCACTGGAATGAATATCCCTTGGTCAAGAAGCCTTGCTAATCAGGGCTCCTCGCCCAGCAGGCCAGGCCCCCTTCAACGCTCTCCTGGCCCCTGCAGGTGGGGGTAATATATAAAATATCACAGGGGCCCCTGGGTGGCTCGGTTGGTTAAGCGTCTGACTTTGGCTCAGGGCCTGATCTCACGGCTCGTGAGTTCGAGCCCCGCATCGGGCTCTGTGCTGATGGCTCAGCGCCTGGAGCCCGCTTCGGATTCTGTGCCTCCCTCTCTCTCTCCCCCTCCCCCACTCACACTCCGTCTCCCTCTCAAAAATAAATAAACATTTTTTTTTAAATAATAAAATAAAATAATCATAGCCACCCACGGGAGAAGACAACCAATCAGAACGGATGCTGGTGCGGCCCTTGGCCGGGCAGGCCTTAACCCTCTAGTTGGTGGGTGTGACCGGGCCTGTGGGGTGGGTTCGAGGGAAATGGTCACAGAAGTATTCCAGCAGTTTAATCGCTGACGTTGCCATGACAGTCCGCTTGCCTGTCCCTGTCCCACACAGGTCTCTGCCCACTTGGAATTCCTGGTGTGTCGGCCCTCCCCTCCACCCGTGCGAGCTGTGTGCTTCCTGCTCGGGCTTGTATCCAAGGTGGCACACGAAGTAGGTGATGGGTAAAGAGCTGTTGACCAATTGCAGGGCCCTTGGGACCAGGCCCTTTCTGGGGACCAGTGAATTCTGTGCCCACCAGACCCTCCTATGCCTCTATGTAGCTTAGCCGTGAGCCGTTGGCCAGCAGGGTGAGCACAGTCCCTGTGGAACATGACCTTGGTGGCATTGGGCTTCAGGGTTGAACTTGGAAGGCTTCAGGGTCTAAGGGCTCGAGAGCTCTCTCTCCCTCCCTGCCCCTCTCCCTCTCCTTCCCTGCCTCCCTCCCCTTTCTTGCTCTCTCTTGCATAGGTGTGTGTGTGTGTGTGTGTGTGTGTGTGTGTGTGTGTGTGTGTGTATGCGCTCGCAGGTGCCGTGTCTCTCTCTCTCTCTCTCTCTCTCTCTCTCTCTCTCTCTCTCTCTCTCGGGCAGTTTATTGACTCCCTTGGAACTTCAGTGCTGAACAGCCCTCACCTGAAGGGGAAATGCTAATGTATGTAAATTACTTAACTCCTGCCGCCTGCATGTAGCATATTGATGATTGATTTAGCTAGTTTTCTTTATTTTTCTTTAAGGTTTATTTTCTTATTTTGAGAGAGAGCGAGCGGGGAAGAGGGAGAGAGAGAAGGATGAGAGGGAGTGGGAGAGAGAGAGAGAGAGAGAGAGAGAGATCCAAGCAGACCCCCGTGCTGACAGCCTGGAGCCCAACCAGGGGCTTGAACTCACGAAACGGAGAGATCGCGACCTGAGCCAAAGTCAACAGTCGGACGGTTAACCGAATGAACCTCCCAGGTGCCCCTGGTGTCACTATTTTTATCCCCTTGCCTTCCGTGGTCAAGAGGGACCCCCGGTTGATCCTGGCTTGCCCTTCCAAGCCACCGTCCACTCCTCCATTCACTTGACACGTATTTACAGAGTGTCTGTTATTTTCTGGCTGGGAAGACACAGCAGTGAACAAACTGGGCAAAAAGCCTGCCCCTGGCAGCTTTGGGTCCATGTGGGGTGCCCGGCTGACGGCTTCACACAGTATCTCTCAGCAGTAGAAACTGTGATTGTCTTCATCTTACAGAGGGAGACACCGAGGCTCAGAGAGTTTGAGCGACTCACCCAAGATCACTCAGAGGCAGGGGCGCCTGGCTGGCTCCGAAGACTTCCGGCTCAGGTCATGATCTCGCGGTAGTTCGTTCGAGCCCCGCGTCGGGCTCTGTGCTGATGGCTCAGAGCCTGGAGCCTGCCTCGGATTCTGTGTCTCCCTCTCCCTCTGCCCCTCCCCTGCTCACGCTCTGACTCTCTCTGCCTTTCAATAATAAATAAACGTTAAAAAAAAAAAAAAAAAAGATCTGAAGCTTGGGCCCTTCTGAAGCCAGACCCTGAACTTTCATCTGCGAATTGGATTGAGCCACTCCTTTGCATCATCCTCAATATTCCTTGCCCCACCCTAAGGGTACTCCACCCTGGCTGGGTGCCTCCCTCCAGCCACACTGGTCCTTCGGTTCCCCAGACAGGTCTAGCACTCTTTTACCTCTGAACCTTCGCACATGCTCTTCCACCCACCCAGGACACCCTTCCCTTCCTCTCGGTAACCTTTCCTCTCCTCCAAGTCTCAGCCAGACCCAGTCTCCTCAGGGATGCTCTCCGGTGTCCCTGAGGCTATGAAGCAATGCTCTCCCCACGTGGGGCCTGCTCTGTCCCGATGCTGTTACACTCACAGCCTAATTCCCCTAGGGGCCTGGGAGTTCCCTAGGCAGAGTCATATCCTGAGGGCACAGCACCAAGCCCCGCACACGACCGGTGGTGCAACGCAGGTTTGCCAAATGAACAAAGTAACGAAAAATTGCAGAAACCCCTCTCCCAGCCTCTTCTCAGCCCAGCTGCGAAAGTGAGCCGTAGCCACAGAAACCTCGCGGCTCTTTTTTGATAAATGTGATGGCTAACAAAAGCAGTCACTTCACAGAGCCTTGCCCTGTCTGGGGAACACAACTCCAAATGAGCATCTCACTAGAAAAAGTGTTTGGGGAGGTTTTTTTTTTTTTCCCCTGAAGAAGAAGGATGCGAAAGACCCCCGGGGAATGATCAACGAACTCCCAGTGCAGAGAGACTGGAGAGAGACTATCCCCCCCCCCCCAAGCGCGGGCGACCACAGCTTTGGCTTTGGAGAGAGTGCAAAGCAGCTCTGGGAGAGGGGGCACGGCATGCTCCCCGATCCTTGGACCCCAGGGGGGGTTACTGGGCCGCTTAATCCGATGTTGGTGTGGCGCAAAAGCCAATAAACGTGCCGCAGGGCCAGACTTCCTGGAACCTCTAGGTCAGGCCTTCCCTCTTGTGCTGGAGGCATGCAGGTGTTCAGGCCGGGCCTGAGCTTTGGGGTGTCGGCAGGTGCCCTGCCGGGCAGAGGGAGAGGAGAGCGCAGAGGTCCCGTGGGACCCCCCCCCCCCC
>NW_024412401.1:52285992-52290380 GCF_014898765.1 Herpailurus yagouaroundi | reverse complement strand
CTGGTCATGATCTCGCGGTCCGGGAGTTCGAGCCCCGCGTCGGGCTCTGGGCTGATGGCTCAGAGCCTGGAGCCTGTTTCCGATTCTGTGTCTCCCTCTCTCTCTGCCCCTCCCCCGTTCATGCTCTGTCTCTCTCTGTCCCAAAAATAAATAAACGTTGAAAAAAAAAAAGAATTTTTTTTAATGTTTATTTTTGAGAGAGAGAGAGAGAGTGAGAGAGCCAGCGGGGGGGGGGGGGGGGGCGCAGTGAGGCAGAGAGAGAGGGAGACAAAATCTGAAGCGGGCTCCAGGCTCTGAGCTGTCGGCACAGCTCACGAATGGGGAGATCATGACCTGAGCCGAAGTCTGACCCTTAACCGACCGAGCCATCCGGGCGCCCCACGATCTTTTCTCCCGATCTAGGAGGCTCTGCCTCAGCCAGCCGCTGCCCGATCAAAGAGCTGGTATTGTTTTTAAGAAAACGGCTGAGGGTGAGGTTATGTCCACTGTGCGGCCATAAGCGCAGGTCAAGTCTGAGGGCCACGGTCCCAAGCCCCAGAGAGGGGACACTCATGCACGTTACATGTCCAAAGCCAGGACAGGGAGCCAAGATTCCTGACCCCAGACCCAGGCCCCAGGCCCCCCAAGGACCCAAGACCAGGACTGGTGAACCTACCCTCCCTAGAGCCTGGGCAGGAAGGGTGGAGGGTGGGGCTCAATCAACGTTTTGAAGAACAAACAAATCCTAAAGACCGGTGCTTGTCTCTCCCGGCTGAAAACCTCCCCCTCCTGCGGGAGCCGTTTCAAACATGTTTGCTGCAGAACGCTTCCAACGAAATCTTACGCAGAAAATCTAAACGTATAACCAGCCGCACTCGTGCCCGAGACCCGGGGCGGGGGGCTGGCCGCCGGGCCTGAGCTGAGGCCGCCTCCTTCTGGTTTATCTTCCGCCAGGTTGCCCGGGAGCCTGTGAGGAACCCCTAGCATTCGTTCCAGCGAGCTCGACTTGAACCACTGGCCAAAAGCTCAAGTCCAGATGCCTGAACCGAGTGCACGAGGCATGGCAGGACGCTGCCAGCTGACTGCCTCACTCGCCTCACCTTCTCGCCTGCCCTACGTGCGTGCGTGCCGGCCGCACTCAGGATATAGCCCCTGGTTCTCCCACCCCAACCGACTCACGCGTTTGGCCAGTCCCACAGACTATTTCCTCACCTTCCAATGCTTTTCTGCCCATTTCCACCTGGCTGGCCCCCTATGCATCCTTCAAAATTCAGTCGAGCGTCACCTCCTCCAGGAAGCCTTCCCGGGTCCCTGTGGATGACGGCATTATCCTTCCTGTCCTGGGCATACCTCGCTGAGGGCATTTATCACAGGCCCTGTAGGATGGGGGTTGCGCAAAGAGGCCGTCCCACGTAGGAGCTCAGAGCGTGGGCCTTGACCTCAGAGACTAGCGTTTAAATCTTGGCTCGAAGCTCTACAGCTGTGGTCCCTGGGGCAAGCTTTCTAACCTGTCTGAACTTTGTTTCTTCATCTACCGAGTGGTAGAAACAACAACACCCGCTTCCCACGGTCAGCGATCAGACGAGATCGTGTGAGCAAAGGACTCCAGCACATGCCATCCACGGCGGCTGTCCTTCCTCCAGGCGCCCTGAAGTCCCGGCCGGGAACAGCAGAGGCTGGACCGGGGCTACCAGGAGACGGACGCTGTGCCTCTGCCCTCCAGGAGCTGATAATCCAGGCCCTGGAGAAGTCTCGATGCAGGGTAACGAAATAATGCAATACTAGTTAAGTGAAGGCAGAAGGGAGTGGGTCCATATGGCTGAGTCTAAAACAGACGCTCCATAAATGCTTGTTGAGATGAAAAGAATTGAGCTCGAGGGAGGGAAAGACAGCCCCGGGCCGCAGAGATCTAGGGAGCCTTTGTGGCGAGCAAGATCCTGAGCTGGGGTGAGCTGGGGCTTGGGGTGGGCAGGATGCCGATGGGCAAGGGAAAGGGGGCTGGAGCCGGGGTAGCCCAGGCACGACAGGGGGCAGCCAGGGAGCACCCCAGTTTTATTCTATTGTTTAACGTTTATTTATTTTTGAGACAGAGAGAGACAGAGCATGAACGGGGGAGGGGCAGAGAGAGAGGGAGACACAGAATCGGAAACAGGCTCCCAAGGGGGAAATTGGCAGAGGTTGAAGATGTGGTAATGAAAATAACGCGTGCCTCGCAGAGCGCACGGAAAGGCGGGGTTAAGGAAGCAGGAAGAATAGTGGGTCCAGTGCGCTCAGCACTTTCCTCCCAGCCTGGTGTCTCATAAGAACCTGTCCCTGCCGCCTCTGGGGAGCCGCCACGGCTGTCTTCACCGCCGAGAGACCCACGGAGCGGAGGGTTTGAGCCTCACATCCGAGGTCCAGGAGCGGGCAGTGGCAGACGCGGGATTCAAACCCTGGGCGGCCCAGACCCCGGAGCTCACGTGTGCCCGCCGTGCCCACGGCTCTCCAGCCGCTGGGGGAGGGGCGGGACGACCAGCAGACAGAGCTGTCCTCGAGTGCGGGCACAGGGGGTGAGGACTTGTCCCCCTCAGGACCCTCGGCCTGACAGCTGCTGCCCGGTGCCTCCCTAACGGAGTCCTGATCAGGTGCCTCCAATTCAACCCTGCCTCAGGACCTTTGTATATACCGGTTCCTGCTAACTGTGATCCTGCCCTGCCTCTGACCAAACGCTGTGCCGGGTTGGTTCTCGATTCCTGAGACTGGGTCGGGGTGCCTTGTTATGGGCCACCTCCTTTAGATTGTGAGCTCCTGAGTGCAGTCGAGGAGGGCCTGTGCTCCTGGCTCCAAGGTCCATACAGGCACGTCAGTGAATTCTTTCGGTACCCGATGAGTGCAGGCACTGCATCATCTCGTTTTCTCGATGAGGAAGGTAATAGACAGGCTGCAGCCACAGGTCACGGGGCCAGGCGGCGGCAGAGGCAGGATGTGAGCCCCGGGTCTGTCCGAGGATTCTGGAATGCTACACCGGGCAGCATTTGGAAGCTGGAAGAGATTGTAGAAGCCACAGTCCATGCTGCTCCAGTGATGCATGGGCAGTGATATATGAGGCTCGGAGATAGGCAGTGAACCCTTCAGGCTCCCATAGCGAGTTGGGAGTTGGTGGGGGCTAGAATTCTACCCACTTGGCCCCAGGCCTGCCTCCTCTCCCCACCCAGGTGTGCCCCCCCACCCAGGGAGAGCTGCCTCTTCTCGGGGATTCTCCCCGGCTGCCTGCCGAGGCAGGTGCCCGGGGTAGGCACCCTTCCCCAGAAGCTTGGGCTTCTCCCAGAAGTGTGGCCCGAGGGCTGGGCTGGAGGTCCCTCCCCCCCCCCCCCCGCCCCCCCCCCCCCCCCCGGCTCCACCCCTCCCCCGCTGGCAGCTGCTTAGCACTATTAGCCAACAAGTGGCTGTTTTGCGGAGTTACTGCTGATGTGTTTTAAGTGGCTTTCTGAGTGGGAAATGTTCTGTAGGAGAGTCAGGCAGACAAAGGGGAGTGAGTGCATTAGGTTTTATTGGTCTGTTTTGCACACATCTGACATCATTCTTTGAAGCAAGTTCGGCGCAGCCCTGGGAGGAGGATAAAGAGACAAGAGGGAGAGAGAGCGGATGGGCAGACACGCTCGCTCGCTCGCACGTGCGCCATCCAGCCTTCCGAGTGGCGGCATAATGGCCGGAGACATTGG
This sequence comes from Herpailurus yagouaroundi, assembly GCF_014898765.1. Classification (NCBI taxonomy): domain Eukaryota; kingdom Metazoa; phylum Chordata; class Mammalia; order Carnivora; family Felidae; genus Herpailurus; species Herpailurus yagouaroundi. Next base: position 52,286,700 of record NW_024412401.1, on the reverse strand, counting down.
AGCAAACTGTCCGACAGATGGGGCCTGCCCTGTTCCAAAGGGGAGGCTCCGGCTGCAAAGAAAGTCTTCAGGTAAAAGAGAATAACTGAATTAGCCAACCATTGTGCGCTGAGAGGGTAATGCGTCCGCCTCTTCCTAATGGCCGCCCGGTTGCCAGAGAATGAAACCTCTTCTGAGCACGCAGACCATCCAAGGACAAAAGTCACCAAGAGAGATGGCAGAGGGAGCAGGGAGGAGGGAGCCCCCCACCTGGGCCGAGGCTTGGACAAAGGGCCTGTCTCCTCGCCACCCTCACGCCCGGGGCTTTGGCTCCAGGTTTGGTAAAAAGTAGCGAGCAAGGAAGTAGCCACCTGTGGAGGGGAGCAGCTATCTGTGGAGAGGAGTAGCCACTTATAGAGGGGAGTAGCTACTCATGGGGCGGAGTAGCTACCCGTGGAGGGGAGTAGCCACCCGTGGAGGGGAGTAGCTACCCATGGAGAGGAGTGGCCACCTATAGAGGGGAGTAGCTACTCATGGGGCGGAGTAGCTACCTGTGGAGGGGGAGGAGCTACCCGTGGAGGGGAGTAGCTGCCCATGGAGAGGAGTAGCCACCTAAAGAGGGGAGTAGCTACTCATGGGGTGGAGTAGCTACCTGTGGAGGGGGAGGAGGGACCCGTGGAGGGGAGTAGCCACCTATAGAGGGGAGTAGCTACTCATGGGGCAGAGTAG